>NC_022020.1:61995513-62030092 GCF_000317375.1 Microtus ochrogaster
CACACAGGGCATGCCCACACAGGTAAATAAATATATCAAATGTTCAGGAACTCTTTCTACTTCATTTATTTGAGACAGGGACTCTTATGGCTTGGAGCTCATCAAATGGGATAAACTGCCCCGGCAATCTGTATGTCTCCCCGTTCACAGTGCTGGGATTGTAAGCAAGGGCTACAGTACCTGGCTTTTCTACTTGGGTTCTGGGAATTAAACTCAGGTCCACCTGTAGGCAAGGAGCCATTTCTTCAGCCGAGCATCATGTTTTCCTTTCCAAGTCAATGACTGGAAACACTGTTGAGGCTCCACTCACCCTAAGTGGGAAAGACTCTATTTCGGGGCCAGCAGAAAATGACTGCTATGCTTTTCTAACCAGACACATTCCCCAAAGGTTGGGCCATACTGGTCTCCTGCTTCCCCGGCATAGAGCATGATGGGCAGACAGAGCCCTTGCCACAAGGTAGTGGCACACTGACTGACAGTGTCCTTACAGTGACCATCTGCACAGTCCCCAAACCACAGGACATGATGCTCATTACGTGGACCAAATGAACTCCGAGAATGGCTGTGGACATGAAGAATCACTTTGTGAGATACAGGAAGAGCTCACTGAGTCACTGGGTGCTGATGTTGCTTTACTGAACATCCAATGACCTCTTCTGATTCTCAGGATTGGACAGTCGACACTTGTACTAGTGGCCTCAGGAGGGCTCAGCATCTGACTGACTTGACTGCAGGGAGCACGCCAAGCCATGTGAAACCTATACCTCCTCTGACCCAGGGCCCTAGGTTGCTCTTTTCTTTACATTTATACTCCAAGCAGATCTGTTTCTCGTGAAACTGTACTGGCCTGTTGAGCAAGGTTTAAAGCTTGCTTAACATCAACATCATCAACAACACCTGACACTTATTGCCATCAATGACTTTGAGTTGGAAAGTTCTCCAGTGAAGCAGTCAGCAAAAGAGGAGACCTGGAGGGTCAGACAGGCAGCTTACTCAAGGCAGGGGTCTAATGACAGGGAGTAGCTGTCCCTCACACTCCTCATGATGCCTTGGACATAGGCCAGCTTCTTTGGAAATGGAACAGAAATAACCCCAGGCTTGTGAACGTGAGGGGCACTCTGACTCCTTCCTAAAGTTTTAGGCATCCCCAGATGTTAAACAAAACGAAGACACAGCCCTCTATCCAAGGACAAACATCTGAGCTCTCTAGCTGGCTTGTCCTCTAGCGGCTAGGGTCCCTTTAAGATGCAAAAAGCTGAGAGGTAGAGAGGTCAAAGGCAGGGCGGTGGAAGTTTCCACACGCTGTGTGTCTGGGCCAGTGTCTGTCTGTCTCCACTTGGAAGGGTGGGCCCTGTTCCCACAGGCTAGAGGTTTATGAGTTCAGCCTGGGAGGAGGCTTTGGCCTTATTTTTCTGAGGAGCGAGTGGGTCTTTCATTGGCTGTAAAAGGTTAGAGAGAAAGGAGATTAGGAGCTGGTGCCCTTGTTGCGGGGACGCCTGGCTGGCCCTTTGTCTCTTGTGAGCTGCGTATGCACGCTCACAGGAATGCAGAACGTGCGTTCACATGCTCCACTATAAAATGAGACAGACTGACTGAGGGTCATGCTTCTAGGTCTTCTCTAACTCTAGCTCCAGTGACTCACCACAGACAGACAGACGGACAGACAAACGGACACACACACACACACCCTATACACACTTGACCTTACCTTCCAGCCTTCACCAGAGCCTCTCACAAACCTGAGCAAAGCTGGAAGTGGCCTTTGCCTTCGCCACCCGCAGTCATGTTGGTGAACATATAATCAGGCCAACCCCAAATCTTCCAACACACTGAAATACTGAGGGTCGAGAGATGTAAATATAGAAGGTCTGTGTAGAGATTAAACAGAAACCAGGGATCTGCAACCAGATGGCTGACGCCAAATTGTTGGAGGAGGGATAACGACGAGGAAGCAAGACTGGGTGGGAGAAACAGACTTGGTGGGGCAGAAGTGACAAAGATGTGGTGTGTGTGTGTGTGTGTGTTTATATGCACACGTATGTCAGGGTAGCCTCAGGAAGGGAACTATTAATTTTCGAAGTTGAGGGTCTTTAAATGACTCTACTTTGGGGAATCTGGCTTGTGTTCTTCTGATACTGGAGAATCATCCCGTTTTCTTCCATGGAAGGTGGTAAACCAAGAGGTCTAGAACTATCTGAATCGGTGCCCTGACTCTGCTACTCCTGGCTGTGTCAAACTCTATAATTTCGAAAAGCTTTAGCTTGCTTGCCAATGGAATGATCTGAGAGACGATGTTAAAGAGTTGAGACTGAGGAGTGCTGGGAACGGAATATCTAATGTGACTACCTTTGAGTTTTCTATTGGACAGGTATTGTGTGTATTTCCTTACCCAAGCAAGAATAAATCATCTAGCGTTCTTATTTTTGCAGCAGACTTGACTCAAACAATTTTCAGTTTTGGTAAGGAAGCACAGTTCAGACGGCCGTGGGGACAAAACACACAGTTTTCTCCACCTGTCGCCTACCTGATTCTCGAGTACTTTATGTGTCCACAGGGACAGAGCTGGAGCTGAGGGACCAGGATAAGAGGCCCAGGAGGGAGACATGGCTGGCGGAGCTGAGTGATCCTTCTGAAGGAGTAGGGAGGTCAGTCCTCAGGTTTGTTGGCTCGGTGTGGGGACAAATGGTCAGGGTCTGCTGACGTAGCCCTGAAGAGCAACTGGAAGTTGTCTCTGTAGGTTGGAGCTGACAGTGTGTGGAGCACGCTGTCAGGAGCCGACGGGGAGCGTGTGCTCTGCCACTGACCGAATGGGAACTGTTGGGCAAACTGTCCCACCGTTCTGGGTGCCGGCGCCCTGTTTCTTTGTCTGGCTGATGCCTGACAAAGGCGAGGGCATTTCGACTGCAGACGTCACACTCATCCCTGAATTCTCTTCCCTGTACATGCATGGCTCACAACACATATGCATGCACACTTGTACGGGGGTACAAATAAGTATACATAGTATGCCACACACTTACATGCCTGAACCTGTGCATGCACAAACACACACAGGCACACAGGTGTGCTCTTCCTCAGCGGTCTGGGTAATACACAATTCAGGCTCTGCCTCCTGCTTTCCTGGTCCTTCCTATCCAGCTCTGCTCACCCTCCATCCTCAAGGCTGCGCACACAGAGTCCCGCTTCACTTTCCTTGTCGTGTGTGATTGTTTATAGTTCTGAGACACTTTGTTTTTCTCCAAAGACAGTCCCAGATAGCCTGTGTTCAAAGGCCTATCTTACAGACCGTCCTAAGTGTGTAGACATGAATTAACATAACACGTTTACATGGTCATCACCTTTTATGTATTTGGTGAGTCCTCTTGGCCTGAATCATCTATCAGTGCCCTTGCTTCTATAACTTCTGATTTTGCTATCCATTGGGTGGTACTGAAATGGCATTTTACGAACCACTAAGCAACTGTGGTGTTTGTTGTCTCGGTTTGGGGTCATTCGACACATAGAGTGTTTACTTATCTGTCTGTAATTTACTGTCACCAGCTGTCAAATTTCAGTGTTCATCGTTCAGGAACACCCATGAAACTTATTGTGCCGAAGCCCTGTTGAGTGTTGAGTCGGAGGGGAATGAAATGATGGGGAGGCCCAAGTACATGTGTCCTACAGTGCCCAGCATGGGAAGCTCATGGGTGATGGAAGAGAAACAAAACATTCGGTGGGAATCCCTCCCATCACCAGATACGTAAAGGCATGAGCAGGTGATTGTCATCGTTGCTCCATTGAAATGCAAGTTCTCTTTCGTCAAGAATATCTTCGATCATACAAAGTAATGTAATTAACCATGCTCTTCATCTTGCTTCTTTTTGGATGGGAATTACTGACACAGAATTTGTCAGAATCCCAGTGTTTAAACGTCTTGCTGATTTGACAGGAAATACCGACGCTGACAGAGATACCATAAAATTTATTATATGCCACAAAGATGGGGACATCAATGACAATTTGGTTAGGAAGTTCCATAAATTCAAAGAGCATTTTAGATTTGTTGTCATAAAAGAAAAGTTAAAATGCCCCGAATTCTCATAGCTCATATAGGAAAGATACTCGACAGAGGATTTTGCGGAGTTAATAGCAGCCCTGAAAACTCACACGGCATTACCCGTGACAAATTGTGAGGCTGAAAGAGATTTTTTCCTAACCATGAATAATAAAGCACCAATTTTGATCAACTTGTTAGATGAGAGACAGAATTATCTTCATATTCTCTGTTTAAAAATAATATTGAAAAGATCACAGTCATTGAAAGAGATGATCAAAGTGCTTGCTGACAAAAAATTGTCGGGAGAGAAGTATTACAGATGTGTGCCAATTATTCTAAACTTTGTGGTGGCTGAGGAATTTGTCAGCTTTTCAAATGTGCAGTTTGTTGTGACTTTCCTCTTTCTCATTAAAATTTCACTTTCTGACATAATTTAGTATTTGCAATTTTGAATTATTTTTCTTCAAGGAAGTTCCCTGCATCACACAAGCTTCCGGCCCTACAGATTGGGTCTTATGTCTGTTCAGCCTCTGCTGAGAGAGCCCATTGCTGCTAGCTGCTCATCAGCCCGGGGAAACAGCAGGGACTTGGGACAGGAGGCGAGGGTCTGGGTAACTCTCATGGGGCACCCACCAGGAGCTGTTTCTGGGAGACATCACACATCCTTGGAGACCCACCTGCCTCTTATTCTGTCCCACTAGCTGAGAGGACCCAAGCCTTCCCACTAACCATCTTGTCAGGACCTGCCAGCCCTTGCTACATTTCCTTTTAATAAAATTTAATGTTTTCATTTTCAAAGACCTCGAAAATCCAAACACTTTTTAAAAAAAAAACCCCGAGGAACTATAAAAATTAATAGCACAGGGATAATTTCTTTTTCAGTGGCGACTCAATTAAATCTGCCAAAGTCAGGCTGTGATTTAAATGTGCCACTTGCAGAGAGACCAGGGCAGAGTCTGCACAGGGAACGAAACAATAATATTTACCAATTACCCTCTTGGATATTTCCCACTCGGCCCTTTTCCCCCAGGGAGGATGATTTCCCCCTCCCTCCTTCCTCTTCAGGGCCAGGGCTCGGCATCTCTTAATTGTTTTCTCCTTGAATGGCCACATTGCTATCAACAAGTGACTGAACTCTGCTTCCCAGGGTAATGGAAAAATACCACCCGGGCAGGCTGCCTGAGGCCACATGGACATCGTCCTGCATGTGGGCCCGAGTTCAGCTTTGAAATCTGGAGAGGAGATCCAAGTTCATCACAGCCAGATGCTCCAGGAAGACCAGCCATCTCAGATTCCATACTTAGTCCTGCCCCAGGGCACTTGCTCCTGCTGTTCTGTCCTCCAGAATGTCCTCTTCTGTGCCAGCCATTGAAGACAGACCACTGAGCACTCAGCTCTTCTATGGTTTTTGAGGATCTTAGGGCGCTTTTTCAGTGAAACATATATCCCTGTGTCTTTCTTCCTTTATCTGCCTTCAACTCTCCTATTTTAAGCCAACCCATTTTATCCTGATTACATATAGACTGGGCTCTGGTGTGGGAGGTCCTTCTGTCTGTGTGTTGCTTTTATTGGTTAATGAATGAAGAACTGCTTTGAGCCGATGGCAGGGAAAACAGAGCTAGGTGGGGAGAACTAAATGGAATGCTGGGAGAAAGAAGGGTGGAGTCAGAGAGAAGCCATGTAGTCCCACTGGACACAGATGCTCAGAACTTTACCCAGTAAGCCACAGCCTCGTGGCGATACACAGATTACTAGAAATGGGTTAAACTAAGATATAAGAGTTAGTCAATAAGAAGTTAGAGCTAATGGGCTAAGCAATGATTTAATTAATACAGTTTCTGTGTGATTATTTTGGTTCTAAGCTAGCCTGGTGGCGGGGAACCAACAAGCGGCCCTCCCTACAACAGGGCTCTGACTCGGAGATCTCTTTAACACCCAGCTCTGTGCTCGGCTTATCCAGACTGTAAGCTGCTCAAAGGCAAGGACTCCTCTATGGACATCCTTCACACTACTCTGTATGCAGCCCCAGAGCTCCACATCCTATAGAAGCTTCCATGTCACATTAGAGGAGGTGTAGGGATTTGACACATTACTCTGCATTGAAGGAAGAACTTGTGTGCCTGGGAAAATAGGGACAAGGACCTTAGTGATGAAAGCATGACAAGTCTGGGAGCAGAGTGACCACCGATGGTATATGGATAAGGAATATGGGGACGATGATGATCCGGCATAGAGGAGTACCAATAAAGGAAAGGGAGTAGAGTCATTAATACAATCCAGGAGAGGGAGGGTGAGGGCATGGAGGCCATACAAGAGCATTTGGGAGGAGGTTGAACTCCACCCTCATTTCAGAGAGGTCAAAGTGAGTTCTCGGTTGCATTATTTAACAGTCCTTTAAAGACCATGATTCCTTACACTTCCTGTTTTAGCTCCCACTTTTTACCCCTCTGTGGGGACGCCAGGCAATATAGAATGCACGGGGTGTTTAGCTCAGAAGCAGCGGCATCAGAGGCATCAGAGGCAGCGTCCTCAACTTTGGTCCAGCCTATGGCAGAAAGTTGCAAGGAAAGCCTATATCCCTGGGGAATTTTGGCACAAGCCAGCTAACTCCCTGAGGTTTATGGGTAGAAAGTAGGTGATAGCTAAGCTATCCTGGATAGGAAAGATGCCCTTAACGGGTAGTGATAGGGTCTTCATCTGTGACAGCAATGGTCAGTTACTGAGTTTTCGGCTTGAGCAAAGCCACTGAGCCTCCCTGAGAACCAAAATGTATGTTTTTATAAAGGGGAATAATGCAACTTTGCTAGAGCGCTGAATAAAAGACATCAAAGAGTTTCATCAACCACCGAGAGCTCTCTAAATATATACGGTCCCTGTGGCTGGCACAGTGGATGCCAGATAATGTAGGCCAGTTGGGATGAACGAACAAGGTACGTGAACAGATGAAGGAATGAGCTCCCTGGGGTGGGGACAAAGCTTATGTATGGATCCAGAGGTCCAAGGTGTGGTTGCGAGCGCAGAAGCAGGATCTGTACAAAGATGTTAGTCTCGTATTCAGGAAGTCTCCGCCCCAGGACCACAATGTGGCAGATCTTTTACCATATCAAAGCTGGACACCAAACATCCACTTCCCCAGAGGAGAGGCCTAGGGATGAAACCCATTGCTTGTAGCAGTGGAAGTCTTTTGGGTTCCGGCCCAATGAGTACAGCCCAAATAAATCTACACCAAAGAGAACATGGGGATCAAAGCAGTCCCTCCGATGTTAGTAATCTAGGATCTACTGGGTTTAGCCAGATGGCACACAGGGAGCACAGACTACATATGTACTTAGAAAGCGACGAAAAGACTCATACAAATCTACGATGGAAGGCTCTTGTGGGAGAGCACAGGACAGCACACTTTCATAGCATAGGGTACTATCTACTCGAGGGCACTGTCCAACTCCCCACTGTCCTGGGAAGTGAAGTCTGAGCATCTTATTTGGGCACTGAGCTTCCCGCAAACCATCCAGATGGCCTTCTGGGCATTTTCTTCCTCGTTGGCTCTCTCGCACAAACCTCTTCGCACTTTCCACCCTGTCTTAAAACATTGTGTTCCTTTCTTTCTGGCCAAGTCTATCCCATCATTAGGGCTCCACTCAAATCTCCCTTTCCCCACTGGATGGAAGGGTTTAGCCTCAACCTCCTCTTTTGTCCTTCAGACTGCTTCTCCATCCTCTCTAAGGGTTCCTTGTCTCTATCCTTTAAGTGATCAAGCGTTTCCTGCCTTACATTGTAACTGTCTCATCCCTCTTATTTTCAACACTTTGCATCCCCAGAAGGGAGCTAATTGCATTCAGCCTGTAATTTCTTGTGTCCTCCCTTTCAGATATTTGTGGATTGGTTGGGAAGATAGAGTCCTTGGTGACCTAGCGGCGCATAACCCTGGCATCTCGGATCAGACGGATACTTGTAGGAATTAGACCTTTTCTTGCTCTCCAAAGCGCAGGCTTTAACAGGTGATCAACAGGGCTTCATTGTTAATTTCCATACTCCCCGTCCCCCAGTGACACTAGACTCACCTCTAGTCCCTTTCCTCTGTGGGTTGAGGCTTTCGTGGGTTCTTTGACACTCTATCTTTTCTATATGTCACTTCTGTTTCTGGGACACAAACTCACATCCCACGGTAATCTTCCATGAGACGTTTGTCGTCAGAGCCGTTCTTTTTTCATTTCCACCCTTTCTGAATTGTTCCTACTTCTTCAACTTCAATGGTTCCAATGCAGTGGTATCAGGGTTCGATTGGATCTGAAGTATTTGGTCCAGCAGGTGGCACTGTTTTGGGATGTTTGGAAATTCTGGCAAGAGGTGAGTAGTTGGAGGAACTAGGTTCCTGAGGAGTGGACCTTGGAAGTTTGTACCCACTCCTTATTCTTGTCTTCCTCTCTGTTTCAGAATCTACAGTGATATGAGCAGCTTTTGCCCCACAATTCCTCCCCCACCATCTGAGCTGCAGCCCCGTGTTTTTCCCCTGGCATGATGGGATAAACCCCTTGAATCCATCCTTTATTCCTGAAGTTGCGCCTGCCAGGAATTTTGCCATAGCTCCACAGTAAGTGGCTAACATAGGTAAGCTACATCAGCCCCACAGAATAAAACCATAAGGGAAGATACCAGTCAGAGAAGGTGGTTCATTTCCAGCTGGGCTCAGGGCTGTGCTGAGGAGGTGGCATTTGGTCTTGGAGGACAGGCAGAATTTGAAGTGGAGAAATGAAAAGGGAAGACGTCAAACTCAGAGCCAAGAATGTTGGAGAAAAGTAATTGGCCAGGTGGCTGAAAGCAGGAGACTACAGAGGTCAGGGAAGAGGAGGGGCCAGGAACTGGACCGGCCAGAGAGGTTACCTGGAAGACAGTGCGGAAGACTCACAGTAGGTCAGAAGTATTTACACCTAAGGTCGTTTCTGAGTACCCTGTGGCTGGACAGAAAGTCAGGTAGGCGCATGCCTATGTCATTCACGGAAATGTTGAAATCTTCAGGAGTTGGAGGGAGAGCATCCCCACGAGCCCTAACTCCTGGCAGGCTTGGAGGGCTCTTTCCTAAGTGCCTTCATCTGCTGCAGGGTTTTGAATAGACTCTAGGCAGGAGTAATTAGAAGTGAGAAATTACTGTCACAAGCTTTATAAGAATCAGGACAGAGTGACAGCTGCACAGAACGGATAGCCATCAGAGAAGAGGCTCTACTAGGAGCAGGAATTTTTGAAGACCTCAGTCCCCAAACCTGAGGGCTCTGGCATATATAGGGGGGGAAATGCTTCTCATGGCTATCACCTGCATCAGAGAAGCCAGGGACGGGGATTCTGAAGGAGATGGGGTTGGGAAACGCTTCTCATGGATATAATCTGCATCAGAGAAGCCAGGGACGGGGATTCTGGAGGAGGGGGTTGGGAGACATTTTGGTGAGATATAGGAGGATGTGAGCCAGTCACAGCTGTTTGAGATTATTTCCAAATGCATTTATTTTGTGATATCTGCAAATGTTGAGCCTGCCATGTGACAGGATCCCCAGGAACACAAATGTCACTTAGATGCATCAATGGGACTTTGCACCTAGCTTGAGTAAGTTAGGCATCTTTTTAGAGATCTTGGAAATTGGAGAAAACCCAGGTCATGGGGCAGAGGCTACAAGGAACTGACACAGGAACTAATAGGGAAAATGAAATAAAACATGGAGGAGATGGTGGGGTAAGAAAGACGGAGGGTATGGAACGGGAGCAGTCGTCAGTTAAGTACGGCAGGCAGTATCGTTGCCCAGCTTCTAGGTCAACTGGAGGAACAACTTCTTATGTTATGTCGCACAATCAGATGATCATGGTGACCACAACTAATTATACACTCAAAAGTAGCTAATTGGATTTCTGAATGCTTTCCAAGAATAAATGTCAGAGGTCAAGGTCACGTGAGTCACCTTGATCTGATCGTTCATTGCACGTGATGTAGTCATCTCCAAATTGCACGCACTGTGCTCCTAAATATGTAAAGTTATTGTGTGTAAATAAAAATAACAATGTACTAGGATAAACAATAGTCCAGAATGTAGAAGACAGTTTTCTCAATCCTTGAAGACTGTTTACCAAGCAAAGGCTCTGCTGGTATCGTCATCCATTTTGACCTGAGTGGTTGGATGTGCGGAGCCGGATGTTATGACCGATTGTGGAAGAAGCCTTGCTAAATTCAGATTTGAGATCGCAGATACATGGGAATGATTTCCTAAAGATACCTTGTACATATAAGTTTTTTATATTGACTACTGCAATAGCAAGGTAAGAACAATGTGTTTTCATAATCAAGAAGTCCCAACACGACTTTCTTTGGAGGCTTTCTGTGAGAAACAACGGCCCACACCAGTTTGGAAATGGGATACACAACTAACATCAGAATTCAGCTGTCTAAAGACAGCATGCAAGGTCATGGTACACACACAGAAGCTACCGCAGAACACCAAGCAGCTGAGAAATCCCATTAACATGCGCTACCTTGTTTGTTCTTTGCATGAATCCCAGGACTTGAGTGTCTTTAGCCTCACTTCACAGCAAAGGGAACCTTTGCCTACTCGCGTGCAGACAGATTAATTTCTAATTAGCACTTCTCCGGTAGGTGCTTGAGGTGAAACTTCAACCAAAGTCAGGCGGGAGGCTTTAGTTTCTGCTGTCAGTTGCAGGTACCGTAGTACAACAAGAAGACTGGTCTGCCAGGGACATGGGTGGGATGATTTCTGCCTCAGATGTGGGGGTGAATTTCTGTGGAGGGTGTCTAGAAGTTTCAGTCACAAAATAGGCACTAAGATAGGTTCAGTAGTCTGAATGTTAAGTTTCCTCAATCTCATATCTTGAGATCTCCACCTTCAAAGTGGTGACTTAGGAGATGAGAACTTTAGGAAGTGATTAATTAGGTGATGAGGGGTAACGAGATAAGTGTCTTTATAATAGAGATTCCACATAAGCACACAGGGGGGACTACAACACTGTGTGTCCCAGGCCCCTCCTAGAATTCCATCATGCTCCCACCCTGGCCTCAGACTATTAGTCTCTCATACTGATAGAAATAATTACATTTTGTTTATGAGATGCCTAGATTGTGGTAGTTTTTGTAGCAATCTGAATGGGCTACGTCTTCAGACTCCTAGTGAATGCCTGGGAGGTGGTTTTGGGCAGGCAGAGGGCACAAGGGCAAAGGGGGTGAAGATGTCTATGTTCCCACATAGCTATTTCCTCTGAAGTTTGTCCTGGCTGTCCCTTTAAGGTGCCTAACTTTTGGGGACCCAAGCATCTGATCCAAAATAATGAAATGGAAGACAGGAAAGACTGGACCCCAAGGTCTCAAAGCCATCCTCAGCACTTCACAGTTCTTTTCTTCTTTTGTTCCTTTTGTTTTTGAAGTAAGTCTCTCTATTATATAGCCCTGGCTGTCCTAGAACTCACTGGGTAGACCAGGCTGAATTTGAACTCTCAGAGATCCGCCTGCCTCTGCCTCCTGAGTGCTGGAAGTAAAGGTGTGTGCCACCATGCAAGGCTTCACAGTTCTTTTCAACCCATGATAAAATAAGTTCCCTCCCCTCCTCTGCAGATTCAGAAATGTCCAGAATATTGGTGAGGTGGGGAGTAAAGAGCCCTTTTGGATTTGACTTTTTTGTCACATTCTTTTCTGCTCCTTTATTCATAGATTGCATTAGTGGAGTCAAAGACAGACAGTGAGCTTTCCAAAATATGAAAATATATTATACTACTGAACATTAGCTTTCAGACTATGAACACCCCCATCTCCCTTCAGAGTGGGCTCTTGAGACCTCTTCAGAAGGATCTACTACCTTCTGTACTTGCACTCATGATTGAGAATCCTTCTGGCCTTTTGTAGTCCTTGTAACTGAGAAATCAAAGGCAGGAATTAATTCATTAATTAGGTCATAGTCACAAATGACTCATGCAGCTAATTTAACTTGTGTCTAGCCCATGATTTTTTATTGAGCATCCTCTACATGCCCAATATTCTAAAAGCAGTACACACATTTTTGCACTCTCAAATCCATCTATGGGGAAGGAGTCCTACAAACGAGGGACTGAATGTTGACCTGGAGAATTTCAGTATTACTGCTGTATATGCTTTTAGTTCGGAAACTTCCAGTATCACAAATAGCTCATATAATGGACAAATATCAGCTAACCTTAACGTGTAAAAGACCAGCCCTGCATGATGCTCGGGTTTCAAGATGGCAGACAGGAAGGGGTTTAGAGACATGCCCCTACAGTAACAGTGTCTCTGCAGCCTTCTCTCTTGTCAACGCCCACTTTGTCCTGAATTCTTCTACTCTGCCTGCTGTTTTCTCTTCAGTCTTTTTACCCCCACCACACTGGGCAGAAGGGAACCCCTGTACTTCCCCCTCCTTTTCTCCCCACCCAGTCATTCCCAGCACAAAGTTCCATTCTTCATTAATGCCGTTTTAAAACCAGCATGGAGCTGTTTTCCAGATGTGGCCATGCGCGGACAGTAATTGTGCTCTGTGATCCCTTCCAGCTGCTCCAGTCGCTTGCCAACAAATCCCCCCACCCCCACCTGGTGGCCCCAGGAGTCCATGTTTGGGGGTTGCAAATTAGGACAACCGTTGTAAAATGATCATGTGCTACACACGGCCTTCCCCAGAAGAATTATGGACTTTATAACTGAGCTAATTGGCATTAGGTCTTGCCCGAAAGGTCAGCGGAGTGGCAGGGAAGCAGGATCTTTGGGAATTGATTGGCTCTCTCTCACTTCTTCCCCCAACTCCCCTTCCCCTTTTGAAATATGGCCTACCTGCCCCACAGAGTTGCTGACTCCAGTAAATTACGGCTCTGGCTGTACGGGACTATGACACATTGTTTTACATTGCGTGGAAGGCAGTGTGGACTCTGAAGGGTGTGTAATTACACCCTGCAAATGCTTCCACTTCACCACAAGCTTCAGCCTCTGTGAAGTGGGGCACTGGAACTTTCCTTACCTTCAAACCACTCCTGATTTCTCTAAGGGTAGCTGTGTATTCTTTTTCTCATGCATGCTGGTTTGTTTGGAATCATCTTGTGGTACATATACTCTTTCCTCCTGTTGGTTCTCACCTGGGAATCCTAGCATGGTGCTTTTACATTCCACAAATTCTTATTGAGCATATTATAGTTGGGATGCAAGGCTGACTTTAGGAGGGAAAGAAAGCCGTGTTGTGGAATAAAATATGTATTTAATCTGCAGATTGTGCGGTTCCCTTCCTGCCTGGGGTAAATTGAAGTCTATGGCTTCAAATGTGGGCCTTTCCTCACCTTGTGCTTAAACATGGAAAGTCTTTGTTGAAACATATATGGTAACTGAGTGGAAAAGCTCATTACACCCACGCATATTAACACCCCCCTTTCCTTCTTAGTAGGGTTCCTGAGAATCTAATGAACGTTGTGGTGGAACATCAGCGGACTGGAAGCCAAATTCCTGCTTTATTACTTGGTAGAGAACGGTAAAAGAGGCCCTCGTGGTCACAATCCTGGCCTTTGGGCCATTTTATTTCTACTCAAGCAGGAACATGGATCTCGAATCCTGGGGTGGAACAAGGGAAGCTGGCAGAGCGGGGAGGAGGAGGGGAGAGTGTCAACTATCAGCAGCACTGTGGGACGGGTCACAAGCGCCCGTCTCTGGGGCCTCTCCATCTTCACACAGATGCATACCCCTGCATAGCAGTCACTGCATACGTCCAGCCTGCATCCAGATCTGTCTCCTCGCTGAAGGGCCACACCCTGGTGCCATGGAGCACGAATTTAAAAGCTCACTAACCTAAACCAGAGGTCTACTTTCTAGACCCTTAATCAAGAATCATCTTTACTGTGGCCTGTCCCCTCAAGGTCTTCCTCCTGGGTCAGAAGAGTATACACTGCATTTCCATTTCTTAATGGAAACTCCTCATAGTTATAAATAATGGAGTTCTTAGTTTGGATGGGCTGTATTGGAGTTCCTGCCCTGCCCCCTTGGAGACCCTCTGGTGATAATCTTGTTTTCTTGAGCTCGCCGAGTCTCTGTAACTCTCTGTCTATTCAGCTTTGAAGGGAGGGTGGTAACGTGTATAAGATGATAAGACAAGAGACATGCCCCATCATAGTGGCTCTTAAGATACCAATACAACAGGTTGCCACGTTCAGGCCTTCATAGGGCTCCTGGGCACGGCTTTGTCTGGCTCAGCCTATTTTGGAGTGGCTTTCTTGTGTAAATCACAGTTTCCTTGGCTTTCATGGCCTAGAAGTTAGGGCAGAGTGGCTGAGAGACTGGGAGGGGCCCAGGGCATCTCAGGAACACAGAGAGAGGCAGCCTTGAAATGTCCTTGGATAATTGTCTCAGAAAGGACATGTTGAAAGTAGCGCTCTGCTTCTGTGGTGTCCAGTGTAATGGGTTTCTAACACAATGATGCCTCTTAAGCCAAGATCAGTAATATATTTCCCATTTGCTTAGTGTAAATAGTACCATTCCTGGTTTCATCAACTGGTGGGTTGCTATGGTAACTATCCCTACCCAGAACAAGGAAAAGTCTTGGACCCTCTGGCCAGCACCCTGATCAGAAAGGGGTTAGAAAAGGCTTCTTACTCATGCTGGCTATAGGGGTCTGGGGACTGTGGTTAGGAACTGGGTTGAGATGGTCTAATAGGCATTCCCGATGCTTTCAACTACTAGCCAGAATAGCCCGTTGATAATGTGGGACGAGAACCCAAGCGGATCTTCCTTTGGCAATGTCTAAAAGCAACTAGGCAACAGATACAGTCAACAGTGTCCTTGGCACTTTAGCACTCACTAGGGCTGGTGTAACGTGTTTGTGGAAATAATGCAAGCTCCTCTCCAGTGTGACTTCATAGGGGTCGGCTGTTCTGACTTTCTGCTTTTAGATATGAAGAAACCCAGGCCCAGAGGTTTAACAGTCACTGGTGGATTTGAAGTCCCTCTGGCTTCAAAGCCAATCCCTTTGCTGCTAAATGCTGGCATTTTAGAGCTTAGATAGGAGTCTTAAAAACATTTGTTTTTATTATTTCTAGCTACGTGTATGCACATGCATGTCACACAATTGTGGGTGCCCACAGGGGCCAGAAGGGAGCTATCAGATCCTCTGGAGCTGGAGTTGCAGGTGGCAGAGAACCATTCAGCGTGTGTGGTGGGAGCTGAATTTGGGTCAACTGTAAGAGCAGCAAGTGCTCTTAATTAACCCCCTGGGGGGTTAAGAGTCCAGTCCCTCAGATAAAATTGTTGTAAACAATTGCTAATGGTCTTGATCTGCAGGGAGAGCCTTTTGTGGTGATGTTGGCTGCTACTTCCAGGGCCTGACTTAGATCACATCAGACAAATGAGCGCAGAGCCCTTCGCGTTCGAAGGCTGGGTCCATCTGATCGGCTCCCATTCAGGTAAGTTAGCCTCAGCTACATTCTGTTCAGCATTCCTTGGATGTCAGCTTGTTGTGTCTTCAGGGTTCTCGAATGAAGCCGAATCAACCCAGAAATCAGTTTCAAAAGCTTTCTAAGTCTGGGTACTCTCTGCCTCAGCAATTCTTCTAGGAGTTCTGAAAAGGACACTATCTTGAAAGTAGTGAGAATTAACTTTGAAGATATGCGTCTTTGTTTAATCAAACAGTGAAAAGCAATATAAATGCCCCGGGGAATGACAGACAGACTGGTGGCAATACAGATGTTCGTCAACTTAAAAGGCAGTTGTTCTCAGTAAGGTCACCACAAGTTGAAATACAGGAAGTTAAAATACCGTTTAATATACCTAACCTCCCAAGACCCCCAGGCTTTTTGCAGCCTGTCGCTTTCAACACACTCTGTCTAACTGTCCAGTTCCTCCATTGTCCTGCAAACTTACCTTGAACACCTCGGGTCTGGCGTTGCTGAGTTGCCCTGACACCCTATTTCCTCCTGCCTATCTTTCTGGAGCCACAGCCCTGGGTGGTAAACATTTGGTCCTGACCATTTGACCTGAGTTCTGCTGGGACTTCCGAAGCCACTCACAGCAGTTCTTAGCTGTGTCCTCTGAGAATTCCGGGCCCAAAGAGATCAGAAAGTTATTACTGAGCTGAGAAATGTACCTTTGCAATAGCCCTGCAGGCTATTTCAGGCAAGAGAGCTGAAAATCTAAGCTAGGCTTTTTGATTGTTGATGCCTAGGGAATTCAAAGTTTATATATATAATCTCCAAACTTTTCTCTTTCATCTCAAAAACTCTGGGATGGATGCTTTTTTTGTAATGTGTTAGCCTGCTATCAGGAAGAGGTCCCTGCCTTTTAACACAATGAATATATTCATCACTTAAGTACCAACTTTTAGGAATATACCAATAAGGTGCTATTTATGATTCCTGCTCACAAGGTGACTCTGGCTCATGTGATCTTAGTTATAGGCGGGAATAGACAGTGCTTTGTTTTACCTGCTGTCCTGTATTTCTCTGCTCCCAGATAATTCTTCGTCTATCTGAAAATCTAGGTCACCTCATCCATACTACTCGGTGGTCCAATGACCCTCAAATCATGCCAGATTTGCCAAAGTCATTCATTCATCCAGACCTTCAACTACAGCGACTGAGTTATATTTTGGTCAACTTTAAAGGTTGAAAATAATCTAAACCTTTTCAGTTGAACTGCTCTGGGTTAGAGTCCCCTGGAAAGGCTGTGTTTCTCTGGCTCCCTGTTAGACAAGGTTTTGTCCTTGTTTTTAATCGAAGATGTTTTAGCCTAGGCTGCTGTGTATAAGCCCTTCTTTCGGAGGTTGGAGAATGGACCGATGTGGGTACGTGGTTCCATGAGAGCTGTCTCTAGGATGGCTGGGTATCCATGAGTAAGTCTCAGTGAGTATTTGCCTAAAAGGACCAAAGGGCAGTGTGGCTTGCTAAGGTCCCTGGACTGGGTTCAGGAGACATTGGTAGTGGTAGGAGATATGGACACACAAAGAGATGTGTATACACCTCCCCTCCATGTGAAGCAAAATCATGGCAGTAAGAGATCCACGGCAAGAAATGAAAGACTGTTGCTGAGAGGCACACAAAATATCCCTGAATCCTGCATCATTGCCTTGGACCTGGAGATCCTTAGATGCTTGTTCATGTGCTCTTGTTGGGAAGAGGCCATGCTCCGCTTCAGATATTCTGACTTTATATTAACTCGGAGAGCTAATGCATTTTCCCTTTCCCGCCAACCCTATTCCTCCTTTCTCATGACCTTTTACACCAAGGATATTTCTTGCCTCTTGATTAGAACTCAAATGAATCCTCAAGTCTTATCTTCTTGGGGGCAAGGAGAGACTCTATGGAGTCTCCATCTCTGTCACAGACATCACAAGTCAAGGTGTCTTCTCTTAGATCTTGGGCAGGGCCGTTAAGCTTGTTTGGACTTGATAACTCCCCAAAGAGACTTTGACTGTCCCTGGTGGGCAGGGCTTAAGGGAAGCATGAGCGAGTGCTTTGAAGGCCTTGGGTGCTGGCGGACAGGAAAGCAGGACGGACAGGAAAGGGGCTTAGTTGGAGAAGGGGATGGTACTGGAGCTGGTCAGGGGCGGTAGGGACATCTGAATGGGGAGCCAGGAGATGCAGACCATGCCATCCTGCAGTTCTCATTCTGTCATTAAATCTGAGAAGCGACCATGTGGGTGTGCCAGCTCACCCGCCCTCACCGTCACCTCATCAGGCATGAAGTGCCAGGATTAAAGAAAGAAAGAAACGAAAGGAAAGGAAAGGCCTCATTACATGGCTGGAAATCCTCACAGCAGATATAAAATTTTATGAGTTGCCTATTGCCCAGCACCCCGTGTTTTTGACATCCCCCGTTTCACATACAGTACTTTAAACATATGAGACACAGGCATTACTGCTAAAAAAATTTTTTTTGCACCCTTTTCATTTTTCCCTCCTTTCTGTCATGGCTTAGTGGGTAGCTCTGAAGTTTTAATACTGAAGGGCCCATTTCATGTTATTTATTACCTTGCTTGTGTGAACGCTGAGGCCTATAAATCGTCAACACAGGCTGTCTAATTCCAGCAACAGCAAGGTTTCGTCACATGTAATTAAAAGATCCCAAAGCCATTGGAATGTAATGGATTTGGAAATGACACCATGGGGGCAAGGGGAACAGGCCCGTGAAGAGGCAGCAGTATTTCAAAGGCTCTCTTGCAAGGTTGGGATCGATGGGGCTGCCTGGCAGGGCTCCAGCAGGCCTAGCTGATGTGGGGATAAAGGAACCGTCTGGATTTGCTCTTATCTTCGGCTCTGGGAACACACCTTTGTCATTCCCACCTCCACAGAGGTGTACAGAGTACATGAACTCACACATTCCTGCAGCCTGGCCTGCCAAGGCTCAAGTTCTGACAGCACTGGGCTGCTGCCATCTGGCAAGAGGAATTCTAGAAGCAAGGAGATAACACAGTCTTATGGGCAGACACCCTGTCCTGGGCAGCAGGTACATCTGGGTGTTTACCTTCTGTACAAATAAAACAGGACTCTTTCTCTTGTCTACCATATCCCCTGAAACTGTTTCTGGTTCTTGTAGGTCACATGATTGCTTTTCAGTGACTCACAGTTTGTAGTCAAATGAGAGCTCTGTAACTCGCTGCACATAGACCCTTCCTCTGAGTTCCCTGAGGACCGTCTCTACCCAGTTATTGGAGCATACTGGGGCTGGGGTAGTCCTCTGTCTATTTTGCTGCCTTACTAGTTCCATGGGTTCCTCACAAGCACAGACTGAGCACATATCTTTTCTGGCCCTGGTGGCTTTGTACTGGTCATCAGAGGTATAAGCCACTTCCTATATAAGAAAAGAGGAGAGGGAAAAGGAAGGAAAGGAAAAGATTAGAAGGAAAGAAATAGGGGAGAAAAACATGATCTTTTGCCATCATTGGGCTTTTAAAAATATGGGTAACTTGACTCTCGTATGATAGCCCCCATCAATTTATATTCCCTAGTTTTCAGAGCCTGTGTCTCCCCCAGGGCATTAGGGTGGTGGGTGTGACTAACAGTTTTCAGAAGTCGTGGGCAATCTGTTTAGAAATCAGTTTATTAAAAAGATTATGGTTTAGTAAATTAGTGGTTGTAGACTCTCCTTGACCATGCCGTTAGCTAGGTTTCCAATACCAGGGATGGTTCTCCTTTTGTTGAGCAGTTCTCAAACTCAATTAGAGAGCTGTTGGTTACCACTAAGGTGTGTGTGCCACTACTATGTTCTTCGGGTTCTTGTGCCATGCTGGTCGTTGATATGGTTCATAGGTGTCATAGGGTCAGGTAGCTGCATAGGACTGTTGACTGCCTTCTTCCTCTGGAAGTTTACATGGCACCTTCTGGTACTATGAAAGCTAATCTTCAGGGAGGGGGCCTTTCAGGTCAGTTCAATCTCAGAGGCCTGTGGGCCCTGTTTCTGAAGTATGCATTGTGTCTCTAAAAATAGCAATATCAGAAGCTATACCCGTAAAGTCTCACCAAATTGATTCCCTAAATATGAGCTGAACATGGACAACACCAAGGATTATGTCAAACTGGGTAGAGAAAAACCCATGCAGCCTCAGCCCTATGCAAAGAACTGTAAGCAACTAAGGAAAGCTGGGAAGGGGAGAGGCGGGCTTCCTTAGAGAAGAGTACATCAATTGGTGGCACAGAGCCAGATGGTCAGCTTTGAAAACATACATCCCTGTAGCATTATGGGAACTGAACAGATTATAGTTAGGAATATACATGCATATACATTAACTTATATGCATGCCATAACAGTTTAAAAGAGAGACTGTGAACTTGAAGGAGAACAGGAAGGGCTATAGATGAGGGCTTGGAGGGAGGAAAGGGAAGGGAAAAATGTAAACAAATTATAATCTCAAAAAAAATTCATGACATGTCTTGTCTCTCCTGTTAAGGAAACAGGCTGCCATGTGTGAAGAAACCTGGGGGGGGGGGCGGTTCACCTGTCTAGGACCTAAAGCTTTTGGCTGTAGCCAGCCAGGATCTCAACTTGTCAACAGTTATCCTAACTGAGCACTGAAACGACTTAAACCATCTTGGACAATAGCATGGATGGAACCTCATGAAAGACCCTGAGCCAGAGACACTCACCAAAGCCACCCCAACATTCCCTCACTGCAGAATCTGAGCTAATGAATATTATTTCAGTTTTCTACAACCTGAAGTAATGAACACACAATGAACAGCTAACAAAAACCTATCTACACTAAATTTTTTAAGCTTTATTTTTATCTTGTAAGTATGGATATTTTGCCTGCATATGTATATCTGCACAGCACATGAGTAGATTTTAATCCCACGTGTCTGGTATCATTTTAAGAAGACAGACTCGCTCATGAAGACCATGTGAAGATGAATGCAGGGATTAAAACACATGTCAAGAACACCAAGGATTGGTGGCCATCATCAGAGGAGGCTTGGAACAACACCAGGAAGATTGATTCTGCTACTAATTCCATCAACATCTTGGCTTGAGAAATTTAGTTTCCACATTGTGAAAGAATAAAATCTGTGTTAGCAACCATGTTTGTGGTCCTTTGTTATCTCAGTCCCAGGAAAGTAACATGACTTCCTGATACACTTCCGGGAACTGATCTCATGACCAGAACTTTCTCGGAATTTACAGACCACCTGTTGATCATTAGCAGACCTGGGGTACCTTCCAGAGAGTTCCTTCTCTCGTAGCTAATGCAACCAATCTATCTTCTCTAGGCAGCCCTCCTGGGAAGCCTAAGAGGAGGGAGCTTAATTTGTTTAGCCTCTCTCTGCTTAAAACAGCAGGACATCTGAAGAATTAACACGTGTTTCTTGGCCTAGGATGAGGCTGGCAGTCTGTCCTACCCACACGGTCTTCACCCATTCTCGCTCATGGATATGCTGATTCTCTGATTAAATAACATCAGAGGACAAGAAACAGATCTGTGCCCTTCCTTGTCTATTGTTCCAACTCGGGGATGTGCACGCTGGTGGATAAGGGCTGTTTCGTAAGCGGGGCTTTTGACTTCGCTATTTTACAAATGAGGAAACTAAGGCCCAGGTAGAAAAAGTGGCTCCAAAAGATTAAAGACAAAGAAAGGCCTTTATGTCACCTCTATTCTGTATTTTCTACCTATTGGCCACTTTATTCATTTCTGTGACAGAAACCACACACACACACCCTAAGGAAGTGTGGGGGGGGAACACATCTGTTTTGGTCTGTTATTTGAGAGGGTACAGTCTATCATGGCAGGGAAGGCATGACTGCTGGGGTAGTTTGAGAGCTGGTGATAGTGGTACCTTGGGCACAGCTTATTACATCTCTGTGGATCAGGAACCAGAAAGACTGGTGGAACCAGGGCAGAGCTATTACCCATAAGTCCCTGCTCCAGTGACATACTTCCTTCAGATAGGTCCATCTCCCAGTGGTTCTCCACCTCCTACAAGAGCACCACTGGCTGAAGAACAAGTCCTCAAATACATAAGACAGTAGGAGGCATTTCACATTCAGACCATAATGCGGGCAGTAGGACTTTCTGTTTAAGTCAACAAACACATACCTAGAGGCATTTGCGAAGCCACTCTACAAGATCATGGGCCCACAGTAGGCTCAAACTGTAGCCCTGCCATTCTTTGCTTTTACAATTCTGGGAAATTATTTAGTCTTGCTCCTTCATCCTTCATTCAAAATTTATGATGGAAAGATAAATTTCACAGGAGACATATCTTGGGAGATTACACATGGATAGCACCAAGAAACTGATGTGTCAGCTCCTTGCTGTGGACACTTAATAATCCCTAATCTCTCAATTTTCACTCCCAGTGTTCATATTCCAAGCCAAAAGAGGGTAGGAACAAATTATAATTTCAACAAAAACTTTGTCTGTCACATTCAGTTTAAGCTGGAAAACTAAAAAAATAATTGAAGTATTTAATCTATCTCAGTGCTGACAATAGGCATTATGTAATCTTTCTTGGTGCTAACAAGATCTTTTATCAGTTGAAAAAAAAATCCAGAAATATTCACTGGGCTATCCTGAGTAGAAAAATGAAGCGAGACCTTGGCGGTTTGGAAAGATCTTCAAAACTCAGAGCGGAAGCTGAAAGTTTTCTGACTTCATTTTTTTAAATGAAGGACGGAGTATCATGCTAGATGGGATGAATTATAGACATGCATCAAACACTGGGTATTGTTAATCAGTTAACCCATTTAATTGGAAGGCAATGTATCTTAAGAAATCTAGCAAATTGAGCTGTTGTAACATGCTAATGCTTTCAAGATGCTCTGTGATATAGTCAACAGCATTTCGAGCTGAGAATAATTTGCCATGAACTGACCTGACGCGGGAGCCCCAATCCAGGGATGTAGAACTCTAAGGTATGTAGTCTTAGTAACTCGACCATCTGTGACATGGCTAAAGGCTACATCCAAATCGCATAATTCGTTTCATAAGAAAGTAAGGAGGAAATAATCTATCTGAAAAAATTACCCACAAGTTTTAAAAATGATGATTATTGATGAGATTCATTTGACCACAAGAGTCTTGGTTTATATTTTGGTAGATTTCTCTGTGTGATCCTCACTCTTGATTTATAGTCAGAGTATCTGGCAAGTGTCTGGTACACAGCAGATGCTCAATACATACTTGATGAATGAATAAAAAGGAGAACTTGTCGAAGGATTGTGACGTTTGATTTCAAAAGAATTCACTTATGTATAGTATCATGCTTTCTCATGAATCTCTTAAGAATATCAACTAAGTAGGCATCTGGGGCTCCTTTTGAGAGCATGGTGAGGGATCATTGTCAGCTTCTCATAGGGAACAGTCATGAGAACTATCTTTGGGGCTTGCTTTGAAGCCTGGGAATTCGTTGGGATCCTGGTCAGGTTTCATGTCTATTGAGAGAAGCAGAAGAAAAGAGAGAAGTTCATTCCAGACGCCTGTGTACTTGAAACCATCAGGCCTAAGACAGGCCTCACACAAAGCCCTTCAGAGAAGGAATGCCATGCAGGAATGCCATGCTGAAAAGAACAAGTCAGGAGGTTATTTGACCCCACTCTCCAGCACTTTGGTCTTTTATAGTATGCCAAAACTCCTTTTCTTACTGGACAATTGTCTCTAATCACCCTGAGTCTTGGGTTACAATGTGACGAGAATGAAGGCCAGGAGAGGGAGCGGGAAAGAGAGACAGCTGAGGATGGGCATTTGGTATTTGGGCGAAAGTTAGGAAGCTATTCATGTTTCCTAGCAATCTAGCATGTGCCTGGAATAAAGGGGTCTTAGAAAGAGGAAGTCAAATAAATATAAAACCTATCTGTTCTTTAAACCATCTGACTTACCAGACTAGGCTTGTAGACGTACAAATTCTATATCTTGGATGTCACGTCCCACCTCGTCTAGCAAGGAAAAACACAACACCCGGAGCTCTTCTTGCAGCAGTTTTCAGGACTTTATTTACAGCAATCTATCTCCTTCTCTTTTTCCTCTCTCTCCTCTCTCCTTCCTCTCTCTCCTCTCTTTCCCTCTCTCCTTGACCTCTCTTCTAGGGCAAACCTCTCTCAGCCCTTAAGTAGGCATGGGCTGCCAACCCCGAACTGCCAGGTGGGCACTGCCCATAGGTCCACGCACATACAGGCAGCTGATGATCATTGCGTGATCATAGCATAGGTCAGGCCTTAGCCATCTCAGGAGTTGATTATACATCTCCATCAGGTGTGACACCATGCAGCTCGATACACTTGGACTCATCCCAATCTCCAAGGGCTCCTCATACAGAATTGTATACCACGTCAATATACAGTCAACCAGTCAACAAGAAAGTGGACAATAGAGAGATATCTGCTTTACTTTTTATTCCTTGGAGTCAGGATCATACTACTTAGCCTAGCCTGAACCCAAACTCATGGCCCTTCTCTCTCAGCCTCCTAGAGATTCTGTGTTGGTTTTCCAACACAGACATTAATATAATGTTCTAATAGACATTAGATTTTGTGATAGCTACTATTGCCACCTTACAAACAAGGATTTAGTATTTAGTATTTTCTTATGTCAGGAGTTTGATCAGGGATCGTAGATGGAAGGATCTTCTTGGGGTAGTTTAGCTGCATTCAGTAAATGGCTGGGCTGGACAGCATAGGAAGCCTTTGTTGACATGTTCAGTGTTCAGATATTATCCTGGGTAGCCTCTTTCTCCATCCATCTGCTGTCCTAAAATTCTGAAGTCCAGTCTAGCCCAATGTAGACGACAACTGTTTGTGATTTGCGTCTCGGGGAGGCAGAGTGCTGTGCAGCTGCTCTGAGGTCTTTAGTCTGAGTAAGGACACTGGTAGAATCCTAAGATGCCAAGCATAGGCAAGTCTTTTACACCAGTCTAGATTCTGAAGACAAATTAGAAACTACAAGGATGCTCTTGTGAGCATAACGACAGCTTTTAAAGGTGCTTCTTAAATCTAGAATAATTATATGTCTTCTATGCATAGAGGATATTATGTAGAAAAAAATTCCTGAGATGCATTTAAATCTTCACAAACAGACATATGCTCCTAAGGTCCTTGTATCAAAGATATTTTCTGGTTGTAACTTTCCAGAATAGATGCAAACTACCCAGCATCTATTCTGATTTTCAAAACTCCACTTCTCACTCAATTTCTTCTACTTATTTGAGTTTATTTTACCTGTGTTTTGTGGAGGGTCATGGTGAAATTCTTCCTTTTGGTTGGGGAGGGGACAGGTTCTTTTTTACATAGCCCTGGTTGCTCTGGAATTTGCTATGTAGATATACTAGCCTTTAACTTGCAGAGATCCTCTTGCCTCTGCTTCCCGAGTGCTGGGATTAAAGGCAAGTGCTACCTTGTATAGATTAATGATGACTTTCTTAGCAATCCCTTCTTTGTTTATAAAGTCCCTGCTTCAGATTATTAAAATAATCAGAGTGTTAGAATCCACATCATCTTTGCTTAAATTTTAGCTCCTTCACAATCTTTTGGTTATTACTTTTGTTTTGTTTATGTAGCACAGGATCTTACTAAGAGCCTAGGATAGCTTAGAACTCACCTCATAGTCAACATTGGCCTTGAATCGTAAATCCACTTCTAGAGCTTTGATGGGGAACCGTTGTCAGCCAAGGATCTTTAAAGGTTGGGCCAAGTTAGGGTGTGGCCTTTTGGGTACCCAGAGAAAACCGCCCACCTTCCCAGGACTCTCTCTCTCTCTGTGGTTCCCACGCTACACAGCTGAGGTTGGACTTCTTGTTCCTGTTTCATGGGTTTGCTCCTTATAATAAAAAAATATAATTAAAATATTTAGGAGGTAGCCTGGGATTCTTTGACCCATGTCCTCACCCACCAACAGAGCTTCCAGACAACTCTGCACTTTGGCTCACTTCTTCTGTCCACACTTTTCTCTGGGCTTTCTGTTCCAGCCACATTAGACACTCATTGGGCTCCTTTCCTCTGGAAAAGAACTAGAATTGTCTAGTTCTTTAACACTAGACACTCTGTGACCCTCCCACTGACCTCCCAAGTTCATGCCAATGTCATTTCTTATCTGAACACTAGCATGGTCCTACTGCTTCCTATTGGCCAGGTTTTCTGGTTAATTTCTTTATCTTCCAGAGTAAATTACTATAAGCTACTTGACTCCGATAGTCTTTGAGTCTCTGTTCTGCATTCCAAGTGCCAGGCACAGTAAGGTTTTGCTGATTGCCTGTGATTCCTGACAGCCAGCCTATTGGTTAGCTTTCTCAGAAGAGCTCACCCCTCAATTGAGGTATGGCAATTAACGATTAATATTTTTCAGAGTTGAAGCGTCTTGACAGTGACTAGCAACTGTGTCATGCACAGAGAATCTTCTAGGATGACACTGGCGAAGGGGCTATTTTTATTCCCTTCAGCTGAATATGAGTGACTCTAAACCATGAGGGGTCACTGTTGGGAAGAGAATAGTTATACAGCCAGTGCTATACGATGCCTAACTAACCCTCCCTTGCCTAACCCAAGACCTTACAGTTTCAATGGCAGTTCCCTTCCTGTCTCTCATACGACGAAGTACGTCACAAATGCCTTCCACCTTCTTTTTCAGTGCAATGATACTTGTATAGATCAGTTAGCATTTAATTTTCCCCCCAAAACTCCTTGAACTTGTTTGTGCACGGATTTGGGTGAGATCTCTTGCAGTGTGAACACACCCTGAGGTGTACCTTGAATTCCACTATCTCTCAGCAAATGTCCGGAAACAAAATGGCTGCCCATAAACTGCACATTCATCATAAGCTTGAATTTGTGATGGTCCATTTTTAAGTCAACAGTACATTAAGAGTTGTTCATTTGGTGCGTCTGTGGGTCACAGTCCATCCAGGACACCACTAGATACATCACAGTCAGAGGCACAATCTAAAGATGGGAGCATCATTCTCGAGCAGCTCCACAAGAGACTAAGGAGACACGACAAACAGGCCAGTTATGTTCCAGAGTACAGTGGAATTATCATAGGTTATATGAACATATTTTTACCACCATTATTTAATAAAAGCTTTTTGTATATGTGTTGGAGCTAAGGGCCTTGGTACATATTTAGTAGCAGTCATAGAACGTGATAGCCGGTGATAAAAGAAAATGAAGCCAAGTAACAGTGATACCTTTCTTGTGGCTCCCAAAAGGAGTAGCGGTCCGTGGGAAGAAGAGCAGCCACCACCAGAGCAGGTACTGTATGCCTTGTCTTGCTTCATCTGGTCGACAGTATTTTCAAAGATCTATTATTTCTATTTTGTTAATCAGTTCTATTCTGAACTCAAAAAGGTTAAGGAGCTTGCTGAAGCTATAAGCTTTGCTAAGTGGCCGAAGCTGGGACTGCAACCTGCCTTGATTTATTTTTGTGGCAAACTGCATCCTTAAATGGGATAGCTATGACAGCTCTTTGGAATGTATGAAAGATTACCCTAATGTTATAGCAACTGGTTGGTGTTTTAACCTATGGGTCTAAAAACTTTGGAGCAGGCAAGGTAAGGAACATGGTGAAACAGAGTGGATGCAAAACACTTTTGTAGGAGCAAACACATGACCTAAAACTTGTCGCATCTCTTCTGAATGCTCTAGAGCTATTCACTCATTCAACAACAACCAAATATTTCCCACATCCCCCAAACGGCCAGGTACTATGCTAAGAGGTGGGTGGACAGAAGGGGAGGCAGAGGGTGAGCTGACAGCCACAGGACACGTGAGGAGGGTTCTCAGAGAACACCAGAGAAACGGTGACCAAGGGGGACCATAGCTGAGACTACACACGTAGACCATCTCAGGAGAGTCTGGGAAAATACCTGAATGGATGTAGATTTCAAATTTGAATGAACTCACTCTTTGGTTACATGTGTGCCACATGTATGCCAAGATATGGTGTTCTCTACACTGAAATTGATTCCAGCCTCTCTTAACCACGCATCTTCATAACCATGCCCTATGCCTTCTGTTACCCACGGGGAGAGGGTATAGCCGTCAGCTAATATATTTTCTGATGACCCACATACCACTGAAAAATGGGAAATCAGGAGAGAGCCCCAGGAAAAGCAAGCTGAGCAAGCATACAGAAATCCCCACATGGCAAACAAGAGAAGCAACAAACACACTGTGAAAATCAATAAATATTTGTGGTCTGCAATGAATGAACGAATACATGAATGGAATTTCCTGAAGAAAGTCCTGTTACCAACATCATCAGCTTATTTTAGAAGTCGATGGAGAACTAGGCCTGTTTCCCGGGAACTGTCAGTGCAGAATTAAGTGGGCTCTGTGGCATTTCCATTCCGGGTAGTGAGTTATGTCGACTGTTCCCGTCCTGAGCTCAGGGCTGATCTCCAGCAGGACAAGAGACTGAAGGATGGTTCTGGGAAGCAGCGACTCTGGAGGTGACAGGGTTAGAACTCACCCCTGACTTTGACGATGAAGGAAAACCTTTTGGGGCTACCTTCCTGAGTTTATCACTAACAGCTGGATATTTTCTCTCCGGCTTCTAGTGTTTATGCCCCCAAGTGTTGAGCTGTGTTGGGTAGCAAGGCTTGTTTTCCACAATATATGAGACCAAGACCCCCATGTCACTGTTCTTCTATAGTGCTTCATATTTCTTAAGCAGCTTTGATATCTACCCACCCATTTGGGGTCAGTAAGCCCTGTGAGGGACTGCTCCCTCCACTGATAAGGTGGATAAGGTGTGGAAGGGTAATGGGCAGAGTTCAGGGACACAGTGAGATCTTTGTCAGAAAGGTAGAAAGAGCAACCATTGCTCAGGGGGTAAATAACAGGGCTGTGTCTTTCTGACATCAGCCCTACACTCCCTCTTCTCTGGAAAGCTATCCTCACAGGAGACATCTGTTTAAAGGCAATGATGTTTAGGCTGAATGCTTCTTGCCATTGAATGCTGCGAATACACACTTATATCAGCTATGTCTCTTCAGCTAATCACCTGACTGATTGGTATAAGTACGGATTTGATGGCCTCAAAGCAGAACTCAAAGGTTCTGCTTGTGTAGAAATGTCTTTTTTGACACACTCATCAAGGTATTCTGATACACTTTAAATTGCTGCTTTAGAAAATGCCAGGGATTTGAAAGTTCATTTGAGCCAAATATACCAACTTTCAACAACCCCCTTAAGAAGATGAGTATACTATACATGGTGATTGACATTATATGAGAGAGACCTAGGGTCACAGGAGGTGAAAAACATGGGTCATGGCTTTGTCTTGAGCATAGCCTTTCAGAAACAATCCTTTTATACAGCACTATTCTGAAACATAATTTTTCAATGATTGCTTAAATGCATTTTAAATGCATCTTTATCTTTTTAATTAAAATTCATTGAATAAGTTTTCTATTTGTGAAATCAGTTAGGTCTTTATAAAGATTTTTTTTTGGTTCTGGAAGTTTCTATTAGGGAGAGGTATGGCTCCTAGGACAAGAAGCAATGTGATATACTGGAAAAAGCATGAAATTTCCACATCAGGAAATATGTGCTTTCACACATCCAGCTGTGTGACCTGGGACTACTCACTTAACCTCTGGGACATTCCATTTCCTATTCTGTAGACCCAGAGGGAACAATTTGCCTAATTTGTAGGTAATTGTGAAAAGATAAGGGAAAAGGCTTTCTGTTGGGTAAAGCCCAGCACAAATGTAAACTGTTGTTATCGTGATTATTGCTATTACAGGAAAAGGCACAAAAGCTAGGCCTGAGCTTCTCAGTGTTTCTCTCACAGCTGGTGATGCCTGTGCCTGTTTCCCGTGCCTGCATCTCTGTGAAGTCAGGTATCTGCACAGCTGTCCCCTGTAAATGTGATGTCTGTAAGTAACTGTCAGGCTCGTCTGTGGTCTGGACGCATAGTGCTGTTTCGAGAGACTGTAAAATGTTAGGGAAAGAGGGCCTGGCTCACAGATTCAGGCCCCCAGGAGTGGGCTAGCAGGGCTGTTTTAGCAGTGCTCTCTACTTCCTAGTTGGCTACCTTGAGAACAACACCAGTCCTTCATCAGTGACTTACCAACAACCATGCTTAGCATATGCATGCAAATTAATATTATTGCAGTCCTGGGGACTGAACCCAGGGCCTTGGTCATGCTAAGCAACCAGTCTTCCACTGAATTATATAATTGGCTCAATACACAGATAGTGGTGGTAGAATTTCATACATGTGAAACAAACTACTATGATCTACATTCCAAACCATGCTCATCTTTAAGATGAACATTTATTTATTTGCGTATGTACTTGTGTGTATGGGGGTGTGTTTGTACACACATGCACATGACATAGCCTGTGTGTAGAGGCGGAGGACGACTTTTAGGAGTTGGTTCTCTCTTTCCACCATGTGGGTTCCATGTCAAGCACCTTTACCCACCAACCCATTTCTCTGGTCCCTCATAGTCTTATTATTAAGAAGAGTTTTTGAGAGTCGAGTCTGAGATTTCCTCCTGGTAGGGTTTTCAGTGTGTACCTCAGGATGAGCTGTGCTTTTCCAACATCATTACCACCCATATGGATGGAGAGATCATTGCCAAGCGTGGAGACCCCCAGACTGAAGCACCTCACTCCAAGGACTGTCATTAAAACTTCCTTTTACTCTTTACGACTTACAAACGAAAGCAAGTGGTATGTAAAACTCATGCTCGTTGGCCTGCAGAATGACCCTACACATGCCAAAGGTGTAGCTTCCAGCATGTGAGAGCAGCAGTAGCTGCCAGTTCCTTCCTACATATGCGAAGGTCTGAAAACACCCAGGTGAGTTGGGTAAGCAGCTGCTATCCCATTCATTCCTAGCCCAGGAAGCCCACCTAGCTCTAGTGTCACCGAGAGACCTCACTTTCATGTAGAGCCCAAAGAGATCTTAAAACTGCAAGGCTTCCAGACGGCAGGTCTCTAAGGACCACAGAGCTGACATTTACGGTATGAGTGTGGTTTCTCAGAGCCAGGGGATGTTTGCCTCAAGCACCTTTTTGATGGCCAAGCGTGAGCTCAGGTTGCGGTTTGCAAGCTCTCTTCCTCTTTGCGTCCCTCTGTTCCCTTATTCCAATTAGGCTTTTGCCAAGACTCTTCCCAGCTACTGGCAACCAGTAGATTACATGTTTTAGATTCCCCTGGGGGGTGAACAGGTGAGGTAGGGTGTGTGTATGTATGTGCATTTGGGCTCATGCATAGGCATGGGGGCATGGAAGTGAGACAGGATGATCTAGGTTTAGAATTAGCTCTAGGGACTCTGTGACTGGGCAGATAAAGAATAATTTCCCCTGAGGGTCATGCCCAGCCTTGGAGCATCCCGTCTCCTACAAGAAGCGATCAAACGGAACTGTGCTTGGTTCGGGGGTAGCTAATCTACAAAAGAGATTTTTTTTTTCACCTCACAGCCCATCTTACCTTTTGTTGAGGATTTCAGTTCATTTATACATGGATTCGGTTGCTTGTTAGTGTGTACTGCAGTGCTTCCCCAAGGATACAAGTCTGCAGATGGGCGACATTTTTTATTTTATTCTCTTAATATTATTCTTGGCTTTTTGGAGGAGATATTTTTTAATGATTGTTCCTCCTGGTATTATTTTAGTTTCCAATTACAATGTGGGTACACTCCAGCACACTGCTATTTTGTAAATGGATGTATATGCTTATTGTTAATTGATTCCCCAAACAGGACCCAAATGCTTGCATTTAGATTGTGTATTATATTGCTTGCATGCCACCAGGCTGGCCCCATGCCAGCGAACACTCTCTGTTTGCCAGAAGCACAGTGGCCATGTCTTGTTTACCCTGACACTTGTGCTAACCAGCATGCCTGCCTTCGCCTTTGCTTTCTAGGGAGGAGCTAAGGGGTACTATGTTCGAGAGATGTTCAAAAAAATCTTTGGATCTTCTTGCTGTTTCTATAAGGAAGGAACTAGACATATTTTCAAGCTGGTACCCTAGATGATCTGTGTTTTTGTGAAAAGAGAGAGGAAGAGTGAACCCCAGGCACACTGTTTTAACTGTTGACCATCTGTCTTAGTGAGGGTTTTGGTTGCTGAGAAAAAAACACCATTACAAAATGAAACGTGGGGAGGATGGAGTGTATTTCATCTTACTCTTTCTGGTAACTGCCCATTACTGAGGGAACTCAGGGCAGGGACCTGGAGGCAGAAGTTGATGCAGAGGCCATGGAAGAGTGCTGCATATTAGCTTGTTCCTCCCGCCTTGCTCAGCCTGCTTGCTTTCTTTTACCATCCAGGACCACTGCCCAGGTATGGCATCCCTGCTATTCCTGCACCAAGCATGAATCAAGAGAATGACCCATAGGCTTGCCCACAGGCCAGTCTGTTGGGAGCATTTTCTCAGCTGAAGCTTCTTCTTCTAAAAGGAATCTAGTGGTGTCAGGTTGACATTAAACTAGTCGGCAAAGCATCAGTGGCTGGGTCCAGATTCTAGCCACTTGAGTCACTGCTCTGAGAAACTTGTTGTGAGCTCCCCCTGGAAGGCAGACTCTCTCACAGCAGGTTGAGGGCCATTTATTAGCTGATCTCTGGGTCAAGAACCAGAGTCAGTTCTTTCTACAGTGTCCAAATTGTCCTTGCCAGTTGAGTGTTAGATTGGAAGGATGACTGAATTAATGACCACAGATGTTGTCATGGAAGAAATACCCTGGAGTTTAACAGTGGGCTCACACAATCAATGGGTAGGCTGATGTTAGAAAGGATTATTGATTGCCTTTGAAAGTCATAGTATTGGATACATCTGAAAGTTCAGGCATGAAGCATACAGAGAATGAGACCCAGAATGTGAAGTGTGATGGACATTTTCTTGGAGTTTCAGAGGTCCTCGAAAAAGCTAGGGCTTTGTATTGCAATGGCTGGCAGCCCCCTGTTCTCTCTCTCTCCATCCCCCTGTCCCCTAGCCCAGGGAATGGGATTGCAGATGGAGAATGCTAGATGCCTTTTTTTTTTCATTCTCTAAGAACGGAATACAGACTGGATTGCGATGTTGCATTCATTATGACTGTTCTTATTTTGCGGCTCCACCGTCTCCTACAAGAGCTGCAGCAAAAGCCCTGGAGTCCCACAGCACTTGTCTTTGGGGCACAACATTGGTTCTCTAATTGTTCTCTGAAATCGGTAGGCTATTTTTTATACTTCTCTGAATTTAGCTAATATCTTTCTCAGGGAAAGAGAAATTGCACTTTCCAGTACAATGCCCAAATCTCAAAGGTAGAATTTCAGGCGTCACTCAAAAAAAGGCGAGAAAGTTCTGGGAGTAGAAGGGAGGGTAAGGAGCTCCAGGATTTAAAACTCCTAGCCAGAAACTGGTGGCTGCCTTCACCTCTGGGTGAGACTGGCCCTGGCCATGATAAGGCCTGTCAAAGGAAGCTAATTCTGCAAGTTGGCTCACAGCATGCATGTTTATGTAATGCTAGCCTGAGGTTTAATGCCACAGTCAAAAGAATAACAAACCCTCCTGCTGAGAAGCCTGTTGGCCACTCCAGACCCTTTAATTCCCATCAGAAAGCAGAGTGTCACTTCCAAGGGTTACCCACAGCAGGGCCAGCTTTGGAGACCTGCAAAGTAATTATTTGTTGGTGTGTGTTGGGGTGGAGGGGGTGGTGAAGTCAGTCTGGCTGGGCTGAGAGCCTATCCTCCATGCTGATACTGGAATGTGCTGGAATTCCAGCCAACCTAATCAGCCAGGGCCATGTCTCATGAGAAGTTGCTTTGGAAGATCATTCTGTCTGACCTGCTGCTGACTTAAGCAGTCTTTCCCCGAGCTAACTAGACTCAGATGACTTTGTAGGAGACGCTCTGTCCTCCATATAAAACCCACCAAGCAGATCCGGGCCCAGAGCCCTCTTTTCTACTAGTGGTGCGTGCCATGCCAAACTGTACATCACTCCGGAAGAGCAGGGCCCTGCCCATCTTTTCTGTCTCTAGTGTGTCCAGCTCACAGATGTTACTACGAGAGAGCTTGGTGGAGAGAAGAAATAGATGGGCCTACCTGCCCATATAGTAGCCCCCCTTGCCATCTTCTAAATTCCTCTCACCTTCTTAGATTGAGCCCTGTCTTCCTGTGAGCTCTATTTACTCATAGCAATGTTTTCTGCTTTCTTCCTACCCAGAACACTGTGTTTGCTGATGCCCCCAACACCGCCTTCACATTGCTGTCAATCTTAGAGCTGAGCAAGCTGAGGCCTCCTGCACTTCTCTGTCTTTTCTTTCCTGAATGGATCATGGTGTCTGGATTTCACATGATAAAAACTCAGGAAATGGTAGTAACCTCTAACCCTAGAGTGAGACCCTTGAAATCAACTGGTCTAGTCATTTTTTCCTCTTAGGCAGCAAAAAGCCCAAGCCTTTTCTTTGAAAACGAGTCATTGTTATATCTCCTGTTTCATGTAAACAGATAAAAAGTTAACTTGTTTTATATTATCTTTCCCCCTGACTCCATTCTGGTTCCTGGGACATCATTTGAAGAAGTAGGAGTCTGTTCAGGCTCTTCATCATCTGAGGAAGCAGAGGGTTGGAGAATAAAATAACTTAGGGGGCTGATGCACTCATTTTAGTAGCGAATTTGGGGGAAAATGTCTTCCAAGTCAGCCAAGCGACATTTCCGTTCATGACCCTGCCCGACTTTGAGTTGAAATAAAGGGGAGGGAGAGGTGGAGTGTGCAGCAAGACAGAAATGGAAATACCAGAGCAATAGGGAGTCTATACATTGTTAGTGAGTTTGATCTTTCTCCTCTTCAACTAACTCTAGCATCAACATTGCTGTTGAACAACATTGTACCTTGTGCCACAGCGCCCACCCCCCCCCAAAAAAAAGAAAGAAAAAGAAGAAGAAATCTCAAATGTTATGTTTGTACAGAGAATTTCCAGGAAGAGAATTTAAGTCAAATATCAGTCAACAACTCAAGCACTTGATACTAAAGTTTCATACTACCTACTAATTTTGAATTTTTACCATTAGTGGGATTTAGTAATTGCTACTAATAGACATTTCTACTTGTGGGAATTAGGAATTCCTTCAAGGTGCCTTGGGTGTTCAAGACTTTGGTCCATGGG
>NC_022020.1:62030192-62044524 GCF_000317375.1 Microtus ochrogaster
TGGTGGAGAGAAGAAATAGATGGGCCTACCTGCCCATATAGTAGCCCCCCTTGCCATCTTCTAAATTCCTCTCACCTTCTTAGATTGAGCCCTGTCTTCCTGTGAGCTCTATTTACTCATAGCAATGTTTTCTGCTTTCTTCCTACCCAGAACACTGTGTTTGCTGATGCCCCCAACACCGCCTTCACATTGCTGTCAATCTTAGAGCTGAGCAAGCTGAGGCCTCCTGCACTTCTCTGTCTTTTCTTTCCTGAATGGATCATGGTGTCTGGATTTCACATGATAAAAACTCAGGAAATGGTAGTAACCTCTAACCCTAGAGTGAGACCCTTGAAATCAACTGGTCTAGTCATTTTTCCTCTTAGGCAGCAAAAAGCCCAAGCCTTTTCTTTGAAAACGAGTCATTGTTATATCTCCTGTTTCATGTAAACAGATAAAAAGTTAACTTGTTTTATATTATCTTTCCCCCTGACTCCATTCTGGTTCCTGGGACATCATTTGAAGAAGTAGGAGTCTGTTCAGGCTCTTCATCATCTGAGGAAGCAGAGGGTTGGAGAATAAAATAACTTAGGGGGCTGATGCACTCATTTTAGTAGCGAATTTGGGGGAAAATGTCTTCCAAGTCAGCCAAGCGACATTTCCGTTCATGACCCTGCCCGACTTTGAGTTGAAATAAAGGGGAGGGAGAGGTGGAGTGTGCAGCAAGACAGAAATGGAAATACCAGAGCAATAGGGAGTCTATACATTGTTAGTGAGTTTGATCTTTCTCCTCTTCAACTAACTCTAGCATCAACATTGCTGTTGAACAACATTGTACCTTGTGCCACAGCGCCCACCCCCCCCCAAAAAAAAGAAAGAAAAAGAAGAAGAAATCTCAAATGTTATGTTTGTACAGAGAATTTCCAGGAAGAGAATTTAAGTCAAATATCAGTCAACAACTCAAGCACTTGATACTAAAGTTTCATACTACCTACTAATTTTGAATTTTTACCATTAGTGGGATTTAGTAATTGCTACTAATAGACATTTCTACTTGTGGGAATTAGGAATTCCTTCAAGGTGCCTTGGGTGTTCAAGACTTTGGTCCATGGGCACTTTGAAGGAGAAAGACAACAGCACATGCTTTTCCAGTTCTAGTAGCCAGCTGTCTGAAATTCCCCTTTCTCTGGGTCATTTCCCATAATATGTAGGATGTTTTTTGAATTACAAATCCAATGATCTCTCCAATAGCCCCTATGAGCCATCAGTACTGTCTTGATGCTTGATAAGATTCTTAGTGTTTTCTTACTGTGTTTCAGGAGAATCATTGGATCTGGTGTAGGTATTTCTGTTTTTGATAAACTGCAGGACAGGGGAAGAAAAGTAGTCATGATTAGTAGGAATAAATCAATTTAATAATATATCATTAATGTCCGAGAAGAGATTAGTGTCATGTTGAATGTTACCTCAGTGTTGTATAGAAATATGGCATTTGGGGCAGTTGCTTCATAGGTTTTTCCTGTTGCATTAGAGGACACAGCTAGACTTTTTTTTTTTTTCATCTTTATATCCCCCATACAGTTAAGCCTCGCATATCATAAATGCTTAGTAAGCCTGCAGCCTGACAGCTACGCTTCCCAGGGTCACATTGTACACAGTGATAGAAGCAGGTCTCTGTCCTAGAGCGTTCACCCCGGTCTTGAGTCTGCATCTATGATATTATCTTGGGTAAAATCATTTATTTTCAACTGATGCTCGATTCTAGTGAACTCATTAGGAATAGACTTTTAGTTCCAGGGCGGGAACTTGGAGCTGTGGAACAAGAAGGTAGGAAGAATGGAAGGACTGCCCTGGGGGGAACCTGGGGGCTGACGGATTCTATCCCTGTAGGTGGAGCAGCAGGGGACGGGGTACAGTGGAGATAGCATTTTGCAGTCTGTGGGTCCTCGTGGAAAAGGAGTCCATCTTTAGCTGGCCACGGGAGGAATTGCTCTCGTCTGATCTGAGTAGGATTGATAAGAACGGCAGAGACCTGATGAGCATCTCATTTCCTCAGGCCACTCCAGAGAGATGTCTTTGTGTCTCTACTGTCTGAGGTCACAGTCTTGGCTCTTATTGGAAATGCTCACATATCTGCGGCCAGGAAATATAGATATGGCTCACACATCAGTTATTACTGCATGCTGGCAAAACCAAACTCTCTTGCCACTCAGCATTCATATTCGGGCTTAAATTTAAATTGTCGTTAGTATTCAACTATGCTACAAAAAGTGTGATAGTGGGGCTGGAGAGATGGCTCAGAGGTTAAGAGCATTGCCTGCTCTTCCAAAGGTCCTGAGATCAAAAAGTGTGATAGAGGTGTTATCATACTCAAAAGAAGTATCAGGACACAGTGGAATGTAGTTTTGTAACAACAAGATATTAATGCAGTGGGAGCATCTTTGTCTCTGAAAATGTGTCTCCCCCACATCTTATCAATGGTAGAATTTTGTTTTCACAGAACTAATGGCGGAGCTAAAGGGATGTTTCTGCCAAGAAAGAACATTGAAACTAATGTTTACATCAAAGGTACTATACACCCTGAATGGTATTCAAAGACAGAGCAAGTATTTGACAAATGCCAGCCCTGATGACCTCTATAGTAGCCACATAGTATAAGCTCTCATAATGCCAATTTGCTGAGGTTGTGGTATAGCCACAGAATAATGTAGATATCATGGATACCTCTCCACTTTTGGAACACACAGGATGTACTCAGAAAGTTACCAACAGAAAAGGACTTGGAAGCATTCTGGACAAGCCAAGGCCTTTACTGAGAAATGATGCTGGGAATTCCACGCTGCCTTCCCACCCTCCCTGCCCACCCCCTACTGCTCCACTAATGGCTTCATGATCTCATCCTTTAAGACAAACTTGCGAGGCAGAGCGAACCTGATGTATGTAGATCTGTGCCCTAGCCAGACTCTCCCAGAGAGGCTGCCCTGAAGAAAATCTATTGCCCTGATCAATTACCAAACTTCCAAATGAAATAGATTGTTCTCTCTTGCTGGAAGACCATCAAGCTGTCATTTTTCTTGGTAATGAGAAACAGTGCAGGAGGGGAATTGCACTTTCTCCGTGGCACTGGACAAAGAGTTCCAGTAAACAGGGCCCCGCCAGGAAAGCTGGGGGTTACCTGCCAGCGTGATGGAAAGGTATCTGGAAATCCCTTTCTCTTTGAAACTGCACTCCGACAAATTTCTCTTGACTCTTGAGGTCAGGTAGTTTGCTGAGTCTGGCAGATGTAAAATTGAGAAAGCGCCCCCTTTCCTGGTCTGGGCAACTCATCAGGCCTTGCTTCCTTGTCTCCACCCCTTCCAAGCTCATCTCACTCACTCTTAGCTCTTGACTCAGGCTCGGTGAAGATAAGAACACATGAGGAAGCTTAGCTTGCATTAGCTGACAGGGACTGGAGTCAATTCACTGGACAGGATAGGCTATTCCTTGGTCATGGGCATACAGTAGCAAGCATCGCATTCCCTGATTTGTGCACTTGCACACATATCTGGGATCATGCCTGGGCTAACTGGTCCAACTCCCTCATTCTCCTTTGGGCTTTAAATAGTGTCTCAAACTTCATCAGTTTCAGTGAAGTCTTCCTGGAATCCTTCCTCAATGATAACTCAGAGTTTGTTTTATTCCCTTCCTCTTGCTATGAGGTCTCTGCTTTAAGCAAAGTGATGATTCAGTATCTTGATACTGTAAGTGTTGTTCACTCTGTGAACATTTTCATATTGTGGTGCTCTGTTGATATTCAGATAGACTTGAACCTTGCACAAGAGTCTCTTGCCCCTAGAATCTGTATTCTTCTTCTAATGGGAGAGATATTTATAAGAGCCCCCTCTGTATTAGTTAACAGCAAAGGTAAGCACAAAGAGCTAAGGGAATACATATTTTTTGCCCAGAGAGAAGGGCAAATAATTCTGTTTGGAGTAGGAAATGGAACTAGAGTTGTCATAAAAGACACACATGAAGTGGACCTTTGAAGAGGCCACTTGGCAGACAAAGGCCTTCTAGGGAAAGCTTCCTCTGATATTATCTACTTCTGAGAAAATGAGAGAGGCTGGGAAAGAGTGGTTAAGCTACGATATTACTTTTAGAATTTCAGGGATTCACTGACCCAGACCATGATTCATACTCTGGAGAGAAAGATGTTTTCACACAGTAAACAGCTAAATAATGAGAGACTAGATGTAATAGAGCGCCACTGTGGCTAGAAGCAAACACTGAGGGTGAATCGATGCCCAAATAGCTGGTCTAGATAGCACCCCTCCAGAAAGCTAGGCGGAGCAGAAAGGCTGTTGACAGAGTGACCCAGGGAACAACGAAAGGGCAGGTAATACAGGAGCTCAGAACAGAGACCTTTCTTCTACGTGAAAAACCATACAGAGTGGGTGGTTGCTTCCATGGCCTCTGCCCTGGGGAAGAATCTATTGAATTTCTAGGAAAGAAGGAGCGAAAATTAGAAGCCTTGTGGCAAACAGCAACACTTGGAGTGCATGTATTTGTGTGTGTATCTACCACTAACAGCGCAGCCTACTGTGAGCCCTGGATGGTGAGGTGTCCTGAATCCAAGGTGAGGGGAATGGCCTTTACAAATGTCAGCTAGAGATGCTGTTCTGTTGCAAGAGGGACAGAGACAACTCAGCGAACTGTCACTTCTCTGAGTAAGTTCTGTCCCTAACTGGGAGGGTTTAGCTCCCAATTCTGAGGACTCTGGATGTTTCAATATTTCTCTATTGGCATGGGAGGCTTGATCAAATGCTCCTTCAGCGGCAGTGTGAGCCCAGATCTCTTTCAACAGGCAAGGAGGACATGCCAGTGTGGGTGCACAGCAACTTCCGTCTGTAGTTCATTGTGTGTGTATGTATGTGTACGTATATGTGTGTATATTTGTGTATATGTGTATGTGTGTGTGTATTTGTGTTCATGTAGGAATCAAGATTCAAATTCTAGTTCTCCAGGCCACATGATTTTAAAGCACTTGCTTCATCATTCAGCTACACGTTTTTTCTCTCTTGTAGCATGGACTTTTCCATGACTGCTGTCCATTGTAGTGTTGTTGTCAGCTTCAACATGAGAGTAGTTGTAAACTACACTTGACATGTAAGGGATTTCTTCTATAGTCATGCTTTCACAACTTTTAGGTTCAGAGAGGTTAAATGTCTCACCCTATAACTCCCATTAGTGTCAGAGCTGGGCTGGGGACCTAATGAACATACTGAGCAGGTATATTCATGACCAGGTGTGCAGGTTAGTGTTTTGTCACCTGGCATTGAGAAAATGCCTCCATCCTGATTTATAGGAAGGCCTATTGCATGTGGGCAATATCACCGTGGGCATATTGCTGGCCCTGTGTTGCATAAGAAAGCAGGTTGTGCAAATCATTCAGAGCGAGCTAGTAAGCAGCACCCCTCCATGATGTCTGTATCAGTTCCTCCTCCGGCTTCCTGCCTTAAGTCCCTGCCCTGACTTCATTTCATGATGGACTGTGATCAGGACATGTAAGTCAAATAAACCCTTTCATCCCCAAATTGCTTTAAATTGTGGTCTTTATCATATGACTAGAAAAACAAACCAAGACAGGAAGAGATGAGAAACGCTCTGGCGTCTGTTACACCCCTGACTGGTTGTGTGAGCTTAGGAACCCTTTTCATGCCTCAGTTCAGCCTGTGTTCAGCAGAAGGTAGAGCAGATCTTCTCTAAGGTTTGCTCCAGTTACAACACTAACAAAGCGTCAGTCTTTCTTCTATGCAGCAAGAGCCCAGCCTATAGCTCCTAAAACCCTACTCTAATATAAACAAGGGTGTAAGTCCAGGTCAGACACTTCTGCCAAAGGGGTCCACAGTGGTGGGACTTGTGGAAAGCTTCAGCTCTTCAGAACCTTCTAGAATAGTCCATGGGAGACAGTGGGAGGCCCATGGGGAATAAACAAGTCGCCACTGCAGTGACAAATTGCTGTCACCGTGGGACTTGTTTCTCCTTTTCCATTCTATCTGATTCACTGTTCCTACCCTGTCCCTTATGAAACTTGAGATATTATGATCTTATCTTAGCTTTCTTATAAATGTCATCTCTTCATGTACTCTTGATCTCCTTCATACTAATAAGCCAGAACAAAGTTCACTGTGACAGGAGTAGTGGATTTCCCCGAAAGGGATACGTGTATGAGTGTAGGTAATAGAAAGGTACAGAAACTGGGAAGAGAAAGGAACAGAGGGAAAACATTGACAGGGAAGCTTGGGAGGGTGAAGTAAAAAAGAAAAACACAGAGATGAGAAGATAAGGAAAGAGAGTGAAAGAGAAGGAGACAGAGGGGGACAGAGGGAGAGAGAGAGGAGAGAGGGGGACAGAGGGAGAGAGGAGAGAGAGAAAGGGGGACAGAAGGAGGAAGAGGGACAGCAGAGGGGGAGAGAGAGAGGAGAGGAGAAGGAGAGAAAGAACAGGGAGTCAAAGGGAAAACGACTAAGAAGTGTCAATATGGGTAGAGACAGATGGTTGATTCATCTCTTCTTCATTTCCCTGTCCACAAAGAAGTATGCAGTTTGGTGGGACTGGCCAAGGCATACCATGAAGGGAAATATAGAGTAAACATTTTTTTTTAATTCTTCTTGAACTTTCCCAAAAGATGGCAAGACCATTGGCAATAGGTGGTTCCAGATAAGAGCTGGACCCTCCCCAAGTCAAGAATGTGGATTCTTGATTCCAATGTTTTGCCTCAGGAAATATAAAATATAAAAGCAATGATCTGGAGGATGTTGGGATTGTCAAATATGAAATAAACTCAAAAGTCCCGTGGCTTCCAAAGATCTCAACATTTTCTGACGTTTTTATTTTTACTTATTTATATCTCATTTTCCCAGCCAGATGGTGAAATTTTTGAGAACAAACATTTCTATGTAGGCACGGGGCCCCAATACTAGAAGACTTTAAAAAAAAGTGTTATTGAGTTGCTGGTCCACCATCCTTAGGCAGATTTTAGGGATCTTCACAAGTGAGGAGTACTAAAGGCTGGAGGAACCCAACTAATAAATTCTGATCATTCATAAAAAAACAGGCATCATGAGCAGGCTGACAGACACAGGAAAGAGGAGGAGCTTGCCTCTGAGCAACTCAGGAACCGTTGATGAAGAATCACCAACAGAAAGGGGGTGATCGTAAGAAGGCCCACAAACAAACCAACATAGGAGGGAGGGTGGGGCCCACTCCAGTGAAGAGCAGAGCATCTGTGTAAGCATCTGTGAGAGATTCGGGATGCTGCTGATTGTGTGCACAGTGGGGTTTTTATATTCTAGTCTTTTTTTCTCTTTGAGGAAATCTGGCACACTTGATGCATTATAAACTGTCATTACAGGTTTGGAGTGCTCCTGGACAGCTCTTAACTTGTGCAGGGACATTTGTCCCTGGGCCAGATGGCTCCAGGCTGCCGTATTTTCCTAGCTGACTATTTTTCTTACCCTTTCTCACTGATCCTTTTTTATTCTCTTGCATCTTCTGCTTTCTTATTTTGCTCATAAATGAAGGAGAGGTACAAGGAAGCTGTCAGTGTCCTTGTCAGCGGGTCCACTTTTATTCCTACGAGGTATCTTTTAGGAACATGTCCCAATCCCGTAAACTGAGGTATGCCTTCTGCTGTGTGCTTCCCTGACTAAAATAGCTGCCACTCTGAAGAGTTACTTACTTGTTCAGTGGTCTGGCCTCACCATCAGATTGTGTGTTCACTTAGGGCAAAAACCGTAGTCTCGTGGCTCTTTGGTGCCTGGACCACTGCTCGGTGACTCAGAGTTCAGTAAGTGTTTAATGCATGCAACAATGAAGAGGAATCCCAGTCTCTTCCACAGAACAAAGCATTCCTCTCCGTGCTGGGGCAAAAGGCCGATTACCGCATCAACATAGATGTGGTGGGTGGTCCTAAGGCCTCTCCACTACTGCCCAGATTGTTTCCTCATGGTAGCCAGTTTACCTAGCCTTTGCCTCTCTGCTCACTTCATGCTTCTAAGCAGACATGACAGGTGTGGAGTCCATTGGACTCAGAGACTAGGCCCCACTGTGGTGGCTTTCCTGACCCTATAACCATTGGTCATTCCATCCTTTTGATATCCACTATCAGACAATTGGGTTTTGAGGTCATGTTGCCATTATCTTGTGTAGTGATAACCTCCTTTTCTTCTGTAAACCAGATAACACCAGTGCTGCCAGGTGCTACCCTGTCTACCTCATTCAAAGCACAGGCTAGAAACTCAAGTGTCCATTTTAAGATGCCATGACAATGTGACAGACCAGAGGGAAAGCCAGGCCATCCCACCTTCCTCTTTGGTATTTTGTTACCATTTATTTTCTCACAGTTCTGGAGGCCTGAAGCCCCAAACTGTGTTGTATCTTTAGGTTCCAGAAAGAATCACTCTTGTCTCATCTACTTTCTGGTGACAGCTGGCATCTGCTGGCTCATGGTTGCCTCATGAGGTCCTTATGTTGACTGTAGACACTTATTTCAAATTAGTTTATATTCTGAGATTCCAGGTGGGTGTTTCTTAAAGGAGTGGTCCTATTGGAGAAACACAGCTGAATAGCTCGGTAGAACTTTTGGTCAAGAGGGGGCCTCTAGGGTAGTGTTTGAGGGCAGATGGAGAGAAGATTGGTTTTACAGAGAGGATAAAGTTGAGACTAGGGGTTTGGGGCTTTTGGGAGCAAGACTCATGGGGGAACTTGGGGACAGAGGTTATAGTATAGACCAAAGTGCAGAGAAGGCACTCTAGGCTTGCCACCTGGAGAAGTTCCCTGTAGAGCCTAGCGCTCCTGAGGAGCTAGGAAACACTTTTCAGTAAACACCAGGAAGTAGACCCTTTCCCATCAAGCACCACTTTCCCCAGCAAGGTGGTTTTCCATTTTCAGCTTGGCCCTCCCTACCCGGATTCTTTTGGGAGAACTCTACCTCAGATCCGGGAGTGAAGGCCAACGGCTGTGTGACGTGTCCCAGTTAGTTGCTTGAGAAGCAAACGAGAAGAGAGGCAATGCTAGGCTTTGTGAAACATGTAGGCGGGCCTGTACACAAACACGGGCTCATAGAAATAAACCCAAACTGGCCAAAAATAACAGAGAAGGGGACAGATGCTTCCAATTAAAATGTCGGCTTCTCCTTAAGAAGCCAAGTTCTCACATAGGGTGGGTGCTCGGGGGCCGAAGACTACTGGAAGGGACCACACATGGAAATCTGTTTGCATTATACCATGTCCCACATGCCATGGAAGACACTACCCTGACCTTACAATTAACACACTGGCTGTTTCTGGGGTGTGGTACGTGGATGCAGGGAGGAAACAGAAAGTTGTAAAATAGAGTGGTTGCTCTCCCTGGGTTTGATAGGAAACAAGAGAACCAGGGAATACATACTATTCTATAGACTTCTTTGCCTCAGCTTCCCCATATCCTTCACTGGTAGAGCAGAATCAGTTTGCGTGAATTACATGCAGCCTTTGTTGGAACTTGCAGAAACGGCTGTCAGAGGGCATGAGTGTGCGTTAGGGGCTGGGTGAAGGCTAAAGGAAGACCTTCCGCCTCTCTTGGTGATGAGTGGAAGGTTATTACCATGGAGTGAGGGAACAGTACACACAGCCACACCCTCCTTCTCCCCACAGCTATCACAAAGTCTTTGCAAAACTGTTCCCTTAGCATCTACTTTGCTATTTAGTCAGCGAAGTTATTCACTTCCCCTTCCTCGAAACGTAGCTTGTTGTTTATTTGTTTGTGTTCGTCAGACTCTCCCTAGTTCCCCTCAGGGACCTACCTACACGTGAAGGAGAAGGGGATGGGCCCGTGAAAGGAATCACTCCTCCCAAATCTCACTTTCTCGTCAACTCAATGGGGACAACACTTCTGAAAGACTGCCTTATTCTGATAAATGAACCTCCTTCTTCTCCTAATTATTTTTATTATCACCGTTGTTATAATAAAACCCACCTAGTACAGCTACAGATCTAACTAGAGTAATATCCACAGAAAGGAAGAACAATAGGAAAATTAATGAGCCAGATCCTCATTTATGTTTCTGTAGGCGAAGATGATAATTTGTTGGGTTTAATAAGCTCCTGGATTGAATTGCACAGGGCCAGTGCTGCTAGGTTTGGGTGCCCACTGGGTGGAAGTCAGATATTTCTGTGTGAATTCAAACACATTTTCATTTCTTAATGGTCACCATTACTAACCAGATAAGACTTAGCTGCATCAAACAAACACATGATTAGTTTTGACAACAGAAGCTTAAACAGGACGTTAATTAGCAGCCATAGAGTTGGGAAGGTTCTGGATGGGAACAATTACACAGACAAACCCACAAGTATGGCTACAATGTGCCAGGGTCCCATCCCTTACCATATGGCTTCAGTCTGGCAAATGGCTCGTTGGCAATTCATTACCATAGCGCTTGGAACTCAGGAGTGACTCGTTTATGATTAGCCAATTCATTATGCTATCGTTGGTAGCTCAAGGGGACTCTAAGGACTTGCCTCTCCCCGTTGTGTTATTTTAAGGACATATGACAGGGAAGGAACAGCCCTCCCTTCCCCAGCTGCCTCAGAGTACTGCTTGCTGGGAAGTTCGCTGGAATCTAGATAGAATCTTTCAAAAGAAAACAAACAAGCAGAAACTCCCCACAGCCAGAAACTGTAACCAGGACTGGGACTATGGAAACATTCCAGGAGAGAAAAACAAAGACCTCCTCCTCCTGTCTTCTGTCCCCCTGAGGCTGCCTGGCCAACCTGTGAGCACCTGTTCCAGCAATGATGGGGGACAGCTAAGGACTAATGGCCATCAGACCCAGACAGGAAGCAGAATCTCCAGGAGGCGCTCTGCTGTTAACTCACTTGGGGAGTTAGCTCCATCCTGCTTTATCTTATCTGCCCCCCAGCACTGTGGGAGCATAGAGAGAGAGAGAGAGAGAGAGAGAGAGAGAGAGAGAGAGAGGGTCTCCAGCGAGGAAAAGTAGCCTAAACCCACAAGGCTCACAGTGCTGAAGCAGCTCCACACACCCCACTGATTGTAGGAGAGTGCGTTTTCATTCATTAGCACACGTGGGTAAGGAAGCCTGGGACCAGCTAATAACGGGCTATGTTACCTTTAGTATTAGAGTTTTAGCTGGACCTGCCCACAAAAAGTACATAGGACTCTGTATAAGGTTTTTAGGAAGTGGAGATTAGGCCTGAAACTACACGTCACAGAGTCCAAAGCTTGGCAGGGGTGCTAGAATGTCTGAAGAAGCATAAAACACTCAGCTAGTATGTTACGATGGCAAGGAGGCACAAGCAGAAAGTCCAGAAAAGGAGGGGAGGCCAAGTAAGAGCTCAGAATGGGGTTAAATAGATGTGGCTTGCTAAGGATGCGGTTGGGAAAGAAGCTGTGCTGACCGAGGATGGGTCTGAGGGAGGATGGGTCCAGCACTGACTCCGGTGTGGTGAACATAGGTAATGCTGAGGGACAGGACAGAGCTTGCTCTGAAACTCACTGCAGCCCACCCCCTAATCTGCAAAGCCACTTCCCTAGTAAAACCCTAGCGCCGAGACTTAAGCAGCAGTCACAAGCGCATCATCCTCCTGCGCCCTCAACCTGGCCTAAAAGAAGTACGCCTGCCACATTCGACAGTAATTAGGCACTTAATTAACTCTAATTTTGTTTCCTTCTTTGAATTCGTGGGGACTCTGAGGAGGATTTTTCCATGGGCCAGGTCTGTGGAAAGAGCTATCCAGGGCCCTGTAAAATGATGCCATCTTCTTAAAATCCTTGGGGTGTGCAGCCGAAATATTTAAATGGAGAAAGGAATCCAAGCATCATTCTTTTGAAATCAACCAAACCCAAACCGGTCCTTCTTAGACCCCATGCTTTGGAAAACGCCCTGGTGAGAACGTCTAGATGGGAGTGCCGGTGCCTTTCTTCAGGCTTCAGCCGGCTCATCTGCACAGCACCTGAATGAACTCTCTTGCGGGGTCCTTTGCAGGGGCGGAGTCTCTCACAGAGAGAATGGCAGAGGTCAGAGCCGGGCCTTTACTTAAAGAATGCCAAAGAATCGTCCTGGACTCTTTAGTTGAATTGCTCTGGTGGCCACGACTTGACAGTGCTATCTATGGTTATGAGGCATGAGGCATGGGGATACGGGACCCTTCTCAGCACACAGTGCAGCCATGGGATGCTCCAGGGCAAATGAGGTACATTAAGTGGTCCTCCTGACTGCTGAGTTCAAGCTGACGTGTACAGTGTGCCAGATGTCTTCCTGGGTCTCTGTGGTATGAAGAGGAGGATCCACAGACCTTGCCTTGAGGGAATTTAGGTCCCCTCACCTCCGAGATCATCTGCGTTAGAAGCGATGGGACAATTTCCCCAAAGGGATGTTTCTGTTCTGCTTCTACCTCCTGAATCTGAACCTTCAAGGCTTATAGGAATTTGTCTAAGAAGCCTGCAAGTGTCTCTGCTCTGTCACTGAAGTTCACAATGGGGGAATAGGAAGTCCACAGAGATTGGAGGCTTCCTGCCTTCATGGAGCTCTGTTTTTCTTCTAGGTGCTATAGAAAATCCAGCTGACTATGGCAGCTCATGCTTGTCATTCCAGCATGTGTGGAGGCAAACAGGATCAGTACTAGGCTGGAGTCAGCCTGGTCTACATAGTGAGTTCCAGGCTGGCCAGGGCTACATTGTAAGATATTATCTTCACTTAGCATTTTGAGCCTTTTATATATTCTAGATCTTAACCTTCTATTGGATAAATAACTGGCAAAGATTTTCTCCCATTCAGTGGGCTTCTTGTTTACTTGATTCACAGTTTCCTTTGTTGTACAGAAACAACAGGAGATCCCCGTATGTTGGCTGTTGATGCTTCCCCCGCTGCCGTGGAAAGTCCTTACCTGTGCGTATATGTTGACGCACATGACATACTTTTTGTCCTTCTTATGTTGAGTTCCTTGATCCATTTGTGGTTCAGTTTTGTAAAGAGTGAGAGATTGGATTCTACTTTAATCTTTTTGAACATTGAGACCATTTACCCCAGCACTGTTTGTTGAAGATGCTATCTTTTGTCCAAGGTGTATATTTGGAGTCATGAGAAAAGAATCCAGGTAACTATTGTTATATGGGTCCTCAATTAAACTCCACTAATCTAAGTGTCTGCTTTTGTGCCAGCACGATGCTATTTTTATTACTATGGCTCCATGGTATAATGTGGTGATATCTCCCACAGTATCGTTTTGGTTCAGAATTGTTTTTGTCTATCCCTAATCTTTTGTGTCTCTGTATCAAATATTTGAATTGTTTTCTCTATGTCTGTGAGGAAAATTCCCTAAAGAAGAAATAACAAATGGCTAGGGAACCCCTTTAAAATGTGCTCAACGTCTCCAACTGTCAGGGGAATGCAGATTAGAACTACTTAAAGATCCATCTTACCCCATCATAATGGCCATCATCAGGAATGCAAATGTCAGCAAAGGCTGACAGGGTTGTGAGAAAGGGGAGCCCTTCTACACTGCCCATGGGACTGTGAAACAACGTAGCCACTTTGGAACTCAGTCTGGAGGTTTCTCAAGAAGCTGAAAATGGACCTGCCACATGAACCATCTCTACCATTTCAGGGCATGAACCCAAAAGATGTTACCTTGCTGCAGAGGGCCTTTTACATCCATGCTTTTGGCCACTATAGTCACAATAGCTAGGGAAAGGAATGGACCTAGACGTCCATTGAATGCATAAGAAAAATGAGCCATTTGCAAATTAGCATATGGCTCAACCCTCATCAAAGAAGATCATTTTTTTTAAGTAGATGGTGATTAACATAGAAACCCACAAACTGGACAATGTGTAGAGAATAAGGAGCTTTGACACCTGCACACAGAAACACGAACACTGATTAACATAGAAACCCACAAACTGGACAATGTGTAGAGAATAAGGAGCTTTGAAACACTCAGCCAGAAGTGGGCTGATCCCTCCCCTCATAGCTCAGGGATCGATGTAGAAGAGGAGGCAGGAAGACGGTAGGAGCTTGAGGTGGTGGTGATGGGTGACTGCAGAGAAGTAGTGTCTTTAGACACAACAGAACTGATGCTTATGTGAACTCACACACGTCATGATGCATAACAAGGCCTGTGCAAAGTCAAGCCCACCCAAAACCCCAGAATGAAAGGGGGAAGTACCTCCTAAAGAACCATGTGGTTAAGTATACACCATCAAATGTTTCTCAGTTGTAAAAAGAAATGGAACAATGAAGTTTGCAGGTAAATAGACAGAACTAGAAAAAGAATCATACTGAATGAAATAACAAGTCCAGAAAGACAAATGC
>NC_022020.1:62047048-62059905 GCF_000317375.1 Microtus ochrogaster
GGAGAGGAAAGCGCAATGGTTCCAGTCTCCATCTTATTTCTATTTCAGGACACCTTGGCTGAAGACCACAGGCACTCCTGTATCAGTGCAAAGCCGGGGCTTCAGGATATGACACATTCTGTAGCGATCTAGCACACCAGAGACATACTAGTGCTCCTTGGGGTCAGTTGGAATCTAGGCCACGTGGCTGGGGTGGGGGTGGTTGTTTCATTAGAGGATAATCGTTCTCACTTGCTGTATTCTTTCCCTCCCTGCCTCCTCCTAGAAAACTGGAAGCCAAGCACTAGCAATTTATTTGCTGCTTCTTATAATTACATTATCCATGATGAACTCACTGGAGTCTAATTTGAGTCTGGAGTTATTTGGGAGGAATGCTCTGTCACTGGGCACGGTGGGACTCTTGTGAGCACAGCCCTGCTCTGTTTGGATGCGCAGTGCTCAGTCTGTGTTCTTGGAAAGGGACAGAGAAGAGGATGAGAAACGGCGGGTCCCCCAGTCCTGCTGAGCTGCAAAGTCCTCTCTCATTTATTACTTCATTTGATATTAACACTGATATTAATACCAGCCTAGTGGGATGGCCATTGTCATCTCCAGTCCACACCCCAGGGAGCAGAACCAGGTCAAATCATAACACAGTGCCCTAGATGGAATTAAAGCTCATATAGACATCCTTCTGGCCCCTCTCTCCCAACACACTGCGTCTCCAGGGATATGGATCCACAATTTTAGTTGAGTTCAGTTTTTTTTTTCTATAAATGCTCCTTCATGGATGATGGAACTGCATTGTGATAAGCGGAAAGTATTGGAAGATGAAGATGTGGTGAACACATCCAACCTACTGAACACAGTAGTACCTCAGTAACGCGGTACTCCACGGTTGTTTCTGCTGGAGAGAGAGTTGTGCCAAGGGGTTGTTCCTAGTACTGTAGGAGAGCAACACACAGCATGTCACTAGTCCAGGAAAAGAGCAAAACTCAAGGTATGTTTCCCACTGAATGTGTTTTGCATTTAAATCACTGTAAATCCAAAGCCTTAAATAATTTCCCAAGCTGCCTGTCCTGTTGCCTGGCAGGGTCCTTGTTGCCTTCTCACTTCCCCCCAGGGGGAAGAGGCTGGTGGTTGCTAACGTTTCCTTTCCTGTCCCCTTTGCTGAATCATTCCCTATATTAAACACACAATGCTGAATTTGTTTTACTTCTTAATTAAACAAATAAAATGCTACACATAGAGTTGAATTCCTTTCCTAGTCTCTGTGAGTCTATTTTTCTTCATTTACTTCGTCTGAAAAACATTCTCCTGAACTTGTTTACATTATTCTGTGTTTATATGCTTTCACTGTGTTTGTCTGAAACTTAGTCAGTGACATTGTTTCATGTTTTACATATTGGTGTAATTGGTATATTGTTTTTATCTATCTACCTTTGTTTATTTATTTATCACCTATCTATTTATCTGTTTATATATCTGTTTATGTCTTTCAGTGATGGAGATGAAATCTAGAGCCTTATGTATGTTAGACAAGACTCTACTATTGGCCTGCCCCTTTCCATCACCATATGGTTTAATTTTTAAACTCAGTATAAATTTTCAAAGACCATTTTTCCAAATATGTGCATACAACTCATTAATGCTCACTTCTGTGGTACCCACTGTTTCTTCATTTCCCCATTAATGAACATTTAGGTTGCCTCCACTTTTGATATTATAAAGATATCACACTACACATAATCAACATATTAGAGATATATAGCAATATCTAGGGTAGATATTGTGGCATAAATTTAGTTGTGTTAGGGCATGCATCTCTTCACTCCTAGGAGATACTGGAAATAATTTGAGGTCCCTTCTGGGTGATGGTAACATCTTAGCATCATCAAACCTTTGGATTTTTGAAAATGAGATGGGTGTAAAAAGTCATCAATTTGCTTTAATTGACATTTCACCGATAGATAAGAGAGCAGGGCACCTTTTCATGCACCTGCCGGCTCCTCCATCACCTCTCCTTTAGCATTGCTCACACTGTCTCAGGCTCTGAAGAAAACTCAAATTTTGTCACCATCTAATCTGCCATTTCCTTTTGTGCTTGTTCTGAATATTAAGAAATTCTTCCTTGATGTCCTGGTATAAAAATACTGTCCTGAATTTTATTATAATATTTTAAAACTTAAAGAAATCGTAGTTTTCACCTGGAACTTATTTACAGTATTTATCATTTTTGCTGGAGAATGGAATGGATGTTAAGTTGCCAATATAAAAAGCTTTTTTTTTTTTTTTTGGACGCTGTGGATCAAATGCCCCCTACCATTCCCATTTATTTGCAATCACCCCATTGTTATGCCAAATTTGCAAACATGCATTCACCATTTTCTTCCTGAACCTTCTAGTTCTTCCCAGTGGGTTCTCTATCCCTACATCTCTATTATACTCTTACGTCATTGTTTTGGTGCCTGTGAGCTGAGTCCTTCTTCCTTGTAGGCTCTATCAAATTTTTGACTGTTTTTGATCCTTTAAACTTTCATATTAACGTTGCATGCTCTTTTAATGAACCGCTCCTTCCTGCCAGCCTGGAGAATTCTCTACTGCCCCATCCATTCCAAAGGCGACTGCCCTCAAAGTGTGGGTCCCGGTCATGACTCTGCTATCAAATGCCTATCTGTTCTTGGGTGAATCATATGACTGCTTCGGGGTTTATTTTCCTACCTGGCCTCTACCTGCCTGGCAGGGTTGCTGAGCTGATCAAGTGAGATAAGGGTGTGAGAGTTGCCTCTGAGAGCTCAGAATAACAGGTCAGGCTTAGGAGGGGCTAAGCACAGCAATCTCAGTGTGATCTGCAACAAACGCACAGCTCAGACCATCTCCTCCTCAGTTTTCTCTACTCTCCCCAAATCTCCTTCTCCCAAGCTGCCAGCGCTGCTATGCAAAGCTCTTTTCTCTGTGGGCTTTATTGTAATAATGGGCGAGAGGCAGCCTACATTCCCAGGCCTTGGGTGCCATGTCAGACTCTCTCTTTATGGCATCCGGAGCTTCATCTGAACATAGGGCATGATACTCACTACCACCCCTCAGTGCCATGAAGTTCCAAAGAAAATGTAAGTAGAGGTACTTGGTAAAAATATGTGGCCTTATAAGAATCACAGGTGCCACGAGTGGTTTTGCTGACATTTGCGTGTGTGAATGCCCTGCTTCACCAGCATCCCCTGAATCAAAGCATGCAGGGGACGCTAACTCATTTTGTTACCAAGCATGGCTGGTCCAGTGTAATGTCTATATGTTCTTTGAGAAGATGTAGGAACTCTTTCTTTAAAACAACAACAGCATAATAATAATAGTAATAATAATAACAATAACAATATTGAGATAGGATTTCACTTTGTAGATCAGGCTGACCTTGAACTAATAATCCTCCTATCCCTGGCTCTTGAGTGTTAGGATTGCTGGCATACACAGAGCTACAGTACTTGGCTGGATGTTCCTTCTTTTCTTTGTTTTTATGTGCATATGCTCTCTCTCTCTCTCTCTCTCTCTCTCTCTCTCTCTCTCTCTCTCTCTCTCTGTTGTGTGATGTATATGTGAATGTAACTGTGGGCACATATGTGCCATGGCACAAGTAGAAGTCATAGAACAACTTTCAGAAATCAGTTCTCACTTTCCACTTTCCTTTTAGGCAAGGTCTTTCTTGTTTCTTCCACTTCACAGTGTACTGAGGCTAGCGTCTGCCCGCTTCTGGGTGCCTCGCCTGCCCACTGGAATTGCAGGTGCACACCTGGCTTACTGACCTGAATTAGGCCATCAGGCTTGAGCGGTAAGCACTTTTCTCCACTGAGCTGCCTAGCTTCTGGAAGTTTCTTTGGTAAATATCATTTCCTGACGTGTGGGGAAGTGGAGGAGAGTGAGTGCTCCATAAAGTTTGGACAAACAAGCAGAGCTACCTGTGTGCAGACGCTGGGCTCAGGGCTGACCTGAGGGAGTGATAACCCTGTGGGAGCGAGGCTGGAAACAAACCAGCCTTCGTCCTGCCTAGCTGACTGCAGCCTCCATTCAGTTACATTGAGCACTGAGGTCAGCCCTGAGATAATGCGCGAGTACCTCCCCCGGAGTGAGCATATGGCTCTGCCACACATCTTCCTGACCCTTGCATCTCTCACTCCTGTGCCAGGATCAGCCCTGGACTTGGGCCAAATGACATTCACGGGCCAGATGATACAACACCATAGCCAACTCCTTAATCTATTAATAATACAAAATGTCCTTTCTTTGGTAATTAAGCCCTTGCCTTTAGTTCTATTGAAAGAGAATTTCTCATCAGTGCTCCACCCACTTCCTTGGCTGACCCTGCTTTCAACTCATTAGAGAAGTTGTTGGGTCCCTCAGTTCCCATCACAACTGCCTACCCTGGCTCTGCCAATAGCCATTTCTCTGTTGCAGTTTAGATAGAGTCCTGGGTTTCTGATTTAGCTTTGGATCTTAGTCCAGTAATTCATCATCTGTGTTTTTAATAATGGAGCCAACACCATTGATCTTCCTCTATCCCCATGTTGTCCTTGCCCAGTTTTGCTTGAGTTTTCATGCAGTATTAATAAAATTCTACTCTTCTTCTAAACCCTGTCTTGTCTAACCTTAAAATACATATGAAATACTAGGTTCATTCCCCGCTGACTCCCAAGCTCCACTTCTAGGACCACTGTGCTTTCTTGCAACTGTTTCATTCCAAATAGACCATCACCAACTCATTCTTCTTTTCACATGGAAACATGTAGCTCAGGAATGGGCTTTATGTAAACAGCTTGCTTAGATCCTTCTGCATGAATAAAGGACCCACTGCCCTAACAGGGTATGTAGATAAGAACCGATCGGTTATACTCTTCCTCAACTGGACAGATCACACCTTGTGACTGCTTGATGTGGTCAGAGCAATCAAAGGGAGAAGAGCTCAAAGGTCAAGCCATTCTTGACAGTTCTATTTCAGAGCTCTCTATGGGATGAGTGGAGGCTTTGTGGCACGCCCCTTCTCCTTCCGAGTATTCCTGCTTCCTTCCCTTCCCATCTTCCACCAAAGCTGGTTGTGAGAGCTCATCTCAAACACAGAAGCTTTTATCTTGGAGACTAAATTGGAACACCTGTGACAGGTGTCCACAAGGATTTTTTTTTTCTCAGCCAACACAATAATGACTTATCATGTTTTATCTTTTCTGCCTGTGACAGACAAAATAGTGCCTGCCCCAACTCAAAGATGTGTGCATGTCTGTATCTCCATCAAACCATGCATGTGGTACTTTAAGGTGTCAAAAAGATTAAAACATTAGATCAATTCTAGTGGTTTGAAGCCTTAAAAGCAGAAAACTGCTTCCAGCTGTAGTTGGAAATATGACTAGAGAATTTTCAGGAGAAATTCAACATTATCAATTTAGCCATGGTGGAAGAAGTCACAAGCTAAGGAACACAGGCAGTCCCTAGGAGCTAGAAAGGGAAAGTAAGTCTTTCCTTCTCAGTTTCTGAAATGGAACCAGTCCTGCAAGTATTTTGTTTTTAGCCAGTGAGATCTGTATCAGACCTCTGACCTACAACACTATAAGGTTGCTTTAAATCTCTAAATTTGTGGTAACTTGCTACACCAGTAATAAGAAACTAGTGTAGTTCTTCACAAATCAACTTAATACTTTCTCTGTTTTATGACCTTAGACATGGCCCTCACCTGCTTGTGCCTTCGTTTTCTCATTTATAAAACATATGTTTTGGGTCATGTGCTGTGAAGCTCCTTATAGGTTGACAACATATGATCTTAACAGGCTGGGCTCCCTACTTTGTAATATTTACTTATTTCTATAGCTACTGACGGAGGGAAACTGAGATGACAGAAAAAGCAATGAGCAATCAAGTGTGGGAAGCATTCTTATCTGGCTCTACTCACCTGTCTTTGAGTTGGTTTATAAATTTCCTATTCTTTCAATTCCTCATAGTCACGAGAAAAGTTCTCATCAGCTGGTAATCAGTTTGTGATTCCAAGCATAGTGACTAATGGATTTTGTCATTTAAATGTTTTATTAATGGACTTACAATTACAACTTTTAAAAATTTAATTCTGAGACCAATTCATTAAAGATAAAGATACCAAGACTAGAGGTGAGACTGAATATATTATGTCCTGATTGCAGAGAAAATGAAGTGAGACATCACTTAAGATATTTTATTATTACTATTTGCTTCTCTCTCTCTCTCTCTCTCTCTCTCTCTCTCTCTCTCTCTCTCTCTCTCTCTCTGTGTGTGTGTGTGTGTAAGGACATGCTATGGTATATGAACAGAGGTCAGAGGTTAGAGGAAAGCATTTAGGAGTCAATTCTTTTTTTTCCAATGTGGATTTGGGCATATCAGATTTAGGTCACCAGATGTTTGCAAGATATTTTACCAACTGAGCAATCTTGCAAGCCCTCAGCCACCATTTATAGCATCACTAAAAAGTGTCCCTAGCCTAAATTTTGTCATGAAAAGCAGGGCGCTCTAAAAGGTGATATAGAGCTTCATTTGGCTCTATCAGTTTCCCAGTAGAGGTAATCACTACAGTTGCCACTTCATAGCTGGTCTGAGTTAAGCCACAAAATAATAATGGCAACAGCACAGTGATAGTGGCGGTCATCTGTGCTGATCTACCATGGTGTGACTTTGAAATCCCTTTCTTTATCTTTTGTTCTTTTTGTCAGTCTTTTTAAAAATACCAAAATAGGTAAATTTTAATCCATTCTTTCATTTATTTGTTACCAAAGCCCAAGATTTTATTCTATGCAGACTTCTGAAAAAAACCACAAAATCTAATGACCTTCTCTAAATTATTAACATCTAACAAAACTGCCCCCAAATTCATTTACAGCATTTCAAGTTATTTATTTCATTTCAGACTTAAAGCTTCTAAAGTGTATGAGAATGCTGGAGACTCTTTAGCACTTCTTTGTGGTAAAATAAAGGTACAACAAAGTCATTCATATACATTCAAACTGTACACAACCTTTATAGATTGGTGGTGACGAGTTTGGAAGAGATTCCCCAGCACCAAAAATAGTGAAAGAGAAATGTGTCTCTGAATCCAAATATGCAGGTTATTCAAAATTACTGTGGCAGTCTAATTTTTCAGAGTAGCTTTCTTACCTCCTGTCTGACATTGGTATCTTGATATTTATCTGTATTAACATCTATTTCTTGTGATAGCCATGGAAAGAGATACAATAGTATTTTCTATCTGGGCCTAACATCCTGACACCTTGGTGACCACAACCTTCTATCAGTTCATGTTGGCCTGTCCTAAGCAGTTACCTTTGTGCTCTGTATTGGCATAGAGTGACTTGTGTGGTTGTCAACCAACCAGTACATTTGTGCTTGGCAATACAGTAGTTTTCATCAGGAAGTGACCTTAGTACAGCATTTACATTGTTGATGAAGTCTTTCCAAACCTGAGCTAGAAGTCTCCCAACTGAGGGTCTCCTAGGACATGAGACATAAGACCTGATGAAGTACGGAGATTATTAGTGGCTATTCTCATTCTCACTCATCCCTCTCCCTTTTCAAATTTGCCATCAGTTCTGCAGTGGCATATCTGTTCACCTATCTTTGACATATGAAAAGAACTCCCCCTTTAGGATTTTGCAGAGGAGGTGGTGATGGGATCATGATAGCTCACATCTGTAAGCAACAAGAATCAGGCTGAAAAGGTTGTGGCTCAAGGGGAAGAACATTCTCACAGGACCATCCTCTTCAGGTTGGTTGCAGTTCCCATGAAGCCCCAGTGATCTCAGAGAGGGGCAAACAAATTTCACTTTTCATTGTACTATAACTAGCTACAGCAGTTGTTTTAGATGCTAAAACCTCAGCAACAAATTCTAGCGTGTTGTACTCACAGTTTCCTTGGTCTTGGTGGTCTTGCGAACTTCTATTTAAATGACTTCAAGTGATACGAAATAGCCCTGAAAAGATACCAGAGATTAGAAACATTGGAACACCTAATTTGATGTGGTTTTATTTAATTATACCTTTGAAAATTATGAATACTAATTTTATTTAGAAAAAAGAGAGATTGAAAAACAGGATCTAATGTGAAGTACCATTGACTTATGAAATGTTTAGACGTGTTTTATTTCATGTTTTATGTAAACATATGTGTGTGTATATATATATATACATATATATATACATATATCTAGTCTTTAGTTTGAAAAGGGGTCATACTGTACACATGGCTTTATAGTATTATTTTTCTAATTGAATGGGATACTATAAATAACTTTTGGGAAAAAAACAGACTTCAACTGGCAGACAGCTTCTCAGATGGCTTTTAATATTTACTGCTCCCTATTGTCCTCATCACTAGGTACAATCCAGTCGAAGCTTAGGTAGGGGATGAGCTTTGCTGAGTTCTAAACAACAAGACAGGGCAAAAGTGTTGAGGTTGAGATGAAGCGACAAAAACCATTTTGTCTCTTTTGTGTGGCTCACCCTCCCTTGCTGTCTGATTTGCATGTAGTCATGAGGCTGTTTTAAGAACTGCCCTACAGAAATGCTCACATGGTAAACAACTGACAGAGACCCTGACCCACAGCCCATGAAGAAACCAGTCCTGCCAACTACCGCTCTAGTGAGCTTCAGTGAAAGTGCATCCTCTCCTCGTTCAACAATGAGACAACCGTGGTTCCAGACACCTGCACTGCAGTTGGTGAGGGGTCCTCATCAAAGGGCCTAGGGAAGCTATGCCCAGATCTCTGACCCGCTGAACTGTGACCTAGCATTTTGTTGTTTTAAGCTCCTGTTTTTTTTTTTTTAGGGGATTGCAGTTATGTTTCATATAAGGCATGTGGTGTTTAGTGGATGTCTAATATTTCAGTTGTATTATGTTCACTCAAGGTTTTAATGTTGCACAGTTTGGTTCTTTATTTTTTCTTCCTATTATAAAGAAGATGGCTACGGATAGCATTGCAGCATAGTTCACAATGTATTTTTGGGTTATTTCCAATCCCCCTTTAAACCGTGTCTCTATTTAAATCAGTTAGAAATGTAAAAAAACAAAACAAAAAAACAAAACCCAAGAATGAAAGCTAAGCTTGATTTTTGATGCTAAGTATTCGGAATACTATTGTTTTGAAGCCAGTTGGATGAGGATTTCAACTGCCTTCAAATCACTCATCTTTAGTGCACACCAATGTTCTATGTGTGTGATGCTGTTTCCACGAGCTTTGAGAAGGACAGAGGACACTGAGTGTGAAGCAAACACTACCTCAGGCTATTGTGAAAATATCCAGACCATTTCAGTCACCTAAGAGGTTGTCGATAAATTCAAATTTTATGTTACCAAGCTGGGTGGGCTGAATTCAATGGCTGTTCTTCTTGGAAGCATTTCCTATACGTAGATAACACCACCATTTCTGAATTGCAATGACTCATTGTTGGGGACAAGTGCATATTTTAATGAAGGCTATATATTTTAACAGATTCCAGACCCTGCGGTTGGTTTAAGCTAAGGGTGCAATTTTAGGATCTAAATAAGTAAATAAATGAGGAAGAAAATGTGTGTTAATTGCAGTAATTTGTGATACTTTCAAATTCTTAATTAAGAAATAAAATAGGGTCATTAGCCATGTCCACTGTAGATGGCATACATAGATCACCATTATAACCAGATGCAAGACCCAAAGTCCTTGCCATAACTGAAATAAAGAGGAAGACTGCTGGTGCATTATAGCCATAGAAAAGGAAACAAGAGAGTCATACAGAATGTGCCATTTTCCCTGGCCCGGGAATGACATTATTCTGAAACCATTGTTTCAGAATATTAAAGCAAACTCAGACTTGGAGTCCTGCCTCTTCCTCACAAACTTTGCAATGGATTCTTCCTTTAAGCTTCATAAAATCTCCCCAAGCCTAGCCAGCAACTGCATTCGGGGCTGCACCAATTCTACCTTTCCTGCAACTCACTGCTGCAGGCCGTGTGGGGACTTGGATTCGAGTCTCCTCCTGCCTCGTTTGCACAGTGAGGCAGTACTTTTCAACACAAGTGGCAAGAAAAGGAGGCCATTGCTCCTAACTAGAGACATTCTTATTTGTGTTGCATTTTCACACTTTCAATGTGCCATGCAATTTGTCATTGAAAAACACATTTCTAGGACAAGTAGATGCCCAGACAGTAACTGGAATTGTTCCTAGTAAACCAAGGTGACTGGGAAATATCTAGATACATTCCCAGGGTAGAGACAGGGCAAGTTAGGCACAGATTGTCAGGCATGTAAGACAAAGCTCTTTGGTGGTTTGAACTATGAGGATAATATCAATACATGTCTGGGAGAAGGAGGAACGGTGACCCCAGCTACGGCTTAGACAGCTGATCACCATGCTCCTACAGACAAGGCTGCGTCTCCTTGGCGTTTCCTCTCTTGGGATGCTGCTTGCCTTAGCAGGGATGCCTGGGTGGATCTGAACACTCACTGAAGGCAGGCACAGCAGTGTGGGTCGTCAGTTTTGCTAGCTCAGCAGGGGGAAGTGTATGAGTTACCCGAGGGTTCTAAAGGACTCAAGGCAAAGAAGGAAAAGAAGGAAAATCATCCACACATGGTTTCTAAGAGGACCAATGAATGCAGTGTGGGACTGGATATCCGAATACCCTGAGCACTACCTACGGGAAAGGAGAGCCCCAAAATCTACCTTCTCGGGCCCCTCGTATTTTCCTGTATTGGAAGCCAGGAGAGCAGTCTGAGGCACACTTCTTTTTTTTCCCATTTATTTATTTATTTAAAAATTACTTTTCATTTTATATACCAACCCCAGTTCCCTCTCCCTCCCCTTTTCCTGCCCCCACCTCCCTTCTCAACCCCCACTCACTCCTCAAGGGTGTAAGGCCTTCCTTGGGGAGTCAACAAGGTCTGGGATACCAACTTGAGGTAAGACTAAGCCCTCCTGCCCCTGGATCAAGGCTGAGCAAGGTATCCCACCATAAGGAATAGGCTCCAAAAAAAAAAAGCCAGTTCATGCATCTGGGATAGGTCCTGGTGTGATTGCTAGCCCCCCTGCCCCTCACAGATCAAGCCACATAACTGTCACTCGCATTAAGAGGATCTAGTTCAGTCCCATGCAAGTTCCCCAGCTGCTGAAACATGCTTCGTACTCTCAGGGGATTGAGATGATGGTCCAGAGTCTTCCCGTCAAAGGCGCTTTCTTTTTTAAAAAGAATATCAGAGGGAAGCCCGGACTCTGATAACTGTACTGGCTATAGATGGTCCTTTCCAATGGAGGCCTACTCAGCCCTCCCACTCCTAAATCTACGGACCCCAAAGAGTTCACAAGAACTGAAATTAAGTCCTCATATTTTGTAGTATTCCATTTCCTGAATAATCCTTCCTTTGTGTTTGCATCTGGATACAGTCCTGGTCACCACTGGACTTTAGAGGCATTGTTGTGGGTGATGTGAATGATTATCATCATTGTTTAGTGAAATTGGGGTACAAAGGAGTTGTTTTGCCCTTTAATTTCCTAAAATGTACAATAAAGAGGAAAGGGGCCTTGCCAATTTCAGAAGCTAGCCAAGGAGAAATAAATTAAAAGCATATGCATAAAAACTGAGGTTAGATATCAGATTAGGGTTTAAACAACCCTGTATGTAAAGTGTGCCTATAGGTTCCTGATCCTACAGGTTCCTGAGTATAAGACACAACACTCAGCTAAGGAGAGCCAGATGCTAAGAAGATGCAATGAAGATGGGTAGATGAGGTTGGGAATGCCTGAGCTACGGGAGGCCCTGAGAGGTACGCCTTATTACCCATCCCACCAAGAGCCAGGGGAGTTGTCTGTTGAAGTTCTTTAAAACAAAGTCAATACACTCTTGTCTCCGCTCTAACATCTGAGAAGTGTTTGCCCGGCTCTGTACATCTTCATTTTGTTTAACAAATGTTCCTGGACCATCACATCTCTCCCAGATACAGCCTTAGGTGCTAGAGAATCAGGGGGTGGGTGGCGAGAGGATGCACAGCTGTGGGGAAAGAGGGTCTACCCTCCAGACAGCTGTGTTCAGATAGCCCCTCCCACTTCCTTTGAATTCGTTTCAAAACACCAGGGAAAATGTGCAACAGAAACACAGAGCCCACCTTTGTTGAGGAAGGTCACTCAAAAGCAAAACATTTGCAACTACAGCAGATAGATGCTGGGAGATCTGCCACAGACCTCAAACAAAGCTGGCAGAGCCCAGCGTTTGTGGAGGAAGGCAAAAGTAACAAAGGCTTTTGGGGAACAACTGATCTAAAGTGAATAGGCAGTCTGCAAAAGCCATTGGGCCTTGTTAAGAGGTGGGGATGCAGGAGCTCGAATAAACAAGATGATATGTAGACGCAGCCTCTAAGCAGGCCTGTTGGAGAAGAGGGTCAGAGAAACAAATGTCCATATTAATCAGGCCTATGTCCTCCAATCTATTCTTTCCTTGGGGAAGAGATAATGCACACATGAATATGGTCACAACGCTACATGTGATGGGCGGCATCGTAGTGAATGGGTTAGACTATGCTGGATACTATCATGGGTCCCTTCCTCCCCAAAAGCCTGCTGCAAAATAGATGGTTAAAAGAGAGTCGTTCAAGTCAGTTATTGGCTGGAATAAAAATTATCAGAATAATATCACAAAGGTATTATAATAGAATCGATAATCAGAGAAAAAAGAGATGAAGAACACACCAAATGATGTTGCAGTCAAGCAAAAGGAAAAACATGTATACCAGGCAAATTACCATAGAACCAACAAACAGATATTAGCATAACAAACTTCAGTGAAGAAAATAGTTTAAACAAAATAAGAAATCTGGGAAGATGTGTCAAAACAACTTAGAAACAAAAATAAGCTA
>NC_022020.1:62060106-62096179 GCF_000317375.1 Microtus ochrogaster
GAGAGAGAACACACACAAGCAGAGTGAGGGAGCTCAGGCAGGAAGTAGAGGAAAAGCAAAGTCATTTCCAAATTAGAGACCCATTTTAGGTGACAAAACCCTAAGCAGGCATAAGAATATAAGGTGACATGCCCGTGGTTTAAAGGATGAGGAGTGGACGATGGTATAGAAATGAAGCGGATCCAACAGATTTGTGCAGGCGCATCAACACAGGACTTGCCAAGGAGAGTGGAGCAAAAACCAAGCAGAAAATAATCTAGAAGAATATGATACTCTAGAATAAAATACTGAAATCTGCGCACCACACAAAGCAAAGGGAGACAGGCAACGAAACACAGGCTGTGTCAGAAAGAGTTATGCAGACATACCAACCCTGGAGGCAAAGGTGTTTGCCATCCAAATGACCGATTTCAACACAGAGTGAAGTAAACTGTGCAGAAATGGCCTGGCATCGTAACTCCCAGTCATACGCTGCTTACAAGGCCTCATCACTGAGAATTAAATAAGAACAAAGATGATCTGTGCTCCCAAGGTTGCTCAAGGACTAGTGCAGCCAAGACCTAGGAGAATGCAGCTGCCTGGACCTGGTCTGAAATATGTTAGAGGCCAAACTTCAGCCGCTGGTGGAACCTGGAAACCCCAATGAAAGACCTTGAGTGAGATCTTAATGAATTCGATGCTGAATCAAGCAAGCAGTTGTAGAGATAATGGTTAGGGGAAACCATGGAAATATTAATGAACTGCAACGTTGCTTTAAACACGCTAACGAAGTTCAGGTGTGAGGAGAGAGAAGGCAGGAAAGAGCCAGAGGAGACACAGCTGAGTTAAGGGTGGGACACCCCATGATGACCTACAGACACGCTCCCAGCATCAGGGATGTTTGTGCCCGCAAAGTTCACTATGCTAAGGGGCAGTGCATCCAAGCAGAAAGAACAGATGTGTGAAGACGAGATGCTTTAGAGAAACCAAAGGATGCTTTTGAACTTCACTAGAGGACTATCTCTAGTTTTCAAGTCCCGGCATTTGTACAAACATCTATAAGAAAATCTGGCAGTCCTTCCTCTACTCTTCATACCCCCCCCCCCCCCCGTGTAAGTTCACGTACCAAAACGATCTGGACCCACCCAGCTTTCCAACCTTCTGTCTCTCTTTACAGCTCAGATCAGGGGCTCTGTCCTCCACACCTCTGTGCCCATGAAGCTTCCTTTCTCTGAATGCTTTTTAATCCCCCGGCCAAAAGGTAAACATAATCTTTGAGACTTCATAGCACTTTCTCTTGGAAGCCTTCTCTCTTTCTAACCCCCACCAGGCACAGGAAACAATCAGCACATACAGCATTACAACTACAGTTGTTTAGGATGGAGTCAACTGCCAACACTTCCCCATTGTCTTTCTTAAAATACAGAAAAAGACCGCTCTTCTGTGTGTGCATGATGTGTGTGAAGGCATGCACGCCACAGGACATGTGTGGAGGTCAAAGGAAACCTGTGCAGTCGCTTATTTTTTTTCTACTCTTACATGGGTTCCAGGGATAGAACTCAGGTTGCCAGGCCAAGCACTTTCACCCATGCATCCATCTTGCTGGCCCTCCATTATATTTTGATTTTATTATAGAATATATTAGAAATAAATAAAGTGGTCACACATCAAAATTAACCTGCTCCAAAGACTATACTACGTAATGGACTATTTATAGCTAGAATTGACTTACCAAATGGAAGATGTGAAGTTTGTTTATTAAATTTATGCATTTATCTACTACCCAAATAAAGAAAAAAATCCAAGGGAGAATGAAAACTGAAAAATATTTAGCTTTATGTCTATAAACTCATATATAAATTCCATTATTCTTCATTTTCTCTGCCACCACCTTATTCTCCTTTTCTCTAAGTATTTTGTGATTGCGTTACCTTTCCTGGCTGTCCAAGAGTCTGTCCCCATCCCTGTGTCTGTCTGTGTTGGCCCAGCTCCTTTATTTCAAGGTCCCCCAAAGGCATCCTTTTCCTTTGCAATCAATTCATTCATTTAACATAAAGGATTTTTGTAGCCTGGGCATTTCTAAAACTGATTGTTACCTCTGTCTTACAATATTTCACCCACACTTATCTCCCGCCAAGCACACCAGGCACACGCACCAGCCATATGGTTTTTCTGACCTCCACCTTAATGGGCTTCCTCTTCTTTCCCCGTTTCCCCTACCCACCTATAGAAACGCGGTAGGAGAAAGTCCATCTGTGCTCAGCTTTTCCTCTGAGCTCCGCTGATATTATTGATCCCTCAACTGGCATTTCCCTTTTAATTCATAGAGGGTGTTGTTCTATTTTGTGCATGTTTTATTTCACTAGACCAACAGAGGGCTTTGAGGTTTTTATCCCATGCCCTTTCTACATCATCCTGGACATCTTGCAAGGGACAGAGAATGCAGTAGCTCCTCACCAATCATGCGTGCCTTTTAGAAACAGAGATAATCGCGTTGGTCTTTGGCATTTAGCAGGATGCCAGTTCGCCTGAATCCTAAGCCTTATGCAGCCTCCCTTCTCACCCCCTTCTTTACTCCGGTAGAGTGACCCACTTTCTAATTGTCACTTTCTAATCATCCACCTACCCTAATTAAACACAGACTTGCAGCTTACTGTTTTCAAGTCTCTTCCCTTCTATCATCTCAGCAGATTCTTACATGATACTGTGCTACATACAACAGTCACTTTACAAATGGGGAAACAGAGTCCAGAACCTAAGACCACACAGCGTGTCATAGGCATGTGCAAGACCAGGCTCCCCAGTCCAGCTTCTTCTTCTAGTACACTATTCCTTATAGCAGAACAAACGTGACCATCTCGAAGTTTCCACAATTTCTCTCTAAACCATGAATATATGTTTTTAAGCATTGATTATTTTGCTCAAATTTCTCTTCATTTTGCTTTGATTTCTCCTTCCTGGTGAAAAGCTGGCCTTCTTCCCTGATGTCAAGCGTCCGTTTTCTGTGCTGAGGGATGGCCGCACTCCTTTGTTCCCCACTCCAGTTCCTTTTGCCTGCATTTCCACTTAGTTCTGCCACCCCCTGGAGGACCATTCTGGCTTGATGCCTCCTGCATCCTTTCAAATTGTTCTTGCTCCTCGGTGCTGGTTTCCTGCAGGGCTGCCCTTCTCGCCTAATGAAGAGCCTCCAACCGAAGGCACTGCTCCCAATAGTCCCCATCCTGTTGGGAGCAGGAGGTGGAGGTTGGTAGCAAAGCCAGGCAGAGGCTCTATGGTTCAGCTCTGGCAAGTCCTGGAACTCATTGGTACCTGGTTTTGTGATAACTGGCCCTACTGCCTCTCCACACCATATCTCCAGAAGGGTCTACTTTCTCCTCTCCTGTGGGAGGAGCTCTTCCCAGAAGGTCTTCTCTTTTTCCTAATTGTTCAATGATATCACTTTGTAATTTGTGTGCGGCAGGGGTGGGGATGGGGCAGAAAGTAACATGTCTACCCCACTCAGAATGACAGCAACCTTATATTCTGTATTTTGAAAGAAGCCCTCAAAACAGTAGTTGCTTAGATGAAGTAACTTTTCAGTCATCTCATTCTGGATTGTAGATTTCTACTATTTATCCACCCCCCACTTTTCCATTAACAGAAGGGGACCAGGGCATAGGTCACCTGGTCTAGCATAGAACTCTCCTTTCTGGATCCTGCAGTGACCCAACAGGCAAGCATGCGGCTAAGCTTCGGTTCTTCCTCCATAGCTTCAAATGGAACTGGTCAGAGGAAGCCAGATGTCACGATACGAGGCTGTAGGGACTGCAGCTGAATTCTCAACGATGGCCAGTTTGAAGGACGGGTAGCGTCAACCCCTCCAGCTGTAGTTACTGACCTCTTACCCCTTGGCTTTAAGGAGACCACAATGCCTATAAATCACCTTTTAATGCATGCACCAGTTTGCCTTGCTAATTGCAATCAAGACAGGCCTGACGAACAGAATTCCTTCTTGGCAGAATTCCTCCTTTCCCATCCTAAGTCCCTGATGCCTTGCGCTGTCTCCTAATAGCTCAAGGTCCGGCATCTACACAGTTGCACGGTGAATACCTCCAAGGTTGATTCCTGCCTGCTATGAACCCTGAAAGTTCCATTTGCATGGACTCTTGTCTTACCATCCCTAGGTGAGGTGGGAAATGAGTGTGTCTCTACATGAGTCTGAGTCCTCCAGGGGCGCTATCTCTGCACTGATGTAGGCCTCTGTCTAGCTGAGGCCAGGGTCACAATGGGCACGTGATAAATACTTGCTAAGTGACTGTGGACATTCATTCCCTTACAGAGCTACGCAGGGACCGGGGCCATTTTTCCTACTTAGACTTTCTGGTCTCAAGTTTCTTTCTTTGGTTTGACCTCAACCTCCTTGTCTTGCTTAGCCTCTCTCACAATTCTACTTGTTCAAAGAGCCTCCCAGGCGGGTGTGACGGCACACACCCGTAACTACTCCATGCTCCTTGGGAGACGGGCAGGAAAACAGTACATCCAAGGAACGGCTGGTCAACTATCTCAGAGTAAAAGAATAAAACAAAATAAGGGGCAAGGTTGTGGCTCAGTGTGGGGGATTGCATGCCTGGCACTTGAGACACTAAGTTTACTCTTTAGTATCGCTTAAACCTCATAGAATAAACAAACTCCCTAAACAGACATTCTGTGTGTGTGTGTGTGTGGGGAGACAGAGGGGTGGAAGGAGGAGGAGAGGGAGGGGAGACGATAGCCTTCTGATGCGTACCAGCAGATGAGACAACCTCATGAAGTCCATTTCTACATCGCTGGGCATGGCAATTCTATCCATTGTGGAACGCATATTCTCTGTACTCTGCAGAGGCGTGTTTGGAACTCACGCCTCCACACCCAGCTCACATGCCCCTCCTACTCTGTCCCTTTCATTCAGCATGAACCTTCAGTACCCGTTGAACCTCCTTAGCAGTCTCCATCCTCCACGTACAAGCTCCAACTTGGACGTGCGCTACCCATTCCCTCGTGGTCCCCAGGCTTCACAGGTGTAGATAGCTAGTTGGCTGTCTTCTTTGTCTGTCTTCCCACCCCTTTCTCTTCCAGCTGCCAGTGCATCTTTCTGCCAGCCAGACCCAGGACAGTCTCATACCCAGTAGCTGTCCAGTTCATAGAAATAAGACTTGAATACATCAGTGTGAACCAGCCAGCTTTGATCTGACCGAATGACACAGGGGGTGCAGCTGCAAGGCTTATCTTTCAGACAGGAAGTTTACTACAGATCTTACAGGCATATGGCTGACGAAATTATGTATGCTTAGCTCCAAGCCCATAAAGTACTCAGTAACAAGCGTTAGCCTCTATTGTTAGCGTGTTTGAGGCACTTGCAAAGCCAGGAAGATATTATTCTTTATATTTCCCACTCAGTGGAAGTCTCTGTTATTTACAACTTGATAGCAATCTCCACCTCACCCTCAACAATATGGCTCCCACACACCTGCCCCCTTGAGGGTCCCTTCGCGCACCCAGCTGCCATTCAGTGGTCCACAGTCAGTAGCTCCCTTCCACACTTGTCCTTGCTGCAGCAGCTGGACCTGTAAGAAAGTGCTTCCTGAACCCAGGGGGCACCCAGCTGACGAGCCTGGCAGCTCAGCATTCCAGGTTGGCCTTGTGGTGGTTTAGGAATAGGATTCTCTAAGGAAAGAAGTTAGAGAAATGGGAGGGTGGAGGAATAGAGAGAGCAAGAAAAGAACGGAGGAAAGAAAAGAAGGAGAACAAGGAAAGATGTCAGGCTCTGGTTTCGGTGTCTGTCTTGATATTTTCTGCCATGAAAGGTAAGAGAAGAAGGAAAGGCCTTGCTATGGACTTCCACCATGCCTGTTTACTGCCTTGCTCTGTATCTTAGAAAAATGAGATGTAGCTGTCAGCAAAGACCTTTCAGGTGGATAGCTGAAAATGCGCATCTATCGGGAGTTCTGTACCTGGAACACAGAGCGCCCTGTGTGTAAACATCACTCAGTGTTAACAGATCTGCTGTCTCCATGCAGCAGCCCTTGCTGGCTGAGTGGCCTTTGGTGTAGCTCTAAGGATTTGGGGGCTTTTGTTGATATCCCCTCTGCCCCGTTTGTGGTGGACAGTGGAAGTTCTGTCTTTGTGCTGATCCCCCAAATCTGTGCACGGGGTCCTGCTTATGACAGACTTTGCGCGGCCTTCCCTTTGTTTTGGTATTTGCCCATCCCTGCACCGTCTCTGCTTATTTCTGTGTATTCTGTGTTTCTCCTGTCCTGAGCCGGTTCCTGTGTGAGCGCCTCTCTTTCTACCATCTCCCTAGCTAGCCATCCATTGTCTGTTTTTGTTTGTCCCTCCTCTGACACTCAGCTGTTCCCAGCTGCCCTCTCCCCGCTTCCCCCCTTCCCCGAGTACATTTTGTCTCTTGCTCCCACCCTTTCTCGACTGCGGTGAGGCGGGGGCAATCTATCTGTCAGAGACAGGCTCCGCCAACCTCAACCACCTCTCTCCCGCTGCTGGCAATTATCTGGAGGTTGGCACAGGGCCCGGAAACTGCTGCTTGCACCGCCCTGCGGCTCAGGGTCTGCTCCTCCATGCCAGCCCCTGCGGAGGATCACTTGGTGCCATGCCCAGGATGTGACAGCCTGCAAAGGTCACACACACTCCAGAGAAGATGGACTGCTCTGCAAGTGGAAGTGACATCGGGCAGAGTTGCACACAACCCTTCAGATTTTCCAGCACTTCCCAGAGGCGAATAAAGAGCAACAAAACCCAGAAATTACACCCAGCATGGCACTCCCCACATCCTCCTCGACATTTGTCATATATCCCAGTTTTAACTTTTATTTTTTTTTTAGAAGATGGATTTTTCTACCTTAATTGAAATATTATTATAGGGGATTTGCCTGTAAGATTTCTCCCGAAGTTGATAGTATGGAACCAGGCATGGAGCTGACCACAGCTTTACAGAGTGGCGAGTGATTCAATTCTGGAAGTAGAGCCATAGTACATAACATTCTGGTATTCTCCCCTCCCCTCTCTGTAGATGGGACTTCAGCACTGATGAAGAGTTGTGTGGAGGTTACTTACTGCAAACCCTTCATGTAGGAGCTGGATATTTGAAGTCTAGAGAGGGCCAGGTTACCCTAAGGCAGCCAGCTAGTTTATAGCGAAGACTGAATGGGGTTTACATTCTTGGCGTGCCTACTGCACGAATATCCCAGCATCCCTGCTTGGAGGGTACAGTGGAGTCTCAGTCCTTTAACAAGGGAGAGGACAGCTTCCAGGAATGTAAATACTATGTCCATATCACTCAGCTACAAGGTGTGGGAGTTCTGCTATCTCATTTATTTAATAAAATGCCCTTTAATCAGCCAAATAGCATTGCAAAGCATCCTGGTAGCTGGAGATACTAAGAGAATAATCCTTTGGTGCTGACCGGAGCCCTTTCAGGTCTTCTGAGCATGGACAATCTTTCCATAAATATTGAATTTGCAAAGTCCTTCCTCCGGGTGTTTCATTATGATCAAGGAGCCTCTGCCTGGGGCCTTCTGTGTGCGCTGGGCTCATTACATGGCAGGTTAGCCAAGATTTTCTGGGCATGCAATGTTCCATCCTACAGTCAGTCCGTCGTTTGGAGACTTTCATGTCCACAGAGCTTTGTGGCTCGCTTTCCAAAGCCCACTGCTGGTTTACCCCTGTGCTCCGTGGTACTGCCTTCCTAAGCACTGCAAAAACTGAAAAAGGAAGTGTGCAAAACCAAGAGACAATTAGGCATTTATAGAGAATCCTACAAACTTGACTATAACCAAACCGTCACCGCTGGGTCAAGTGTCAAGATGTAATTGAATGGCCTTGGTCTTTTCTCTGTGGCCCTTAATCAGTCATACCAGCTGCCACTTACTGAGCATCCACGATGTACCCAACACTATTATTGACTTCCCCTGAATCATCTCCCCTAATGCTCATGATCACCTCAGGGGGCAGTGTTGCTCTCCCTCCCCTTGAATCCAAGGTCACATGGCTCTTGCCTGTGCCTCACAGACTGCCTGGCTCTTCTTCCTCTATCCGACTCATGCGGAATTTCAGACAAGGGGGAGTGAAGGGACTGCCCGAGAAAGCATGTAGTGAGGTTTTGTTGTATGTAGCTCAGGGGTAGCAGAGCCACTCTGTGACTGACAGCAGATAGGACTCTATTTGGGGTTGGTCCTGCCTATCTACTCTCCGAGACGCCGAAGGCAGGCTGCAGCAGAGCATTTATAAAAACAGACATCTGTCAAATCATCCCCACGAGGGAGACAGGAAGGAAGGGATGCTCAGCAGGTTCTAAGAGGGGAGGGATCGCCATAATGATGTCAATGACAGCAGCAGACACCGTGTCTTGAGTGGATGCAGGTGACAAGCAGTTTGCTGAGAACTTCATTCATATTTCACAAAAATATGCCAGTGAGTCATGATCCCATTTTGCTTTCAATTTTGAGGAAATTAAAGTTTCAAAGATGTTAAAACAACAAAACGGAAGAAAAACAAAACCTCTGCTAGCTGGTTGACGTTTTTAGGGGTGAACCTGGGATCCCCAGACCAGTGTACCTGCTGCCAAAGAGGCCTCTCAAGGGCTCGACAGTTTAAGTGTATTCCTAGTCGGAGAGGAGATGCTTTCCTACTAAATAATTAAAACTTCAGAATCATTTCAGTACTTCAAAGGCTACATTTCAATTATCTGGAACAGTTGCTGAGGCAGAACGGTCTCCCAAGTACATTCTGGGTTGGCACCATTTCAAATGGTATATCCTGGAGCCTTCAGACTCTAGTGGACAATATATGCTCTTTCTTGGCTGTCATGCAAAGGGCCCTAAAGCTGGGGGATTTATGGGCCTGCAAGGTGGTATACAAATCCCTTGTCTGCTTGGAATGCAGAGCTCTGGCCCCTGAGCTCTCCATGGAAACCAGGGCTTGGCTCCAGCCCTTCAGCCAGCTCTAAAGGTCTCTGCCTTTGGTGCTGAGGTTTTATTTCCCCTTTCTGGGCTGTTATGGGGGGACATCGAAGAAGAAATTTTCTTATAGCTCAACTGACTCCAGATTTATGGAGAAGTGTGGAAATATTTGCCCTCTCTCTGGAACTGCTGAAGCGGGAGAAGGAAGTGTTTTCTGCAGACATGAAAACAGAAACATTGATTTGTTTTGCTCGGGGTTTGCCACTCTTCTAATGATAACTTGTTGTTTTCTGGGGCTCCTAAGGGGTGGGTTTCTTCCTGGAAGACTGACAGCTGGGAAATGTGAAGTTCTGTTCTTACACCTTCCACTCTCCCCTCTGTGTTCCACCCTCTTCATCTCCCCTTATTAATTCTCGCCTGCAGGGATCTGAGCCCCATCTCACCTGAGACTTCTTCAGGAAGCAAACCAGTCCAGTATCAATTCACAGTACTTATGAAGAGCTGAGGGATTGCAATCTCCTTTCCCATCTTTTCCGAAAGGCCAAAGCTGAGCAGTGCTCCTTAACCCAAATGTCTGATTACTCGCTAATGGAGGAACTATAGGCACTTAGGAGAAGTATAAGTCTAGTAGAATTTGAAACCCCTGCTAACCCCGATGTCATATCATAGGTCTTGATGGTTATACTGGTAGGAGGGTGGCTCAGAGCACATACATTCTTTTTGCTAATGGGCTCCTGATTTCCAAAGCCAAATTTATTCTTGATATTTGATCTACAAAATTTTACACTCGTCTTCCTAGCAGATTTGAAGGCTACATCCCAGGGCTTTGGCCTGTAAATTAGGAGAGGATCTAATAGAAAGAGATCAATTAGTCTGATGTTACTCAAGAATGGCTCAGGATGGCTCCTAGCAGGGGAGGAAGAAAGATAAATGCAATTCTCATTAATGAATCGCACAATTACGCTCAACCTAGGGGCTTCCTGGAGATGACCTAGTATTTGAGTTCATCTTTACCTGGTCCAATGGTCCCAGTGAGATGCAATGACAATAATTCTTTCTTCCTGCAGGTTCTCCCAACACAATAAAAAAAACTTCTAGACACCAAAATTGGCCTTTGTGCATCTGATTAGCTGTCAAGAGGCACGGGGACCTCCAGGCATTGCTTATAGGAAAAGAAGAAACAGGTTTTAGGAACCAGGGCTTAAGTGAATGAAACAGAGTGATATTGGAGCCAGGAAGACAACACAGCAGTTCAGAGCACTTTTGGCTCTTGCAGAGGACCTAGATTCTATTCCTAGCACCTGCAAAGAGGCTCACAGCTGTCTATAACTCCAGTCCCAAGGGATCTGATGCCCCCTTCTGGCTTCTGTGAGCACCAGGCATGCATATAATATAATGCAGAGACACACACACAGGCATGACATCTGTCCACATAAAATAAAATATAAACTAATACTTTTAAGAAAGGTACATGGAATGTTATTGATATTTTCTTTATTTAGTACTGTCTTTATTGTTGGACAGAATAATCTGCAGTGGGGGTTTTCATGGGGACAGCATAAGGGCTCAGGTACTGGGTGGGAAACGGCTAAGGACTAGAAGAAGATAAGATGCAGGTGAGGCCAAAGCTGCCCCAGCTGGTACAGAACTCCAGGTCTTGTCTGAGTTCTCCCTGCTTAGCTTTCTCAAGGATGGTCAGCCATGCCTTTCCTTTACATTTATAGATTTATAGTTATGGCAGTGTTGCTCAGAGTCTTGATCAAGGTTACACCTGTGAGAAGTCACCACCTGAGCGCTGCTAGATTCCAAATCCAGCTCCTAAGTGTTGGAGCAGAAAGGGGCTGCCATGGCCCTGCTTCTGTGAGTGTTCTCTGAGATGCCTGTCACCAAGCATGCGGCAGGGCTCCCAGAACAGAAGGCAAGAGACACAGTCGTGTCTTCCCTATGTCATCGATCCCGACACTCTCAGTGGCACAGGTGAGGGCCCAAGGACCCAGTAGAGTCATCTGCTCAAGGTCAGAGAAAAGAAGACACAGCAGGTCTACTGTGTATTGCAGCCGCTTCCTTAGGGAATAACATGGAAGATTCTGAAGGGTGGACAGGAAAGGGCGGGCACCAGGGATTTTATAGCTCCCCAGAGCACTGGACATGAGGTCAAACAAGCTGAAATCTCCCAGGATATTGAGGGGTTCAAAAAGGTCCTAGTAATCAATAGCTCCCTTAATTTGGGACCTGTTTGTTCACCAGACTTGTTGGCTTGGGCAAGGGCACCCCAAAGAGGTGATAAGTTAGTTTCTGCTAACTGAGTCAGTGGCCTCATTGCGGGAGGGACTTTGGCTTTGATGACCACCCCGTGGAATCACTAAGTGGACATGTAGCCCTGACAAGCCGAGAGGGATCTCCAAATCCCAGCCTTGATCCAGAACTGACGATTGCACACAGTACACCTCCTGGGTCCTTCACCCACTACCTAGAGAGCACCATAACCATTATTACATCTCGCTGTCATTTGTTCCCCAAAGGATGGCCTTTTCTACATCAGGACACGTGTGGTGTCCAACATTTAAAGGTTTTTATTCTTTGCTGGAACGGAGAAAGGTCACAGTGAAGACTCATCCCAACTTTGTTGGCAAATGCTTCTACCCCTACTTTCTCTGCCACTGCTTTTCAAACACAGAGTGACTCAGGGACTCAGGGCAAGCCTAGCAAAAGTTCTCGTGGCGTGTTTAACCACTCTTCTATAAAACGTGCTCTTGGATTATGAATACGCCATGCCTTTCTCCAGTTCAAACTCATGCAGGTGCTAACTGCTGAAGGGTCAGCAAACATGCCTGTGTGAGCCAGTGCCTTGCCAGCTCATGGCTTCAAGCACACACTCAGGAAGAAACTGCTTTATCTAGGAAGCAGAGAGCCATGGAACTGTGGAGTTTCTGTGCCTGCAAAGAAAGGCCCTGGAAAGTGGGGTCTCTCCTCAGAAGCTGCCCGGTCACTCAGAGTTTTGCTTTGATGCCAATTTTTCTCTACTAATGTTCCAAGAAGAACATTTTCATGGAAGACAAATTGCTGGTCCTTGACCCCATGACAGCAAATGAAGACTAATGATAGGAGCTGGTACTTAAGAGACGCCTTTACATTGATGCCCATCGTGGCCAACTTTTCCAGAAAGCTCTTTTGTGTTGCTCAGCTTGCCTTGCTATTTGGGCTGCAAGGGGGCGAACAGCAGGCACTGGTGCCTTCCCGGCAGACATTTCTTACATATCTGTCTTCCTTCGGGGATAAAGCCTTCAGCCTCCAGTCAAGCTTTCTCCTGCTCTCTTCTGACTAAAGCAGAATCCCACTGCTGCATCGGTTTCTCTCCCTGCTGTTTTCTCACAGTTTTCTACTGTGTTGTCAGGTGTCCCTACCACCTCTTAGCATTTCCGGGTTCCCATTCTCGATACACAGTGTACTCGGTTTTTTGTTGGTGGGCATCTGAATTCGGGAGAGTCCTTCTCCTTCTACTCTCTTAGGGTATTTTCGCTCATCATTTCCATTTATTGCAACAGAACAGGTATACAGTGAGGTCAACATCACACAGATGGTAAGTAGCAAAGTCAGAATTAGAACCTAGGTGGTTTAGCTCCCAAGCCCGCGCTCATAATCACGTGACTCTTCTGTGTTCTTTAAGCTGCAACTTCATATCATGACTTCTTGGTTCCCAAGTGAGTCACCTTGCAATGACTGTCTCTAACCGATGACTCTAGAACTACATTTCAATTTTGAAAGATTTTATTTATTTGTGTGTGTGTGTGGGGCGCACGTGTGTGCATGCACACACACATGCTATGAGCGGCTTGTGGAGGTCAGACTACAAGTATTGAGAGCCAGTTCTCTCCTTCCACCATGCAGGTTCTGAAGATGGAACCCAAGCCATCAGGATTGGCTGCGAACATCTTTACCCCCTGGATCTTTCTGCAGGTCTGAATGCTAGAACTGCCGATATTTCGTGAAGTTGAATAAGATAGGGTAAAACAAAGCAAGCCTGGCCAACTTCAGGAAATTATCTTTGCTATCTGAGCTTCCACCATTCTAGTTCAGAGGGGAGACAGGCATGGTTTGAGTTCTTTCTTTTCCCTTCTGCATAAACATCAAGTTGGCCCTGCAGATCCCCCATGCTGTTCCTCTCTAACCTACCACAGAGACATGTCTCAAGCAAAGGATGCTGTATGTCAAGGCTTCATAGTGGACTTTTAGGTAGCATCGCCCATCAGACTGGCTGAAAAAGGACTACTGTACTCTATTGACCCAGTCTTCAAGACGATTGAGTCTTATTTGGTAGCTGAATCTGAGACTCAGTGAGATTGGAAAAAATAAAAACCTCTCTTCATCTATTGTGGGTTCTATGCAGGATAAGCTTTCACCCAGAGTGGAATTGATTTTTGAAATTCGTATTCATGCATGCTCCGTAATTGGGGGAAGTACGTGGCAGCCCTTTAGTTTCCTGGTTCCTTCATCTCTTGGGTCCCACAGGTCCTCCGCAAGTGCCCTGTCCCTCTGGGCACAGCTCTGCTGGAATAATAAAGCGTTCCTTGTGCTGCTGCTACCCCATTGCCCACCTTGCATTTATTCCAAAAGCTGACTTCACCTTAGCTTTGAAAATCTGCAACCATCCTGCAGCTGGAAAGAGAGTGTATCATTTGGCTTTCTGCCCAGAAAATAAGATGCTTCAAAAAGGTCATCAAAAAAAAAAAAAGCCTCTTGAGAGAGACAAAGGAAAAAAAAACCCTCTTTCTCAAGGCTAATTGAGTGGAAAGTGAACTTTCATCACATGCTGTCCTTTTGAGAAGGCCACATGTCCTTCAGTACTTTCAGAGGGTAACTTGAGGGGGACACAGCCTGGGCTACAGTTTGGGAATACATTGCTCTCTAGAGCTTGGGGAGGGAGTTAATCTACTATACAGGAGTGGACAAGAGGAGCACACAGAGGTGCAGCCCTGGTAGGGAGCAGTTCATAACCTCCATGCCATACAGGAGTGGACAAGAGGAACACACAGAGGTGCAGCCATGGTAGGGAGCAGTTCATAACCTCCATGCCATACAGGAGTGGACAGGAGGAACACACAGAGGTGCAGCCATGGTAGGGAGCAGCCCATAACCTCCATGCCATATAGGAGTGGACAAGAGGAACACACAGAGGTGCAGCCATGGTAGGGAGCAGTTCATAACCTCCATGCCATACAGGAGTGGACAGGAGGAACACACAGAGGTGCAGCCATGGTAGGGAGCAGCCCATAACCTCCATGCCATGGAGGAGGTGTGAGTTTCCATTCACCCAAGTGAAGTGAGTCCAAAGGCAGGCAATGGTGGCACCAACCATAATCTGGTGCCAGGTGCTGGCTGGGACTGATCGTGGCAGTGACTTTTGCTGAGCTGGGAGAAGTCTGATGTATTTGGGCCCTTTGCACTTTCTCTTCTTCAGCCTAGTCTTGTGATTCTGAACTGGAGACAGTTTTACTCATCCCCAGAGGGGCAGCTATGAGTCCTAAAGTTTCACTGTTAACTGAGGTGTGGCATTCAGAATGGAAGGACAGAAAATCCATGGGGGCAGAGGTTCATGTGACCAGCAAAATGATCTTTCAAAATACAATGTACATAGTTCCTTGAATGGTGTGTTGATGACCCATGATCATAAAAAGTTACAGATGATATAAGAATTTAGACGTCACTTGATTTAAATTTCTTTGAGCAATATAAATAAATGCAAAGAAATAGGATAGAAAATGGTTTCTGGGAGCATGATTGGAGATGTAGATAAACTATTTTTTATAATATTTATTTATTATGTATACAGCATTCCTTCCATGTGTGCCCGCAAGCCAGAAGGGGGAGCCAGGTCTCATTATAGATGGCTGTGAGCCACCATGTAGATAAACTATTTTTAAGATTAGGGAATGTAAACATCAAGAGTAGGGAAAAATTCACTTTAATAATTTGTTAATCTGAATTTAAGACCTAACTTTGAGAATAAATTCAACTTTTCTCTTTTTTCCTCCTTTTTCTTCTTTTCTACAATTCAAGTCCTATCCTGTCATCAAATTCCAATTAATTAATTATTTATTTAGACATAGGATCTTACTCTGAGGCCCAGGCTGTCCAGGAGTTCGCTACACAAACCTGTATAGGACTCACAATTCCCGCTCCCCTAGCACTACCTGTAATTCTTTTTTTTTTTTTCTACCTGTAATTCTTGACTAAATGGCTTGCCTTCAAATCTTTATCTCAAGGTTTCTGGGTGGAAACTCAAGCTAAGCTAGGCTGTAGTTCACAGTGACTTGTTGATGGGGTGATGAACGGCCTGTCGAGTGCTATCTTACAGATACGGGGAGTGTGTGTTCTCTTTTCAGAAAGCATGATGCTATCTCCCATAGGCTATTGAACAGAACACAGCCGATGGGCAAGGGGCCCACCTCAAGTTCATCCGGGTCTTGTCTCGACCTTGTATCCGTGATCTATTACCGACTTTGGTAAGTGGTGACGAGTCAGGGAAGCACGTGTCATGTCGTTATTACCCCCAGCCCCTCTCAGATGCATCAGCTGTCTATAACTCTCACGTGGTAGCATCTTCCAACTGATTGCCCTTTGGCAAGGCAGAGAAGAAATGATGACCCTGGGTTCAACTAAAGCAAAGGGCCATTCCTCGTGAAAGTACAAAAGAAAGGGAAAAATGCATAATGGCAAGATGTTTCCTAACAAGGGCATGTCAAATTTATAGGGAAATAAAATAGCGAAGAACAAACAGGCCAGGTCAGCTGTTTGGATGCCTCCTACCTAGCTGAGGTGCTGTCTGACTGGGGTTGACTTCCTCCTTTCTGATTCACGGCTTTAGCCAGGCAGGGCAATCCAGCAACATAATTTGTTTCCCACCTTTTAAAAAGGCTGGAGAGCTTCATCGATGGTGGGAGGAGGAGGCATTAGCAGACGGGCTGACCGTAGTGAGACAGGCAGATGGTTTGTGGGACTAGTGCCAGCTGGGTGTTGCTCTAAGTGATCATGTATCTACTCTCTGTGCCCCAACTCTTGGCTTGATTAAGAGGTCAGGAGGAGGCTGCCTTAGCGCGAGCCCACAGCATACATGAAATACGGCCCACCTGTCGGTCGCCTAGAAACCGCTCTGGAAAGGGGCCTAAAAGACAAATCAATTTACAAGCCCACGAGTTTGAACCAGGTAGTATTGCCTGTTACTAAAACATGCTTGAATCTTAGGGCTTGTTTTGCCAAATATCAGTCAGGTCTTTTCCCTTTGATTCATTAGAATATCTTTCCTTTGACCGCACCCCTGGGGTGCGATTCTGGCTAGTGAGTGAAGTGTGGACACAGACAGGAGGAAGAGGCTCCGATGATTGAGGTCTGGCTTGTTCTCCCTCCATTGCTGAGCCCCGACTGCACTCTCAGTTCTGGGGAGTCCTAGGAAAATGACAGTGGTCCCCTTACCCCTTGAGAGTAGGGTGCCTGTGTTCCGGGAAGCACACTTTCCCCCAGGCTGTGGAGGGGCAACTAGTGGCAGGGGTTATAGGAGACCATGACAAGTGGACAGGGAAGGCTTCAGACTGGAGGTAGGGCATGACAGGGGCGGGCGGCAGGGGCGGCACGGCAGGGGGCTCACATCCATGAATAAGTGGGATTGGCAGAGGTGTCCCTAACCAGCCAGGTAAGCTTAAGAAATCCTTAGCCTGGGCACCCTTTAGCAGCTGTTAGCTTTGTCAGTCAAAAGGGCACAGGATGAAGAACCTTCTAGATGAGAAGCACAGAAAGAAATGTTTGAGCGTGACATTAGGGCCAGTGCAGACTCCTGTGACGGAGTGGACATGAGGCCTTGCACGCTGACAGTTGATCCCGCTCTCACGTGACTCCCACCTGACCTGGACGATCCCTGGATGCCACCTGCTCGCTACATCTGCTTCTGCGTATGTCACCTCACAGGCTTGCTCACCCGCTAAGTAGCTGGTTTCGGTCAGTGACCTCAGACTGAAAGAGAAAACATTGTCTATAACTATAAATCTATTTGGAAAATATTCTTTTTACTGCAGGGTATCTATTTTTAGCAAGACACCAGGGTAAGAATGTTGGAAAAAGTTAAAAAAAAATCTTCAAATGAAAGTGTCTCTTTTTGCTGTCACTTCATTGGAGCAGGGTTAAAAATAAATCCCTGAATGAAATTGCTGTAAGTCAGCCAGAGAGACTTGAACCGAGAGGGGTGGGCAGGAGGAAGGGGAGGAGCCTGTCACCCGCAGGGGCTGAAATGGGGTAGTTTTCCTGGTGTTTTTTGAAACAGAAGACAAAGGTTTAGGTTTTATTTAAAATCATGGATGTTGATAGCAGCCAGTTGTGGAGGCGGTTTCTCTTAGCTTTCTCTTTCTCGTACTATTTTACATCAATGATTGCCGAAAGCGATCTAGCTAGGCGAATAAAGGCCACGCTAATTTTTGGAGAGTCGACCTGGCTGACTTGGAGCCTTCCTAGTTTATACATAATAACTAGGAAAAACCTGTTTCATTCTCAAAATTCATCCCTGAACAGTGAATCACACAGTCACCTTAATTACGGCTAATGCTGCTTACAGTCTTTCTGAAATTCTGAGATGACAATATTGGCTCTGCTAATTTGAGCTGCAGACAACATGACAGACTGATGTTAGCTAGAACCAAGAAACCCCTCTTGCTTTGCTTCGAAATGAATAAACCCAAATTCACGGCAGGAAAAACAAAAACACCCGAAATGTTTCTTCCAGTACGAACCAGGCTGCAAAAGCAAGTGAGCATGCCAGACAGACACACGTCCAAGGCTTAATGCCAGACACACAGCCATGCCTGAGGTGCACTGATAACACCTTGGGTGATCACAATAATCTCCTGACACACTCGCGTCACACTCAGTCCCGCTGTTCAGATAAACACACTGCGATTATTCTACCGCACTGTTAAGGTGCTGGGGGTTGTCCCTCATTTATTACTTGACTAATAAATACTTTAATTACACTTAATAAATAATGTAAGCAGGGCTCACTGAAGTGGTAATTCTTTAAATTAATTATTAACTGCATGCAAAAAGCTGCAGTGCCAGTACCACTAAAAGAAATTCAGCCTTTAATCTAAAGTGATTATTCATTATCTGGTATAAAGGCTCCATTTGCATATTATTAGGGAAATAAACTTTGGCCTCCTTGGCAATACAGATAGATCTCAAAGTCTGCGCATTACGGATCTCCAAATGCTAAAGTAATGGTAAACAATACGCAATAAAGTCTCCAGTTTATAGCTTTCTAACAGCTGGTTTTTGATTTTTCAGATATATTACAATGATAAAGTGACCAGTTTATGTATGAGCTCTCTGGGAAAGGTGGTGCCTGCAGATGGTCGGCTGATAGGAAGCAGTAAATGTGCAAACTGCTGGTTTCCCTTGAGATCGGAGCCATAAAGCGATCTCAGTAAGATATGTGAAGAAAATTCCTGCTTAGCTCTTTTCTCTATGGCAGGCCAGATCCGACTCTGTCTGTAGGTGCTCTGCACACGTTCCGTTCTCCGCTCTTCCCTGGACTCCAGAGAAGAGAAAGCCAACATCTCCAGAAACTGTGGTGACTTGGATTCTGTCATGGGACAAAGAGGCTAGACAAGGTCCAAGTGACAAAAGGAGATTTGTACTTTGCAGAGCACTGGGGCGGGCGCCTCCCCAGAGGAACAGCTGGTCTCAGAACTGTGGGCATCCACAAGTACGAAGTGTAAGAGGAAATTAACAAAATGGAAACAGACTTGGGGAGGAGGAAAATCCTTTCTCTTCCGCTCCCTCTAGCACACAGAGCAGGTGAGGGATGAACGCTGTGGTGAGAGAGGAGTTTGGGAGCCAGAAATCCATGAACACGGTGACAGGAACAGCGGCCACCTCCCATCCCATCTTATTCATGTCCTGGAGACCCATTTTGAGATTGCTATTCTTTCCTCTCTTCCTCCCTTCCCTTCTACCTTTTCTTCCAACAGAGTCTTGCTATAGGGTTCAGGCTGGCTTCCAGTTCAATCTTCTTGCCTCAGCCTCCTGAGTGCTGGGATTTCAGGTATGGCCTACCATGCCTAGCTTTAGGGGCTATCGCTTTATGGGACTTCCTTCATATCTGTTGATTCTAAGTATTTACCCGAGTACAGACCAGTCAGCACTGCGCTGACTCTTACAAAGTGGAGACGAGTTTGTACAACCGGGATCTGTGCTTTCAAGGTGAGATCAAACATTTCAAGCAATGCTGTTATTGCTTCAATTATTGTTGTGAAACTCTGAGAATTGCCCTTCGGGTTTGTATTAGTTGAAACTGCTATAACAAAATGTCAACAATATGTTTATATCTCATAGATCTGGATGCTGGAAGAGTGGGACTAGGAAGCCAGCATGGCGAGGAGCCTGAGAGGACCCTTTCCTTGCCCTGCAAGCAGCCACCTTCTCCAACAGACTCACTCCCAAAGGCAGGGCTTCCCATACTACTACTCTGTTTTTCAATTTGGTTGAAGTTTGGGGAAGAATTAGTGGTTAAATGATCAATATGTTCTTCTTTTGAGTCTAGTGGAACTTTTCTGGACAGTTTCTTTAGCTAAAGGTAACTTGAATTGTAAAGCTTTTAGGTGCACTGCAGATCAATAAGATCATTTTGAAAACAGAAAGGGCTGTATCTGCCTTTTGAAATCATGCCATAAGAGCAACTGCCTCTCCTGTTCCTGGTGCACTCAGAAACGCTAACTCGATCCTCATCTGGCGAAGTTTGTAGGCCAACAACTACAGTCAGTGCTTGTACACATCCATTCTTTCCTGCACTCCTGTGAGTTAGGTTGCTGCTATCCTATATGATCATTTTAAAGATGAAAGATAAAAAAAAACAGCTTCAAAGAAGTTGAACAACTTAGGGGAGGTTAATATAATAAGCGAAGGGAAGATGCGGATTCTAACAAAGACATCTTCAGTGCTTAATGAACAAGCAGTCAATTCTTTATCACAAATATCTGTTGCCATCTATCAATAACTACACCAATGAAGAGCTGAACATATATGCACCATCACCAACCTACCAGGGTCCCCATCCATTTATCCCTGGACCCCTGTGCTGTTGGGCGCAGTTCCTGTGTTGTTCACTGAGTGACCCGTGCATTTCTCTGTGACAGCCGCTACACCAGACACTGGCTGTGTAACACAAATTTGCAGAAAAGAAACAGAACCAAACGGGCTATTAACTGAGCTGACAAAAGTGATCCAATTACTTCGAGGCTGGCAGAGATTTCATCAGGAAGCTCCGCACTTTGAGTTTTCTGCAGGCACCAGAAGAGAAGTCCTAATAAGAAGACTCACAGATCTGCAAACACCTGTGAGCCTCACCACTGGCCCCCAAGTCTCAAGAGATGAGGGAGTGATGTCTGATTACAGCCATTAGGGAAACTAAAACAGAGAGCTGACACTCCAGCTTCGTCGTGCTGATCAAACGGCCGAATTCTCTAGGCTCAGTCCATGTTGCTTGCCCATACTGCCAAGGCAGACACTGGTAAAGCCAAGCTAGGAGTAGGTCGAGACCTCCCAGTACCACCCCCTCATCCAAAAGCCTGCCCCAGGTAAGAGGTCCAGTTAAAACAGCCACAACAACAATGTGCCTACTACTGGTCCGTTGTGTTTTCTCTCACCCTCTATGCTGAGTTCATAACTTCCAGTATAGCAGTATGTGACTTTATTGCAAACAAGGTCACTGCAGAACTGATAAGATACTGTCGTGGTGGAGTGTCAGGGAGGCCTAACCCTGGTTGGTGTTTGAATGCAATAGGATATGGTAACAGGCACAACAGGAGAGCTGCATGCGATGTCAAACATCAGCAATGGCCAGAAGACAGCAGCAACCAGGGGCAAGGAAACTTCCCCATGTAACACCTTCATCTCAGACCTCTAGGCTCTGGAACTTGGGGATGACAGATTTCTGGTGAGCAACGCATTGGTTGCAGAAACTCTAGTGTGTATATAGAAAGCTGCTGAACTCGGTCATCCTCTTCCGTCACAGGACATTGAGGTTCAGAGAGTGAAGTAAGGAACAGGTCCAGGGTTACGCAGCTGGGGAGAGGTAAAGTCAGTAGGCCCCGGGATGCTGTGCTAGTAAAAGATGGGAAAGGCCAGTTTTTCCTCCTTGATAATACAGCTGTTGTACACATCCCCTGTCAGTCTGGAATGGGCAGGCAGACCATCCAGGTTGTCCTCACCACTAACTGCACCCAACGTCTTGCCTTGGCTTCAGTCATGTTTCTCTTTTAACAGTTAACTGAGCCAAATCAAATGCCAAGAGGCAACTCAGATAGGTGACATTTCCTATTTAAATTGTCTTATTGTATGTTATTTGTTTAGGTCAGGGAATACCTAAATATTTGAGTTCCCAACATGTGTGCTCTCTCTCTGTGCTCTCTCTCTGTGTCTCTCTCTGTCTCTGTCTGTCTGTCTGTCTGTCTGTCTGTCTGTCTGTCTGTCTCTGAGGTATTTGGCTTTTTTCTATGTCGGGCAGAGCAGATTTCTCCCAGGCTTCCTTTCATCACCAGGACTCCTTTACAATCGTTGATTCTGAGCCAAGACCTATGGCGGTCATGCTTCAAGGGTCATGGCATTCCTTTGAGTTTTAACTGGGTAGAAAAAAGAGGAGCCCTCCAGGGCACCCAGATAGCCACCAGTTTGGATTTCATTCCGTTCCTAAATCACTGGGAAATCGATACACTCAAGATACATTGCATACATGTATGAAAATGTCAAAGAAATAAAATTATTTGAGAAATGAGAGGGAAGCATGCACAGGAGCGAGCGAGACAGCAATCAGCATCCCGCCATGGTTCTGACAGACGCCCTTGTCCCAAGGTGGGACGCCTTGAGTGTCCTCGAGGACAGATTGGGACCAGGAAACGTAAGGTAAAATGAATCTTTTTCTGCCCTACATTGCTTTTGGTCATCACATTTGCCATAGCAACAGGAAAGAAACTGCAAAAACTATCCACAAAATCAGGCGGTCTGGAGTTTGCGGAAGCAGAGGAGGGGGAGACAAGCCAACCATCCAACCACAGAGAACAGGCAAAATCTGGAGACCAGGAACTGGTAAGAAGGTTACTACTGAATGCTGTGTTTTAAATCTTAAAGGTCCTCCACAGGCTTTGTTTTGAATGTCTGCTCTTCAGCTCGTGGTGATATTTGGAAGACGGTGGAATTGATAAAAGTGGGGGCTGGTTGGCAGAAACAGTCATTAAGGGAGAGCAATTGAAGGTTACACTTGCTTCTGCTACTGACCTGTCTCTCTGGATTCTGCATGTTCCTGCTTCCGCTGGCATGCTTAGGTATGAGCCTCTCCTACTAGTATGCTGCCTCCCATGAAGGATTGAAATCTTTGTGATACCACGAGTCAAAATACACCTCTCTCTCTTCATCTACTTTGGCCAGCTATGTGATGACAAGGACAACAACAGTATATCAGATCAAAAAGTAATACGGTCCCAGCAAGGTGGACATGATAGTCCCCAGACAGGAAGCTCTTTGTTTCACCTCTTGGTGGTTCCAGATAGAGCAGGAATTAGTACTTGGAAGCCGGCCTAAAACGAGACACTTAAATTCTTCACCATTTTCAATTCCTAGGAGAACCTCATATATGATATAAGTGACAATAAAAGCAGCTGCTTTCCTTTATAGCGCAAGGTCTCTGGGTCCTTGGTGTCCTAAGCCCTCTGTCTTTGGTGATTTCAATTACCCAGTTTACAGATGATAAAGTTGAGAGGCCAATTTGTCAAATGTCACCTATGGGCCTCCAGTTAATTGTGTCTCAGTCTTTGAATTCTGCTGGCTATAGAAGTCTATGCTCTCCAGACCCTGTTCCCTGATAGATCTGCAGCTTATAGGGTAGGCTTACTGGACTCAGTGCTACTTTAGTGCTGATGTGAATGCTCAGAGGACCAAACTGATTTGCAACAACCGGGCCAGGCACAAAAGGAAAACCAGGCTACCAATTTGCTTGCTGTATGGTTTTGGAGTGGGTACCCACTACAGGTCTTCACTATGGCTGGGAGTGGATGGTGAATGTAACTTTAGGGGACATTTTATGCTGGCAAAAGTCACTCAGCAAAGTTTCTGGATGCCAGTAGGCATGAAGAAGGAAAAGAACTTCAAAATGAAATTTCTCTAGAGCAGCGTTCACCTGTAAAGAACCCGAGGCTGATAATCGTGCCCTCCTGGAAGAGCAGGCGAGTATTTTAATTGAATTTATGATTTTCTCAACTTATATAGGTCATGTTTTAAGTTCCAGTGAACCACAGTATTATGACTGGGGTTAAATAATGTCAGAACAATTCATGGAAAGGGAAACATTCAATTAATCCGGTCTGGGCAGTGAATCTGGTTTTCTGAAAGCAGGCAACTCTCTTATAAGTATGATCTTGGTCTTGAGAACCGAGCTTGGAATGCCCAGTGACTGACCGGGGCAGGGCAGAGTCTGCGGACTCTTCAGTTGAGAAGGGTCAGCAGTCTCTTCTGGGGTTTCTTACATTGTGATTTCTAGGCCTTGTCTCATTTCCAATATTTACTAGTGAATGTCGACCTGAGCCATTCACCTTTTCCAACTCGGCATCAAGTTTAGGAAATTTTCCTTAATGTGTTTTTCTTTAGCACAGAACAGCAGAAACCAGTTTATAATTATTTAGCAATAATGTGCAATTATTGCTTTGGCATCCTTTCTTCTCTAGGCTCTGAACACCACAGAAGTAAGATCCAGGTTGGTTGTGCTTATCCTGCAAACCACCCACCATAGTTCTGTGCACACAGTAGATTTTGATTGACAAGCAGTTAGCTGTTCATTGAATCGCCTTTTCAAAGAGGAAAAACAAAAACAAACATTTCAGAAAATGTGGACAGAATTAGCATTGTTTCTGTACTGAGGACTTTGTGGGGGAAACAAATACCTTATCCGACTCAAGTTGATGGCATACTAAAATCTGATAAGCAAACCAGATACCGTCTGTTGTCAGTGCCTGGTCCATCTTCCCTTCCAAAGAAAGGGCTCGGCTGCCACTGGGATCACGTGAGGTCACTGGGAAAGCCAATGTCATTCAGAATATTGTACAGAAAGTGTTCAATGCCAGCATGCATGGAGCTCCCCATAGCTCGCGAATGAATCCTTAGCCAGTACCTCTGTTGACACTGGATTGCCTTCTTGGTACCAGAATGGGTCTTCCCAACCACAGCCCACTGTGTCCTGACATCACTGCATCCTCCTGGTTTCCTGTCTCAGAATTTACCAACAGCTTCTCGTGTGGTGGCGGTGTTATTTCACCTTTCCAGCAGGAGAGATTAATTTTAAACAATTACTCTGGCTAATTGTATTAAACAACCAGAGTCTTACATTTCATCCACTTACACTTGTTCTCTTTTTCTCACACATATATGAGTATGAACACACACACACACACAGACATACACACACACACAGACACACACACTATTTTGCTTTGTGTGTTTTTCAGACTGGATTGTGGCTATAATTTCACAGAGAGGTTGGCTTGGTGCCTACATTCAAAGGGATGATTTTTGGAGGTTGGTTGGCCTCATTAAATTTTATTTAATCAAATTCAACAAATATTTGTCCAGCACCTTCTACACACAAGAAACTCACTATACTTTGCACCTAGAAGAAGACTCTTTATTTTATCTCAGGGTTCTTGAGGGTACAATCCTTCCCTTCACTACTGCACTTTCTATGCCTAGCATAATAAATGTCCCAGCAATATTTTCTTGGATATTTGACAGCAGAGAAAAGTCAGAGGATATTTATAAGTCCAATTTTCCTAGTACCCAGAAGGTGGAAGGGCACCACGTAAATAACAAGATAGATTTAGATCTGAGTGAGTGCTAATTCACCTCCTGGGGGATATTATCTACCATGAAACAACCATCCTCTTTAAGTCTTAATTTACTCATCAATAAAATGGGACCTAAGGTGTTGATGAAGTGCCTGTTTGATACAGTGAGCACCCCGTGTGTTGGTACAGTGAGCACCCCGTGTGTTGGTACAGTGAGCACCCCGTGTGTTGATACAGTGAGCACCCGTGTGTTGATACAGTGAGCACTCCATATGTTGAGAGCAGCTTCTGATGTTGTTAGTCATACTGGGCCAGGTTTCTTGCACATGGCAGACACTGGAGATAATAATTTGCTATGGTGGTCAAAAGACAAGAGAGAAGCCAAATGAGACGGATGGATACTGGGGTGGACATGCTCAAAATAAGAAGCCCGCCCCCAGGGTTCCCATCACGGCTGGTACACCGTGCTTAGAAAGAGCTTGTCTGAGCAGGAGCAGGAGAAGTGGCTCAGCTTTCGTGTCTGGTCCAGGGCTCCTGGTTAAATGACTACCTGATGAGGCAGGGTTTGATGATCTGAAGACTCAGATGCACCTGTGCCTTAGCCCTATTCTTTGTTGCTCCCTTAGGGTCTAGAGATGACAGCAGGGCCTTAGAACCCATATAAGGGCTTTGTAACAGACTTAGGAATCTCACTATAGTCCTTAAGGACTGTGATTAGCATGTAATAAGAATGCCAGAAAAATGGGGAGTGGGCAGGGGTGTGTGTGTGTGTGTGTGTGTGTGTGTGTGTGTGTGTGTGTGTGAGCAAATGGGAGAGAGGGCAGGTCCAGTAAAAACACACCTGTTTAGAAGAGAATCAATCATAGCCTCTCTGGTTTCCTGCTTAGCCCACCCTGAAATTCTGAGCTTTGGGAGACAAAGAAACAGAACTCTATCTTTTCTCCTCGTTGACATCTCAGTTCTGTGAAATTATGTCCCTCACACCTGCTACCATCTCTTGTGAATATGTGTGTGCCCTTTGCTCTTTTGCTCCTACTGTAGATCTGGTTTGGGTCTTTCCAAGATGAAATAGCCAACCGCATATCTTCAGTTTCTGGCCCCACTGGCACCTCCATTTTACTTTAATTACCCAATTACCGAAGCCAGCCAATCTATTTATTCAGGCAATCAAGACTTTAAATGCACGGATTTATCATCGCCTCAAATCACCTGTCACTGCAATAGAACAAAAATAGAAAGGTAGCTAGGGGCTGCGAGAGTAAACCTCGACACACTTCTCCTGGTCAGATAATCATTTTAGAGACTCCTATGGGAAGGGAAAACGGAGGGGAGAGTGGAAAGCGTGATGGGGTGCAAGAGAGTGGAGCCTGTTTGGCAGTGTGTTGTCTGTTTTGCGGGGGTTGAATATGCATAGGGAAAATTGGCATTCTGTCCTCTCTGAGAGATTCTCAGGGCTTGGTGGTGGTGATAGATGGCATCAGAGGACGAAGAAGACGGCCTATAGATCAGTGTTTCTGGAACTAAAGCTGTCTAGACTCATCCAAAATAAGCCTCTTTTCTCATTATCTGCCTAATTCCCAAAATATATTTGACTGCTTTTGTCAAGATGAACAGCTTTGCTTCTTTTAGCCATTCACCATTTGGGGTATTTTATTCAAATTTATCATTTTTAAAAATTAAAACATGGTACCCCCAAATTTAATACAGAAATCCAAGTGTGTTAGGTTCAGGGAAGGGAAATAGTCTTTGTCCCTCTGAGCATGGCGTTACTACTTCCGGTGCCTCAGGGTTTTGAAAGCCCTTTTGGAGAGCTCTGCCTCTCACCCTTCAGATGCTCTGACTGTAAATATTTGATAAGCCCAGTGTGGGAATTTATAGTTAGCTATATCTGTATCTAATAAGACTAAGGAGATTTATTTTGTGAGCTTTTAAAAATTGTGAGAACAAAACATAATTTATTTTAACCTCATGATTTTAAGGTTAAATCTGGACCACAGAAACCAGTTTTGATTCCAACAAAACTCTCAATTTTTACTCCTTGACTTCAGATGAGGCTGCTATATCTTCATTTTAGTAATCATGGTTATAATTCCGAAGAGGGTTGATACAGAGCCCTGGAAGAAGCCACTAGTCACTACCTGGCGTGACTCTACCAACCAGGTCAGGGTTTGTGTCTCTGTCCAAAGCAAATCCTTGAGTCAGAGGATGCCCCAAGCACCGCCACTGCTTAGTTCTTAGCCCCCAAATAGAAACAGAATAATCTTGCCAAAATTGTTTCAGTAAAATTCTACTGTAAAAGAGAACTCCATCAACTAGAGACCCACCCATAACTTAATTTGCATTTTGCCATATACTATTTTATAACACTAGTGGACATGGACTCATTTTTTCATGTGTAAGCTTGACAGCACGCTGGCTGTAAATGGATATGACTGATCTAGCTTTTGCTCTAAAGCATTAAACACCTTCACCCATGTCCTCGGCCACCGAGTTTAAGGTCCTCACTCCAGCATGTTTTCACCTGTGAGTTTGGTCGAAGCAGATTTGTCATCAAAATCGTGAAAATTGTGTGGAATCAACTTCATCCGTGGTAGGCAGCATGGGGCGAATGAAGACGTTTCGGCTAAGGGTTATTGTGCCACCTTCTAGAAAATTCTAAGTCTAGAGAGATCCAGATTATAGAGAACTGTCAGTTAAAGCTTCCTTTGCTTTCTATGGCCCAGGTGGAGGGGGACAAATGGATTCCTGCCTGACTGCAAAATATGATATATTATTATAAACAGAGTCTTGAATTATAGAAAATACTAGTTAGCATAATTACATTACCATATTTTTATATGGAGATTATTATTCAAACACCAAACAGGCAATCTTCTATTGGAAAAAAAAAACCCAATAAACACTCTCAATCCTGACTTCCACTGTTATGTATGTCACAGTACCAAATGATTTTAAAGTTTAAAACCCATTACATTACAAGAGCTATTCACTTCAAGTAGGTGGCAATTTGCTTCTTTTTTTTTTCATCCCACATTTTGATAGCTATTCACCTCTATCAATTCTTATCTTGCCCACTCTTTAGAAACCAATTGCAGCTTAGAAAGTGCCCATCTACTTCTGATTGAAATCGTCACATGCTGGTTTTTTAAAAACTATTTTTCAATCTCTTAATAAAATAGATTGCCTCCCGGCTGCTGGTTGGTAAACCTGTTACTGCAGCGCTTCCAAGGACCTCTCTGCCTCTTGGAGTTTCCCTGCATTTGGTTCTGTCCAAGAAATCCCAGATTTCTACTGGTCTTATCTACATGTGCAAAACTGTTTATTGGATGAAAATAGTTTAAAATTGTACAAAACGTTTAATAACAAAACTCCTCAAACTGTCAGTTAAATTAAACTGCCAGTCTTTTTGAGTTCATGAAACATAAAATCAGTTTTACGACTCTTCACGTGTTAACACTGTTTTTGTTTTTTCTGTCTCTCTTTGTGCGGTCAAGTCCAGAAAGGAAGGGTTCTGTGTCAGCCCTTGAGGGTCATATTTCAGAAAGTGAGTCATAAGAGACAGTTAACAAAGTCAAAAGGAACGTTGAGATTATGGGGTCCACAGTGATTCAGGTATGGAAGAAATGTGCTCGAGAAGGTGGTACCCCAATCACAAGGAAATCTCAGAGAGCCAAGGAGAAGGTTGTGTTAGCAAAAGATTCCCTCAAATTTGGGGAGTCTGTAGAAGCCACAGGTAAGGTTTATGATCATAGGGCAAACGTAAGGCAGCCACACTGACACCTATCCATCCTTGCCATTCATCTTCCCTGTTTTACAGGAAGAAAAGCCACCTTTTCTTTTCTTCTCTAAACTATGGTCATCCTTGATGTCCCCTGAAGATTGTTGTCATTCTAAAAGACTTGTGCATTACAATAAGTATGAAATGGAATTAACTGGATGAGTGAATAAACACTTGAGTCTGGACAGCAACTCCTTCATGCCATTTTATGAGAAATTCCCATGAGTCATATACCCTTGATCTCATCATCACCCAGGGGTTACATGTCCTGTGACCTTTAACCACATCCATATCTTCTTGACTTGAATCCTGTTAACTCCTTTGGACTCTCCAAATACAGGCAGGGAGATTTGAAGGTTATGTGATACAGCAAACACGCACTGATTTTTTATATGAGGCTCCAACACATGCATATTCCCTGCCTTACAGAGTCTTTTTAGTCCTGTAACAGGTAACGAGGTGGAGGGATGAGGTAGAAAACAGTATGCAAGCCAAGTAAGGAGCCCCGAGGCCTGGAGCTGGACAGGGAGGGCACATTTGTCTAGAGGATTAGAGAAGGTTGGAAGCATGTAAGACAGTTGTTAAAAAGGACTAAAGATTTTACAGTCCTCGTAGAAAAAGTCTAAGGAGACAAGAAATGTGGAGATAAAAGCATGAATGTAGACAAGCAGGGATTATATCAAAGGAAAAGCAAGCAGTTCTAGATGACCAACGCTATTTGGTAATACAAGTATTTCTGCACAAAATCATCTATTGGATGCTTTGTCTTACATTCATCCCATCACATTCTTAACAGACATCATTTCCCATAAACGTCAAAGCAACATGGGAAAGGCTGAAGGAGTGGGAACTGGGGAGGGGCTGAGTTAATTATTTAAACCTTTTTTTTTTTTTACACAGGGTTTCTCTGTCCCGGAGCTCACTTTGTAGACCAGGCTGGCCTTGAACGCACGAAGATCTGCCTGCCTCTGCCTCCTGAGTGTTTGGATTCAAGGTGTGCACCACCACCGCCCAGCTGAGTTAAGGTTCTTGTTTGCTACTGTCGGTTGATTCAGGGCAGCTAATGGTTTGTTTTGAGGAGATAATAGGGACAAGTTGAAAGAGTCTGCCCCAGAGGGTGAGGGCAAATAAAGAGGGCCTAGAGCAGCGGCGAGAGCAGAGTGATTAGGAATGCCAGTGCTGGCAGAAGGAACTTGGATCTCTCAGCAAACCCATCTGGGCAGGAGTTCAGAAATACAGTAATTCCTGGATTCTCACCTAGCAATTCCTTTTGCACTTTCTCCTGCCTCCCCAATCTTCCTGGGTTTGAGGACCCAGGGACCGATCAGCAGACCTTTAAGGGAAGCTGTGTCTTTGTGTCACCAGATATCTCCTGTTCTGAGAATCCAGGGGACATTACACCGGGGACCAAATGCTATCCAGCAGCCATCTCTCTCAGTCAGCAAAGACAACAGCACGAGAATCACGCCCACTTCGCCCAACTCCCAAAGCCAAGTTCAGGATGAAACATGGGAGCTGGAAGGCAGGGTGGGACAGAGAAGATGGCCTTAGAATTCACGAGGGAGCTGCCTCTTCTGGCCACAATGGCTGTTCTCCCTGAGGTATGATGCTTTCACCCTCTGGGTGAGACTCTGTCCCTGTGAGCTCCCCGGGTTGCAGTGATTTGTGCACCGTAGGCAGGAGTTCGATCAGGGACTGAGTATTTCATACAACTCGCTAATGAATCACCCGCTCCTTTCTGGCTGCCGACTGAGAAGGATAGCTTCATAAAGGCAGTCTCTCAAAAGCTGTGCCCACCGCTCCTTCCTCACAGTGGCCTGTCTCCCGTTACCCCTGTGGCCTTATCCTTCTGCACACGAGTGTCTTGTCATTTCTCTTTCTTCATTGCCATGCAGAACGCTGTGCAGGGAGGGGGAGAGGGCCACGCTGAGAGTGTTGTTCGCCTTCCTAACACTGCTATTTTTATTATAAAAGATGGAGAGTAGTGGGAGGTTAATGGCTGCTTAGAATAAAAACAAATAGCAAGGAAGAACAAATATTCAGACGCGGCACTGCCTTGCTGAGCGGATGACACTGACAGCCAAGCTTTGTGCTTGGTTTTCCCTGCCTTACTTGACTGCATAGACCACGGTCACGGGTCCTCAGTGGCTGCCATTGTACTGTCATCTATTGCTAGGCCACAGAAGGAAAAGGGCTCTGTTGAGAGGCAAGAAGCCTCCGATGGGCCAAGGGTTTTAACCAGACCATTTGTTTCTCCCTTTCTTCTACATGATACTTTCCATTGCCTTCGTTTTAGAAGACAAACTATCTCATAGCGATTACACTGGGCACTTGCAAAGCCCCCATCACAAATCAGAAGACCGTCAGCTCTGGACCATCCACGTTGTCTTGTGTACTATTTAAAATTCTTTAAAACACTTTGCCTAAAGCACGTAGCACCCACATTACTGTACCTTTGCAATTTGAAGGACTTTGTTGCTGTCAATAGTTGCAATAATAGAGTTCTAACCATGTTGTCTTTACAGGCTAACATAATGTCTAATCTCCAAACTTCTGTGCTCCTATGCCCACTTTTCCCCAGAGTTCTACTCTTTGCTAGGTGATTATCAATAGGAAAGAAGGCTAACTATTTGGGTGCAAACCACACGTTAGACATTGCATGAGATGTTTTGACTTTATTTACTTCTTTGGACAATCCAGCAAGGTAAGGGCTACTATCTTAATTTCCTTGTGAAGAAACTAAGGCACAGAAAGGCTTAGTCAATTATCTGTGGCCATGGAAGTTAGGAAGAAGTGAGGATTCATTTATTCATAAGATAACACACTCATACACTCATACACACATACACACACAAACACAGGCACACACACCATACTAAATTCCTTGCTAAGCATACATTTCATTTTTTCCTTACATAGTATCTTATTCTTTCAAGTTATACTGTCTCCCCAAATCCCCCGGGAAGATTCTAACGGTTACTATCAAATTTTAGAACAAAGGAAGACAATGCAGAGACCTATTCCTTCCACCCAATCAGCACAAAACTGTCCAATCACCAATAAAAGTGAGCGTTCTATAATTACTTGTAATTAAATGGTGTCAGGTCTTCTCCCAGCTTCCACACTCTTTTCTAAATACTTCTTATCTCATGTCTGGGGGGCTGGATTCCTTCCTTGCTCATCCCTGCTCCTTCCAAAGAGTCTTTTACACCATGCAAGTTTCATTAGACACAGGCTCACCCTGGACAAGGGCTGAACAGTCTCCCGTGGTGTCCTCCCACTGGCTGGTTCCACCGAGTCACTGTGGGTACTGAGCAGACTCCTTCCTTCCACTCTTGGAAGGCTCCATACTCTGTAAGGCCCCTCGATTGCACCCGTCTCCACATGCTTTTTTTTTTTTTTGTAGGGATTCTCTTTTCTCTTGCAGCCTGTGGGTCACCAGTCCGTGAGGACAAAGGGCAGAAGCAACCACAGAGATCTTCGTACAGCCTGTGAGCATGATAGAGACAGCTCTCTGGGAGATGCCTTCCGTGAATCAGCCCTACTTTACTCCAGAGTGTAGGGGGTATATAGGATTGGGGACCGCATCTGGGCAATCGCCTCATTTGCTTTAAACAGCATGCTCCTATCATAATGCTCCTAGTGCAGGTCTTCGTTGTCATGTGTGGACGTATCGTCCTATTGTAATGCGACCGGCATAATGTCTAATTACCATCTGAGTAGCAGGGGGGCAGCTTCTGCAGGGAACTGTGGCAAGGGTCGTACTAGAGATAAGTCGGGCATCTGGGCCTAGAGACAGTCTCCAAATAAGATCAAGTAGAGAGCAGAGCTACCTCCACTGGGGTAGGGGGAGATGTAGTGGCATTTCAGTTATATTTTAATAAACAAAGGCTGCCTGAAGATCTGAGAGTAAACCAGTCCCACTGGTAAGCCTTACAGACCAGGTTATGGTAACACACACCTTTAATCCCAGTAGCGACACTAGTTGCCATAGAAATCAGGTGGTGTATGCCTTTAAATCCAGCCCTAAAGAGGAATATAAGACAGGAGGAGACAGTTTTCAGACAGTCTCATTCTCATTCTGAGATTCCTAGAGGCAGGATCACCATTTCAGGCTGAGATCGAGGTAAGAGCTAGTGGCTGGCTGTTTTGCTTTTCCGATCTTCAGGTTGAACCCCAATTTCTGACCCTGAGTTTTTAATTAATCATACTTCAGAGAGGGAGTTGTCTATGTTGCCAAATTGCCGAGCTTGGAGAGGGCTGCCAGGCTATGTGAACTGCAACCTCCAACCAGCAGGGCCTACCAGCACTTTCTGGAGCTTTCCCTGCCTCCTATTATTGTAATCCCCTGCACAGAGGTGACTGGTCCATATTTCATATTCCACAAGCATCTTTCCATGCTCTGAAATCATTAATGAGTCCTTCCATTCTCCCCTGTGTGGTCTTCGTATTCTACTTGAATTATAACCGACTGCACAGAGACCAATCCTTGTGATTTCCCTGAACCCCTAATACCATACATCGGGCATACATAATTACCATAATGAATCTATAGAAAGAAGACTGGATTGGCAATGTAGAAATTTGTCTTTTGTTCCGACTCTGTTACTAGCCATCCACGTCATATGAAGAGAGCTATTTACTTTCTGATTCAACCTGCCTCCTCCTCAGAAATGGTATTTGAGCAATGTTTACCCCAAAGGCCTTGTGATATTCCAAAGCTGCAACTACTTTAATGATTAGATGTTTGAAGGGACACAAAGTTGCAGAGAAAGATCCATGTAGTAATTGGAGCAGTGGGCTACATCCCCAGCACCCGGCCGCCCCCACGGCTAGCTTTACCTGAAATAATTACACGGACACTGTATTCTTTTAAGCACTGCTTGGCCCATTTCTATCTAGCCTCTTTTAGGCTAACTCTCGCACCTGGACTAGCCCATCTCTAATAATCTGCTGTAGCCCACAAGGTGACTTACCAGGGAGATACTAGCCTATGTCCATCCTGGGTCGGAGCTTCATCGCGTGTGCCTCAGAGAGCAGAGCTCTCGCCTCTGCCCGCAAGAGTGGAGCATCGTGTCTCTCTGAGGCCTCTGCCCCCGAGAGGAGAGCTGTCGAGTCTGACCTCACTTCCTCTTCCTCCCGGCATTCTGTTCTGTTTACTCCTCCCACCTATGTTTTAACCTAGCAGGGCAAGCAGCTTCTTTATTTAATTAACCAATGACCTTCCTCCATCAGATCCATACCAAACATAGGTTACTTAACGCGCAAGGGCTCCGAGAACATAAATGTAAAACATGAATGAGGAAGCAAGAGGTAACCTGGCAGGGAACTGAGCCGGGTCGAGATTCCCTAAAGCTTGAAAAAATAAATGAGTCAAAGCAACTTGCGTCCCTTCAGTCGCTGCCTCTGATTCATTAGCTAGTGACCTCATGAACTTCAGCGAAAGGTTCTTTATGTTTCTCCACCACCGCCCTTACTGGATTCAGATGCAACGGCATTGTCTCCCATTGCTGTGATTCAGAGCAGTCACAGTGGGATTGCCAGGTGTCCAAGTGTTAGCTTGGCTCAGAGAATCAAATCCAAGCACTTCTGTCTTCCTTTCCTTTTTGAGTATTGTCAAAGAGTAGACTCTGCTTGTGTCAATGATAAGTCTACAAAAATACGACTATGGGATAGGGAGATGGTGCCACAGGTAGACGTCCTTGCTGGAAAGCCTAATAACTTGAGTTTGGTCGCTGAGATCCAAGTGGTGGAAGCTGAGAATTGACTCCTATGTTTTCCTGTGACTGCCGCATGTGATCTGTGGCACACGGGCACACATACATGAAGTAGATCACTAAGTGTAATAAACACTGAAAAATACCAGCTAATTTTATCTTAAGAATGTGGAGGTAGAGCACCCTCTCCACCTCTCAGAAGGTGCCTCAGCAGCTACCAACTATAAACCTTGACTAGACAGCCTTCAGAGGGGATCAAGTGCTGGACAGATAGACTTCCTTCCTCCCTTTGGCTTTTCTCTGTGGAACTCTGAAACCACAGTAGGGGATGGTTCATGCCCCGCTGGCAAGCCTTTCTGAGAGTGCCCACCTCTCCAACCATCTTGTCAACTCTCTGCTCCAGCTCCAATAAACCACACGCATAGGCAGGCCTCTACTAGGAATGTGGGTTTTTCTTTTTTTTTTTTTTTTTTTTTTTTGGTTTTTCGAGACAGGGTTTCTCTGTGGCTTTGGAGCCTGTCCTGGAACTAGCTCTTGTAGACCAGGCTGGTCTCGAACTCACAGAGATCCGCCTGCCTCTGCCTCCCAAGTGCTGGGATTAAAGGCGTGCGCCACCACCGATGGAATGTGGGTTTTTCATACTCTCTGGTTGGATAGACTTATCCTTTAAAACTGCAACAGAATTTGTTCATGGAGTATTTTCCTTTCTACAAAAATTAGGATGCATGGCATACATTACTTTATATTTTCCCTTCAGTGCTGTGTCTTGTCTATCTCTTTAAGACCATAAACACAAAACTTACTATCAATACACTTGACTTCCTTTCCCTTCATCTTATTGCTTTATTGATGGATTTTTATCAGTCTGAACACTGCCTTTGGCTCCTTTGTCCTCCCATATCCTGTTACCTATATACAGTCTTGTTCTCGGTCCTCTTAGGGACTATGTGGGCACAGGGAAGGGGTGACTTCAAAATTGTAGAAAATATGTATAGTTTTATTCCCACAAGAGCATGGGTTCTTAGTTCTTTCCAGAGATACAGAAAAAAGGTTGGATGTTCATCAAAAACTCCACTTTAGTCATTCAGAGTGGCTGAAGATGGAGGAGCTCGCTTTCTGTGTGCTCTCATTTATTCATATTATTTAGCTTTTCTTCCTTTTGACTTAGGGTAGCAAATGGTAAGGGGTCTTTTGTCCTATTTTAATTGAAAGAATTGTATAGCATATATTTTGATCCTGTTTTTCCCTTCCCCGATTCTTCCCAGATCCCCCTACTCATCCAAATTCACCTTCTCTCTTTAGAAACGAACAAAACCAAAAGGAAAGAACATCCCCCCTCCACATACACAAAAGTCAGAAAACAAAAATTCCAAACAAATAAGCAAAAGGCCAATAAGATAAAAAAAAAAAAGCCCAAACAAAATAAAATGGGACAAAAGTCTACAAAACTACCATTGAGTTTCTTTTGCGTTGTCCAACTCCTCCTGGGAATAAAGGGGTCCTTCCCTGAAGGGTGGTTAATGTACCCAGCGAGACTCCACTGGAGAAACTGTTTTTCCTTTGCCAGCCGGTTTCTATTGCAGATAGCTTCTCAGTTAGGGTAGGAGTCCATGCCCACTTCCCGCTCTCAGTCCTGGGACCGGAAGGGTCTCTCCTATGTGTACTCTCAGGATTCAGTCCGCCTCAGCTTGCCTCTTACACTCACCCCCACCATTCAGACTTTCCGTGCCATCACGCCGTGTTTCCGCGGTTTCTGCTTGTCCAATTGCTATTTGTGTTTCAGGACCAACATGAGGAGGATGG
>NC_022020.1:62096279-62166515 GCF_000317375.1 Microtus ochrogaster
CATTTAGAGAAGAGCAGCTCACTCACACGAAGGACAGGCTGTCCTTACATTGTTTGTTGTTTTACCTGCCCGACACGAAACGGGAGTTTCTGAGGGGAGAAACACACAGGTTTTCAGACAAATGAAGATTGATAAGCTCCAGCTCTCTGGATCTCCCCCCTCTGGAGCATCTGCAGCACTGGCTGCTCATGTTGCTGTTGCTTTATGTTTCCCCTGTACCATCTCTCTTTCATACTTCCAAAATTGTATACATTTTTCAAGCTTTTTATTTTAAAGTTATGGCTGGTGGTAAGCATTTTATAGATACTTAAGCATGGACCCCTTCTATCCAAGAATTGGAAGAGTGACACTGTGCCCTTGAAAGACGTTTTATTTGAGTTGGCTATAAGACTGCTAAAATGCACGCCATCCCCAGGGACTCACTGGGCTGTGAAGTTTCTTTCCTATACATATCTAGCTTCCACCCTCAATTCCCAGGCCAGCACTCCAGGGTTTGAGCAACACAACTTCCAGAGTAATGCAGATGCAGAGGCTAGGTAATTTACATATAATCTCTCTTTATGGGACTTCCTGTTAGGAGGGTGAGTGTCTGACATGGAACCTAGGGCTTTCAATGGAGATATGCTTGCTAAAACAGTGACCTCTTTCGCTGTACATTTGCTGGTGTTTTCCCATGCAGGCTGTCTCATATCTACAGAGCATTGCTGGGAAGGGTAGGGAGGCTATTTTTATGCTTATCTGATAAAGGAGGATTATGTAAACTTTATGGCTTTCTTGAGATCATGGAGATGATGGTCAAGATGGAACCAAGTGCCATGCCTTAGGTCTGTTCTGTCCTTTAAGAAAGATTCCCAGGGAGGTTCTAATGACAAGTTGTTTCTGTACATCATTTGCCTCTAAAGTATGGTCATAGTTTTCCTCTGGCACAACTCTCACAAGAGCCCTGGAAGAAGCTAGGTTAGGGTTCTGAGAGTCAGTCTAGTCACGAATGAATCAGTGCATGGGGCGAGACTGAACTAGGTACATGGTCCTTCCAGGAAGGACTGTGGCGTCTCTCTGCCCCCATATTATGTACCATGGACGTTAGTATCTCGGGTGCTAATCATTTTACCCAGAAAGCATGAGTGTTGGCAACTTCAGGATGGTCTAAAAGGAAAACGCTGCCAGCTGAGCCCGCCGTCTGGCAGTAAGTGAGGGCAGGTGTGCGAGGGGTGTGGCCCATGAAAGGGATGAGGGTGCGGTGGGATGGGCACGGAGCCAAGGTGAGAACCAGGCCTCTGGGTTCCCATGCCTTTCCCTCCCTAAAACACTATCGCGAGAAGCCACCAACTTGCCCAGGAAGAAAAGATGAAGTGAATATCAGATCAGGGGCCTTTGGGGACAAATGCAAAGCCACTGTGGCATTCACCCAGTGAAGGGGCCGGTGTCTGATGTCTTGCTGCTTCCGCTCTCAGAGAGTATGCTGCAGTGACCTGGCCACTATGAGTTTCAAAAAAATGACCCACTGCCTCCACTCGACCAGTGCAAATATGCCACCAGCTCTGTGCTGAAGAAAAGGTGAATATATTTGACATCTTGAGAAGTAAACAGAGACAGTTGTGATGCGGTCATTTCTGAGGGAGGTATAACAGATGACTGGGTTTCCTGCTGCCATGATGGGTGGCCCCAAATTCGCAAAGAAGGTACTTTCTCAACATACACGAAAACAGTGTCAGGTCCTTTGGGCAGAACTGGGACCTGGCAGTGTTCTACCTCTTTAGAAGATGCCCAGTTTTGCTCAAGAACTCTTGTCTTATTGAATATAATATAATATAGTATGATATAATGTGATACAACATGATATAGTATTATATATATAAAATGTGTGTATTTATTTATACATTTCTCTCATTGTGATCTGCTCTGTGTTTTCAGAGTTAAAAGAGGGTTGCACTCCACCTGGAAATTCAAATTTGAAGCCAACAAACTTGTACTCTGTGACCAGTTAGTGGAAGAGGAATACAGGTGAGAGCAGTGTCTTCTGTCTCCCTGAAGTCATGGCTACACTTGGAAAATCACCTAGCCACTTGGGACGAAGAAGAGCGATGTGTGGTGTCAGTGATGGAGAGAAAGACAGACTACTATACCCCAGGAAAGAGCATGAGATTATCTAGGAAGGACCAAGGGGCCTGTGTGGGGAGCTTGAGTTGCAATTTGACTGCTGTTTTTCTGGGCTGAAAGAGGAATTTCTGGGGCGGCATTGTCAAAGGCAAGAAGAGAGGTACAGGAAGAATAGCTGAAGAGGAGACTTTACTCATTCTCCTGCACACTAGTCACGAAATCACACAGAAGACGGGTGGCTCAGGCCAACTCACTTCCACTTCCAGAGGCAGAAAGAGCATAGAGGTGGTGACAGATGAGAAATGACCTTCCTTCCTTCCTTCCTTCCTTCCTTCCTTCCTTCCTTCCTTCCTTCCTTCCTTCCTTGCTTCCTTCGTCTCAAAATAAATCTTCATTTTGAAATCTATAAAAATCAACTCAGTACCATAGCCTGCTGGTAAACATCTGCAATTCTATATTCTCTACGGAAACTATTGCATTATGTATCCCTGAACAACCAGAGAAAGGCGGTTGGGGAGGGTGTTGCTTGAGGTGGAAAAGTGATGGTTCTTTGAAATCTTAGCTATGTCATTGTTCAAGATGGATCTGGCTAATGTTAAAGAATTTATGACATTTATAAAAGAGTAGTATTGGAGTAGAATGAGATGATGGCGTAAATGTGTTATTGTTCTTGCATAACAACAAAATTTTAACAGCATAAACTTAGAGACAATTTTCGATTCAGTGGACCTGTTGTGCAAAAGCCACTCTGTATTTATGACCTGAAACCTTCAGTGCGATCTTCAAGATCCCATCTACTAAGATCTAGAATGGTGTTCACTGTATGGATTTACCAGAGGGTGAGGAGAAGCCTAGTCTTCCTTTACTGTCTTGAATAACGAATGGTATAAAAGTACTAACAATTCATGAAAAGAAGAGACCATGAATTTGAAAGAGAGAAGGGGATATGGGGGAGGGCTTGGAGGGATTAAAGGGAAGGGGGAAATAATGCAATTATATTACGATTTGGAAAAACGCAGCTTGTTTTAAAAAGTAAATAAAGCACAGGCCAGGGCATTTAGAGAAGAGCAGCTCACTTACACGAAGGACAGGCTGTCCTTACATTGTTTGTTGTTTTACCTGCCCGACACGAAACGGGAGTTTCTGAGGTGAGAAACACACAGGTTTTCAGACAAATGAAATTTACCTCCCCTTTAATACACAACATTTGTCCACTTATTTATAATAAAGACTGGAAGACAGGGGACCTGGTGTTACTTGGATGAGCTGTAGAAGGCTAAAACAATGTAAACCAGAAAACATAACAATTCAGTTGTATCTTTGAGGCTTGGTAGAGGAACCAAGCTCCAGGAGACAACACGGTACAGGACACTGGTGGTATTTTTAGTAAGTGTATGTCATGTGTCTTCAGGGGAGAGAGAATCTCAATTGAACAGTCATGGTCTCTCTCAGGATGGATATTTGATAGCGTCAGGGTCACCAGCCTCTGTGCTTGAGGCATCTTATCTTGTATCCAGTTATTAAAAGGAACTGGATACATGTTAAAACACTCTGAGATAAGATTTGATTTTTCCATTGGGTATGGAATATGCTTGGGCATCATGAGTACTCAGAGTTGTTGGTTTAATAGGAAACTCAGGGGACATTGCTTACTGCCTCTGGACCTCAGTTTTTCAGCCCTAAAACAGGAGAACTAGTCTCTCACATTCTCAGTTGACAGGGGTTCTAGAAAATAAAATTAGGTAGTGGTTTTTAAACACATTTAAGAAATTAAAAGCGCTATAGAAATCCAAATGGTTGCTATGGTGAACTGGGTTGAAAAAGAGCCGTGAGTAGGCCCTAGTAAACTTTGGGTCTTGTCCAACTCAGCTCAGGAGCAATAAATCTCAGGAAGGCTCTTACCTTCCCAGAACTTCAGTTACCTCATTTGTAAACACAACAGTGGAATCTGTTTATTTCGGGGGAGCATTTGAAAGTCAACAGAGATGATTATAAATTGCTCCTCTCTGAAGAGCAATGAAAACGTAAGTTATGGGTGTCCGATGTTTTGTGCCTGTGCTCAGCCGTGAGTTTGGAAAGTTAACCTCCGGAGAATTGAAGGCTTCATCGGCGACCCCTGATCCTGACCCCACCCCCTTTCTTCCTGCTGCTAATCATCCACACCATATGTTTCCCATTAGCTTCTCCTAAACATTGCTCTTTCTCTCATTCCTCCTGCAGTTGCTGTTCACAGTCCCTTGGACACAAAGTCTCCATGCAGCCCCAGAATGTTACTGTTGAATATGGTCTCTGAGTTTACAACACCAACTCCCTTTGATATCAGAATATAGAGGCCCATCAAGATCAATTTGGTAGTAAAGTAAGAATCAGATTCCCTGTTCAAGTTCAGAGGTCTTTTTTTTTTTAAAAAAAACATGCTTTACATTAAGCTTTATGAACATTGTACTTTCCAATCCCATTTTATTATAGAAAATCCCACTTTCCTTGGCTTCATATAGGATTCATAATTGGTTGTGTTATGTGAAATGTTTGTCTCCCGTCTTTGTGCCCATTCTCAGTGATCTGCCAGTAGGCTGCCCTTAGGAGTGATTAGCATGTCCTGGATACACTGGGGATAAAGTTTTCCTTACAGCTTCAGTTAGTTTTCTCTTATAATCTATCTATCTATCTATCATGTCCTGGATACACTGGGGATAAAGTTTTCCTTACAGCTTCAGTTAGTTTTCTCTTATAGAAAACCCAAACAGAGATGAATAGGGAATGGGGGAAATGCTACACTGACTCAATAAATCTTTGGTGAAATTATATAGCCTGGAAACATCAGTGAAAAGACAAAGCGCTTGAACACCAGCACTGGTGATGAGATAAAGCCATGCCAATCACCGGGACTTCTGCCTCTTTATTTCCTCATGTGTGAATTTTTGTTTCTGCTTAGGACATTTGATATGCTGGATGTCATATCTGTGATGTATAGACCAAAATACACTTTATAAAGAAGACAGTTTGATTGTTTTCAGCGCTGAGATATGTATCCCAATTGCTCACAGCCCATTTCTGAGCGTCAGTGCCTTCACTAATGACATGCAGTCACTTAGACATTCATGAAGGAATCTTCCAACTAGAATGTTCCTCTCCTGTCATTAAGTAGGAGAGCATTTTAAAACATTAATGCTCACCCTGCCCCACCTCAGCGGCACTCCACACAGACACCCCTGAGCCAAGGGCTATCACCAGGGCAGGGGCATAAACCAACTGTCAAGCTGTCACAGGTTATCCTGTCTTTCAGCTTCTGTTTCCTGACAACCCACATAACAACCTTTAGGAAGGACATGATAATCCATTGTCTGGACTGTAAAACTGCTCATAAAACATTATGGGATTGTGGGATGTCTGGGTCCCTATCAGGATGCTGCTGGAATCCGACTTCAGCCCCACTCTAAAGGAAATGATGAGCTATTTGAAACTGCCATCTTTTCATCAAACAGAGCAGAGAGGATAAAGATAAATGGAATCCCCAACAATTACAATTTTCCAAATGGGAAAGTAATAAAGATAATTAAACAATGTGTGGCACAGTAGGTGAGTCCTTGCGGAGGACTTCCCATCCTTAATGAGGGAATGGGATGGGTTAGAGAGGGAGGAAAGAAAATGCGGAATGGGAGAACGGGGAGCCAGGGTGAGTCTAAAATGATGATAAAATAAAAATTGGGCTGAAATGAAGTACATGATCCTCTCAGCTCGAATTGCCTCTTATCTAAACAGAGATCCAGCAAGGAAAGAAAGGATCAGGACCCTGACAAAGAACAAGGATCCTACAGTTTCCATCTCAGGCTCTGTGCTCATGACCTTGCCTCTCTTTCTCTTACCTTCCCTATTTGCCAGGGGCAGTGAAGAGCTCCTAAATCTGGTATGGTTATATGTGTGAGGTTTTGATATTTACAGAGTCTGCCTTTGTCAGGACCCTCTCAGATCTTATGTGACTTATCTGAAACCACGGAAACCACTGTGGTACCCTCGCCCTGCCCCCAGCCTCCTTTCATTTGAATCTGTCTAGTGTTCTGTGCCTATGATTGCCCTCAAGCACTCCCTTGCTCATGGCCCTGTCCTGATTAGAAACCTGCCATGGCGCCCTGTTCCTGTACGAACTCGAACTGCTCAGCTTCCCTGGCTGCTTTTCCTGACAGACCACACTGTCAGCCTTTCTTTACCATGCTTGCCTTGCCAGTTCACAGATCTTTCTGTCTCCGTATTCATTCTCACTTTCATGGTGTACTAGCCTGTCCTTGTAAATGGAGACCGCCCTGTTGTTTTCTGGTCGCCCAGGCCTGAATAATCACAAAGAAACTATATTAATTACAACACTGTTTGTCCTATTAGCTCAGGCTTCTCATTAACTAGCTCTTATATCTTAAATTAACCCATTTCTATTACTTTATATTTTACTGTGAGGTTCGTGGTTTTTTACCTCTTGCTTCTTGGGCAGTTACATGGCATCTCCCCAACTCTGCTTACTCTATCTATCTATCTATCTATCTATCTATCTATCTATCTATCTATCTATCTATCTATCTATCTTCCAGACAGGCTATATTCTCCCCTGCTATAGGCCAAAGCAGCTTCTTTATTAACCAGTGGTAATAAAACATATTCATAGCATATGGAGGGGAATCCCACATCATGTCCTACTAGCCATTTTATACCTTACACAAAGTCAAAGTCAGTATATGTTCTTCTAGTACATCTACCTTGCCTATGAGAGTGGTATTAACCTGCTAAATCCAAGGGCACTGTAATTGAGCATTAAGTAGAAGGTAATTCACAATATCATGGGACCAAAAACACAACCAGCTTTTACACTTTCTCACTCTTTTTTGAGAGATTGTTAAACTTCCTTGTTGTAGAAAATTCTTTCATACACTGTGAAGATTTGTCTCTCTAATTGATTTAATAAAATGCTGATCAGTCAGTAGCCAGGCAGGAAGTATAGGTAGGGCAGCAAAACTAAGAATGATGGGAAGGAGAAACATGGAGTCAGACACAGGGGGAGCAAGATGAGAATGCCATACTGAAAAAAGATACCAAGCCACGTGGTTAAGAATAGATAAGAATTATTTAAGTATAATTATTTAGGAATTAATTTAAGTGTAAGAGTTAGCTAATAAGTCTGAGCCATAGGTTGAGCAATTACAATTAATATTAAGTTTCTGGGTCAATATTTGGGAAGCAGCTGCCAGGTATTTGGGAACAAAATGTCTCATTTACATATGGTGGCCCAACACAGGGCAGGAAAGTTCACATAAGACCTGAGAAAGCTTTAAAAAGGTTCTAAACACATAAAAATAGAGTCAAATATAGCTTCTTGGGAATCGCTTTTTCTTGGGTAAGCTCTGTTTGCCAGTGATGAGCAGAGGCACAGCTCCTTTAAGAAATGGCTCTTTTCAGAGGCCCTGCTATGAAATACTTAAATGTGGTTTATAAGCAGTGGGTAGCACACTACTGGTGGCAGCCTGGACTCAAACTTCCCAGAGTTGGGGCGATAAGTATGGCTCCTGTTAGTACCTCTGCAATGAGAATAGGCTCTTACAACTAAGGAATGGGGTGGAGCCAGCCACCAAAGCCAGTGCTTTGTCCCACTCACACCTCTTAGCAGTTTAAAGGCTCATGTGGTCAGAAAAAGATAGCAATATGAAGTAAGAACAGATTCAGACAAAAAACAAAAACAAAAAAACACCCCCCCCACACACAAAAAGCCCTCTAAATTGGTTACAGCGTGTTTAAAAAAATATATGTAGAGAAAGGAAAAAGTGTAGAGAAAGTACTTAAAAAAGAAATAGAGTAATAAAAATATAGTAAGCTATGTAAAGATGGAAAATACACAGAAAGTTTGGATACTGTGTTATTGTGTTGTCTTTAAATTTTTTTGATGGCTAATGAACTAATGATAACTGCTGAGAGATGTTTGATTATGAAAGCTGCTACATTAAACCAATCTATATATTTTTAAAATATCTTGACTTCAAAATTTAAGTCAAATGTTATGTTACTTGGGGGAGAGGTTATGCTTTTGTTTCCACTGGAAATGAGAGTCTGTGTATTCATTTAGGGTTAAGAAAAATCAGGTTTGACTGAGAAAGACTACTGAAAAATCTCTGATGGGATGGCCTAGATAATCCAAGGACTCAGAGTGCCTCTGTTGCGGTGTCTTCTGAATTCTACAGCTATAAGGTACTGGTTGAGATGATCCAGCACCACAGAATACTCCAGTCAGAACTTGACCATAATCCTATGGCACCCCTAATCATCAGGATGTACCCTAGAAACCTGCATCCACATTCCCAAAATGTTGGTTATAAATGTTTGTTTTCATTTTAAGGAAGTTGGTTACAAATTATAATCATAGTAAAAAAAAAAGGCTAAACAAAAAGGTTAAATTTAGAGTTTTTTTTTTTCTAAAAGATGAAGGGGGATATGTTATAGGAATGACAGGATAAATGGGTTGATTATATAATCTACTTAAATCCAAAAAACAACTATATTTTTTGTTTTTTTCAAGACAGGGTATTAATCTTACATATTTTACATTGGTATGGATTTTGTTTTATTGACACAAATTTAAAATTAAATTTGTTATACTGTATGTATGCTTCTGCTTTTGCTTAAGGTATTGTAAATTATGCAAATCATTTAAAACTGTAATGTATAATTAAGAATTACAGATTAATAGTCATCTATAATAGTCAAACTTTTATAGTCATGTTAGGTATGTTTTCAAAGTCATACACAGATATATTTAGATTGATAGATGATTTTCAAATACTTCAAAGTCCTACAGAATATGGCCTTAATATGTTTAATAACCTAAGACTTTTCATGACAGCGAGACACATGTGCTCTTGGCAGAACCAATCTACTTTAGAGAAGTTGATGAGTATTGAAGAAACTCTGTATACAACTTGTTTTCTTTATGGCAAAAGCTAGTCATACGTGCAAAGAAATTGCCCCTTGCTTCAATTTCTAACAAGTACTGTTCAAACTGCATCAGCAGGATGAAAAAAAGGTAACTGCCAAACTTTACTAAGAAACATTGCAGAGGAACTTAGGGTGATTGTCCAGGCAGCCCGATGTCCTTCCTTTTGTGGTCTTTGATGGAGTTGAAGGATAGATAGTTATGGTTTTCTATAGTTATGACAAAAGATGAATTATGAAAAAAGTTATTTATGAGCTATGACAAAAGTTAGTTATGACAAAAGATGAATTATGTGTAAAACTTTGGATCATAAAGATAGCATAGATAATAAAGTATTTTCTCTAATTTTGCCAAATGCAAATAGACTAGATATTGTAACTGTAATCTTTACTTGACAACTGTTTTTGTTGTACATAATCTTACTATGGTAATGTTAAAACTTTTCTTTTTAATTAGACCAAAATGGAGAAATGCTGTGGAAAATCCTTTTGTGCACTGTAAAGACTCGTCACCCAAATTGGTTTAATAAATCGCTGACTGGCCAGTAACCAGGTAGGAAGTCTAGGTGGGGCAACCAGACTAAGGATGATGGGAAGGAGAAGGGTGGGGTCAGGAGATATTAGCAGACACAGAGGGAACAAGATGAGAATACTCTTTTGAGAAAAAGTACCAAGCCGTAGAAAAGAATTATGGACTAATTTAAGTGTAACAGTTAGCCAGTAACAAACCTGAGCTATAATCTGAGCATTTACAATGAATATTAAATTTCTGAGTCATTTATTTGGGAAGCAGCTGCCAGGTATTTGGGAACAGGCAGATGGGACAAAATACCCCCTTTATACTTCTCCTTCCTTCCTTCCTTCCTTCCTTCCTTCCTTCCTTCCTTCCTTCCTTCCTTCCTTCCTTTCTCTCTTTTTAGGTGAAGACATCATGGCTTCATTCACAGTCTGTCATTGTAAGATCAATTGCATGTCAGTGCAAATATTTGAGAGGTTTCTTTTTGAAAAGAAATTCAAACTTCAGTCATTTTAACACACATTTTAAAGAAAATGCAAATTAAGTAAAATATTAACCATCACCTTGCTTTATATTTCTTTTAACAAACGAGGGCCATCCATCTTCAAGGTATTATGAAGAACATTTGGGGCCAGTCCACTACTCTCTGGGAAGCACACTTGTGTTTTTAAAGAATCAATTGTTTTTTGTTCCCAAACATTTGTATGCTGGTTATAGTTATAATTTATGTAATATATTTAAATATTATGCAAAACTGTAATATACAAATGCAAAGAGGGTTACTGTTTCTATAAAATTAAGTTGATTACTCTGGAAAGAGTCAGTAAATGAAAAGTTGATTAAAAAAAAAGAACTTATGTTGAAATGAATATGTGTGACAGCTCCAAAAGCGTAACTACAAACCATAAAAGCCATGATGAATTCCATATCTAGATAGTTCAGAAAGTATACTTTTAGGTTCTTGATTTACTCTAGAGAATCCAAAAGTAGACAACGTAAATGATGTCTTCTGGAAATGGTTGAGGGAAATGATGATTTAAAAGACCCATATTTTTAAAATGACACTGATCTTACATCAAAAGACTGGCATATAAATATGCACTTTTAAATTTACATTAAATAATAGGTTGCCACTTTTATGTATGTTTAAAACAATTTGACCACTGTTGCTTATAATCAGCCATCACTCTAGATTCTACAAAATTAAAAGATTTTTTTTTTTTTTTTTTTTGCTGAATACCACCATACATTTCTAGTTTCTGAGCAGAAACAGAGAGAAGTGGCACACATGCGGTGGAAGATATGGCAGCCCCACAGCATCCACACTCTGAAAAAAATCTCCCCCATGGGTCCTAGAGTCCCCACCTTGTGTAATTCCCCCCTTCTCTGAAATAGTGAATCGGTGGGCTGCATCAAGCGATGCTGAGCAATTTTCAAGACCGGTTGTTAAAGGTTTTCTGTTTCCTACCATCAATAACTCATACTGGAGGAAGCCAGCCTTGGTGCTATGAGTAGTCAGTTCTTATCAACAGCCAACTCCCACCCACATCCTCCTTACCAACCACATAGGTGAGTCTCTTTGGGAGCGTATCTGCCAGCTTCAGCCAAATCCCCAGGGAATAATAGCGCTAGCAAATGTCTAACAACGATTCCGTGAGAGATACCAAACCAGAACAGCTTAGTCAAACTGCTCTTACATTTATGATCCATAAACACCACAAGACATATTAAATTATCATCATACTTTAATCCATGATGCTTTTAGCAACTTTATTATACAGATTTGGACAACCAAAAACAGAACCTGGAGTGATAGCTCTGAGTAATCGGAACAAGAAGAATGCCCATTCTATGGAAACTACAAATGGTGCATCGTTTTATGTCCTTCTGGATTTTATAAGTAAAAAAGAGAAAAGATGGGAAATATTTATTTGTTTTTTTTGGAAATATTATTTAAGCATCTTCTAGACTCATAACACAAATGAATTTGTCCTATGGTTTGGTACTCATGACACTCAAGAATAGTGAGGATGATTTCCTACAGTATCAGTCTAAGAAAGACAATTTTTCCTCACATATACTTCTCAGATTTTCTTTAGATACAGAAGAGCATATGTGTACATATGAAAAGAAAAAAGAAATAAAATCACCTAGAGGCACAAACTGGAATAACAGGATGGGGGGTGGTGAGAAAGGGGAAGAGGCTAGAAGGCTATGGGAGGGGATGTGGTACTATACAATATGTAATTGTCCTTATCTAACATAGTAACATGGACAATACATATATACAGTTCTGTTTGAAAGAGAACAATGTGTAAAAACGCAAAACAAATATACCTGTAAAATTGCTTTTAGAAAATATCAGCAAAATAAGAAGTACAAAAGGAAAAAGAAGTATTGAAAAAGAATAAAGACCAGCGAATGTACACCTGAGAGAGGTGATTTACCTTTCTATTCGCCCTGATTTTTGTTTTGGTGAAATGGCGGTCTCACTTTGAATCCCATGCTGGCCTCAAACACAGGATCCTCCTGCCTTGTCTCCCTATATGCTGGGATTACAGGCATGGGCCACCATATCCAGCACGGTGGCTCAGTCTAAACCCCACCTGTCATACCTCCTTCATGGAATCAGGTGGGGTTTTGAAGATCCCCAAGGAAGCCCATTTCCGAGTGAGTCCTGGCTTTCTGATATAACTCTGTGAAGACATCCAGCACAGGACAGCATGCATATGTCCTCTGTCTTCCAATGTAGGGAGTGGCCAGAGGATGAGAGTTTCACTTCCTTAACTACTGCTTTCCCTGGAACTGAGTGGCGCTCTTGGCCTGTACAAGAAGCCTTGCGTAGAGTCAAAGGAATGGGTAGTAAATGAGTGTCTTTACACTCCTGCTCAGTTTTCTTGCTTTTCTACAACACAGCTTTCTGCCTGCCCGCTACTTATGTTTATTTCAAATGGAGAACAACAGCAGAGAAAAGAGAAGAGTGGGATTGTGACCCAGGAGGAATGGCACTGTGTTCCTGGATAGCTGCATCGAGCCAGAATCTTCCCACATCATTATAGTTACATCTTTGGCTCTAATAATTTAGCCTTACTTGATTGAACTGACTCCAGGTCTCTCTCATAAAAGAGAGTCTTAGAAGTAGGTGAAGATGGTGATGACCTAGAAGACAGAACCCGATGAGAGCGTTTTAAAAGTGTCCTTTTCTCTTTTAATCGGCCCTTTGAAAAAGTACTTGTTACCGATTACTAATATTCTCCCACTGGAAATTTAATGTTTACTTACTCTTTATGTAACTGTATGTGAATAGGTAATACCTAAAGCATGATGATTATTATCAATAATAATGATGATGGAAGGTAGGTAAGAAATGGGGCAGTCATCGAGATGAGCAAACAATAATTAGATTACTTGGTTAAAGTTTGGCACCATTGTTAGTAATATTTTATAGTACATTCCTTTAGAAACAGAAAATATCCCAACTAATGAATGTGATCCTGACATATTTTTATCCTGTCGCCCTCAGCTCTGACATAATTGCCTGTGAAGGGAGGCAGCTGCATTCATGTGATACAAGCATTTTCTTTCTTAGGGTCCATCCTGTGTGTTTGTGGACATGCACGGAAGTCGCCCACATCCTTGCATGCGCTCACCTACTGTGTATGCAGGCTCCAGCTCCTTGCTAATCCTTCAGAACCACTCATCTCTTATTTCTAAGATGATATATCAGACACATTGAGATTTCTATGTGTGTATTAAAACACGGGATCTATGGAAAATAAATTAACCAAATCCATCCAAATGATCAAATGTCCTATAGGGGTAATCTGAGAGGAAAAAAAGTCTGCTGGTTTTGATGAGACTTTAAAATATCTTTTATTTCCAATAAATAACAGGCTAGTTAAAATGTTCATTTTACTTATATCATGTTAATGAGCTCTATATGCCATTCTCAAATCCTCATCTTTCTCTCATTAAGCTTTGTCAATAACAATGCCAATAACAATAACAGCAATGATCATATACAACAAAGAGCAAAGATCATTGGAAAGTTTTCTTCCTCCAAAGAGGAATTTTTGAATGGCCGCACTCTGCGCCTTGAATGCATTATGGTTAATTTCAAATTCCGAGGATGATTAACTCTGACTGGTGGAATAAAAGGCCATGACCAATTATTATTCAGAAAAATCCTGCTGTTTAGCCAAAGAGCGTACAGTGCAATCCAGTCCTTGATGTTCCTGTGATAAACGCTCACATGACAAGGTTATTTGGTGTAGAGCAGCCAGAGTGGTTGCCATGGCAACCTATTCACAATGCTCATAAATCTGAGGTGCAGTTATCCTTGCTGTGTATGCAAAAAGAGAGAGAGAGAAAGAAAGAAAAAAAAGAAACCTACAAAGCCAACTCAAGCGGTTTAATTTACAGCACTGCCTGAAAAAAAATAGAGGCGAATGAATTCTAAGATAATAGACCTCTCCACATTATATTCTTTCACAATACAGGCACTTAGGACTCAAATGCTCTCCTCGAAGCCAAAAAGACTTTTAAGATAATCATTATGGTGGAGAATATAGGTCATCATTAGCACCAGGAGTGACAAGAATAAAAGAGGTGGTTAGGGATCCGAGTTTGCCGGCATCAATTGTTTTCCCTTGGCCCAGTTAGCAATGCAAACAGCTGTTGACAGCGCGTCAGGACAGGTACATGGGATGGGAACAAATGGCTTTTTCAGTTGCTGCTGTCCAGAAATGATGGGCTGTAAGTCTGAGGGTACAAAGGTCAAACAGACAATGATGAAATATCCCCCACAGACCCAGTGTCAGGTGGTTCAGTGTTAAGATCACTCTGATATGGTCTCGTTGCCTCGATTTCAGCTCCACTCAAGCCCCATTAGAAACAAGGGCAGCCTATTAAACCAGCAGGCAGAGAGGCTTTCCTCATCTTGGCTATAGGCTCCCTGGCCACCTGGATCTTTGACCCCCCATGGCTTAGTCCAGCCATTATCAGGTTTCTAAATAAAAACCCAGGAAGAGTTGAACTCTTTGAAGTGGTGTTTCTTTAACACTTGGCAGTGTGAGAGCCACTGGCTCTGCTGCTGCTACCTAGAATGGCAGGGAAGTGGAACAAGATGATGGGTTAGTTTGAATTAAGACTCGTATTTGGCTTTAGTCATCTGATGGTGCAGATGGCTCAATTAGAGATCCTTGGTGGGCAGACTCCTGCCTGATCACATCCCAAGTACTACAAAAAAACCACATTTGTTTGGGCAGTGCTGGAAGTGCCCAGTTTTCTAAAATTGGAACAAGTGATCATGGAAACTCCCCTACTCTCAGGCTTAATTATTTTCCTATTATGATCATCATAATAATTATTATTATTAATTATTATTATTTATCTATTTCTTCACTAACCTTCAAGAAATAGGGCCCCTTTAAACTTATTCAGCAGGCCAAGGATTATCTAATCAGGAGACATTTGAGAACTACATTCCTGGCTCATTTCAGGGCTAACTACTTACATTTTTTTTTTTAAAAAAATAGTTGTCGTATTTGCCTTTTTGAGAATATTTTAAAGTCTTGGGATAAGCACTTTTGTTTGAGACAGATGCTCTCCTCTGAAAGCCACACCCTCCTGATTTAAAGAAGATATCTCTGCAAATGTGATCGGCCTGAGGCTGAGAGCTAAGAGCAGACAGCTGGGATAGTAGGAACTCAGAAAGGACCAGAGGCAGGCCGGGGCTTTGTCAAGATAACCTTAACATGGAGATGAGGATATCCTTAAGTGCATAGACTCCAATTTCTACATTTTATGTCCTGATTTCCTTGCACAGTACCTGGCAACATGGAAAGGCCCATGATGTCCTTGATAAATTAATGCATAGTGATTGACAGAGAAAAAAATGGTCTGCCCCTGAACTTTGTCTTGTGGTAGTGCATGCTGAATATCAGACCTGAAACCCAAGAACCATGCACTTTTCATTTGACCAGATCATCCACTACCTGTATAATGATAACTCTGAATTTTCCATGGTCAGCTCATCCCATTTGAAGCAAATTACAAATACGCATGATACTTTTAAAAAGGGAGTCTTCACACTCTTAGTGGTGATAAGGAAATCAATGCCCTCTACTGTACCAGGCACAGGTCTCTGTTTTTTTGCGTGCAGGACTACACATGATCTTCTTTCTTCCCAGGCTCTGTCCAAAAACCCACAGCATTCTTTGCAAACTATAAATTTTGCTTTGTGGTCCGGTTGTTCTTTACAAAACACACTAGAAGTAGGAACTCCCATTGTCCTATCGATAGATAAGAACAACATGACAGGGAATGTGTTGGAGCATTTGGTTTAACTTATAATTCTGATTATTCTTCCTTTGGTTTAAGAAAAGTGTTTTCTATAATTCGGGGACTGCTGTCTGACTGAGTTCAATTGAGGGGACATAAAAGGGGGAGGGAACCAAGGAATGCTGGGTTAGCACTGCTGCTCAATGTGCTGGTTTTCATTCTAGCATGACTTGGGTGGAATCATCTTCATCAGCCTTTTTATCACATTGCAACACAGCTGTCCATGCCACTCTACAGCTCAACCAGCTCATCAAAGAGGCTGTGTGCACAAAAAAGAGATTCTGAGGGTTGGGGTCAGGGACAGTTCAGTTTTGTTACTGAACAGAGGAGAATCTCCCTAACAAATTGATTAATAAAACTGCTCGGTGTATGGGGTGCTCTCTCTCTGCAGGTGGCATTAGCTGGCATAGGTTACTGAGTATAAATATTTTTTTATGCAGGGCATCATCTTTACCCCTGGAATATAATCTACTTTCAGATGGGCTGAAGATTTCTCTTTATCTCCTCCCTAAGACTGGCCAAAAAAGTATTTCAGTAAAACAACAACCATCAACAATAAAAATTCCTGACATATGAGAAAATTTTCTGATTTCAAAAAAGCAGACTGTGTGTAAAAATGTGATATAAATCAGGTATCTGTTTTGTATTGAAAATAAGACCTGGTGACAGTGGTCCAAAGCCTTGTGTGGATCTGAGCAACTAAGTCCTTCAGACAGTTTGCACCAGTTCCACTTATTTACATCACCTTCCAACACCAAGAGCATTTGCTGGTGAGAACCCCACAACAATACCTCACAAGACTGGAAGCTTCACAGAATTCTTCTACTATCTAATTGTTGGCCATGCCAGGTTACATACACAGAGATGGGAATCTGTTTCAGTTCGTATGTGAAGCACTCCTCCATAGCTGGTGTTGAGGTCATGGTTCCTAATGCATCAATGTCAGAAGTTGGTTGTTTTGGAGGTAGTTAAATCATAGGAGCTTTAACCTCATCCATGGATCAATCAATACATTGGTGGTAGAATCTTTAGCAAATACAACCTAGTTGGAAGAACTAGGTCACTGGAAAGTATGCCTTTGGAGGATATTGCTGTGTGACAATGGTCTTGTACCCTATAAAGATTTGTCATTTGTATTTTAATAAAACACTGATTGGCCAGTAGCCAGGCAGGAAGTATAGGTGGGGTGACCAGGCAGGAGAATTCTGGGAAGAGGAAAGAAGTCAGTCCCCAGTCATTACCCAGACAGAGAAGAAGCAAGATGAGAATGTCTCACTGATGAAAGGTACCAAGCCACATGGCTAACACAGACAAGGATAATGGGTTAATGTAAGATGTAAGAATTAATTAATAAGAAAGCCTGAGCTAATAGGCCAGTCAGTTTATAATTAATGTAGACCTCTGTATATTTCTTTGAGGTTAAATGGCTGTAGAACCAGGCAGAATGGAAACCTCAGTCAACAAGATATGTTTTGTCTCTGATGACCCTTCTACTCTGTTTCCTGGATGCTAGAAAGTGAGCAACTTTGCTGCATCTTGTCAACATGTCCTACTATCCATTGGCCCAAAGTGATAAGGCCAAGAGACCATAAATAGCTATGTGGCAATGTAAATTTTTCCTCCTTTAAGATGATTTCGATAGGCAATATGTTGGTGATCCCATTGTGAATCTTCATGCAAAGGATATGGTCACTGAGTAGAATCAAATAACATCTGGAAATGGGATTCTAAACTGACTTACAAGCTCAGATATAAAAGGAAGAGGTGACTTACATGATCCCCTGTCCATGTAATAGTGTCCATGTTTAGCCAGAAGCAAGGGCTAAGCTAATAGGATCAAAGGTCATATTTAGATTATAAATGAGAAAATCTCAACTATTTATGTTTATTTTCCTTTTAAGTCTAGTTACTGTTAATTTACTCATTATTAGGTCAAGAAACTACCAAGCAAAAGCTAGTATCAGATGCATAAAAATGCCTGTGTAATGAACACTGATTTTCCAGGATACAATAAAGTTCCACATGAAAAAAAAAAGGTGCAAGACTATTGAATATTCCACATCTCCTAGCAAAGTCATCAGTAGGAAGAGAACTTGTCACATCTCTGAAGTTCCCAGCTGTTCAGTAGCTTATAGTAAGAAGGCTGCCTGGAGACAGATGCTGGAAACTTTACCTAGTAAGCCACAGCCAAGTGGTCATACATACATACACAGATTAATAAGCTTAGTGCTGGGAGAAAGAACAGAAGAGGCAGAGGGAAGCCATGGAGCTGCCACTGGAGAGAGACACATACTGGTATTACATATTTTCATGGAACAAGAGGATGTCTTTGATGGTAGGCCACGACCTCATGGCAATACACAGATTAATGGAGATGGATTAAATTAAGCTGTAAGAGTTAGCCAATAAGAAGCTAGAGCAAATGTGCCAAGCAGTGATTTCAATAATATAGTTTCTATGTGATTATTGTGGGGCCGAGCAGCCAGGAACAAACTAGTAGCCTTCTTACTACAATAGCTGATGTTAGGAAAAGTTTAAAGGCATGGGAGACACCATAGTGGCTGATAATGTCTGTTCCCTATCTTCATATGCATGTACTCTCATATGAATCAAGAAAGATTGAGGATGTATAGAAGAAAGAGGCCTTTGGAAAGACATAGACCTTTGCTGGTATTACATATTGTCATGGAGAAGAGGATGTCTTCAGGAAAACATTCGTTGAAAAGCTGGCCGGTCAGGACAATGACGTCTTAGTTCAGTGTGGTCTATGCCCCTGTTCTAGTGGTCTCTACAAGAAGTATTATGGAGCCTTGCACCAGGTATTCCATGGTGCAAACTCTCATCTTCATTTGAACATTGCATTTTGGGGGTAGTTGCACTGATACTTTCCAATACAGGCTTGTGTTTGGTGTTCTGAGTAAAATCTGGGACAACAGAGGTGATGGGTAAGAACTGAATTTGAATGCTTTAAGGAAGAGCTGGGCTTAGTTTATGCCCACAAAATGCACAGTTAAATCTTCTTCACTGTGATTCTGTTATGCCCTTTTCTTAAAGTCTATAACATAAAGAAGTTTGCCTTTGAAGACTGACTCCTATATGGCTTAAGAATAAACGGACTCATTTTCATTTGTCTTAATAAGCATGGAAACACTCATCTAGGTTAGCAACTGCTGGTGAGATTAACAGATTAACAGGATAAATAGAAAAATGCTGGGTAAATTTGCAAATTAAAATGTATCTGTAGTTAGTGTCTAATACTTAACTACACACACCCATCCATATCAAACACTCATTATTCACAGTAGTTATGTTTTATAATGTAGCCACAGATGCTGAATTAATGAAGACTCAGTGATTGCTCCTATGGGAAATACTGTGTTAGGTTGCTATAAGCCTCTGGTCATTATAGTTTTTCACTCATTTAGTAACTAACTTGTTAAATGTGTGCTTCTATTTGAAGACATCTTTTGTTCTTTTGGATGGTACTCATCTTAGTTAGAATTTCTATTGCTGTGACAAAACACATAACCAAAAACTAAGTTGGGGATGGAAGAGTTTACTTGGCTTCTACTACCACATTGTGGTTCATCATTGAAAGAGGTCAGGACAGAAACTCAAACAGGGCAGAAACCTGGAAGCAGGAGCTGATATAGAGGCCATGGAGGAGTGCTGCTTACTGGCTTGCTCTTCATGGCTTTCTCAGCCTGCTTTCTTATAGACCCGGGACCTCCAGCCCAGTAATAGTAAAAGTAACCTGCAATGAGTTGGGCTCTCCCCAACCATTCAGAAAATGTTTTACAGCTGGATCTTATGGAGGTATTTTCTAAATTGAGGTTTCATCCTTTCAGATGATTCTAGCTGGTGTCAAGTTGACATAAAACTAGCTAGGACAGTATCCTTTTTCTCTCTCTCTCTCTTTCTTTTTATTGCTTTCTTTATTGTTTTCAAGACAGGGTTTCTTTGTAGCTTTGGAACCTGTCCTGGAACTAGCTCTTGTAGATCAGGCTGCCATCAAACTTACAGAGATCCATCTGTCTCTGCCTACCGAGTGCTGGGATTAAAGGCATGCACCACCACTGCCTAGCTATTTATGTGTTTCATTAAATTACATTTATTTAAATTTTTATTATTTATGTCTGAATCCAGAGTTTATGTGGGTTTTTGTTTAATTGAAAATATATTTTAATATAGTATGTTCTGATTATAGTTTCCCTTCTCGAATATTTCCTGAAGACGTCTTATTTAAAATGTAGCTGCTACATTAATGGTGACCTCATGGCCAGTACTGTTGTGGGTTCAGGACTGAATGAAGCTTGTCTTACATATTAATTTCCTTCTTCTGATAGGCATCCTAGCCTTTTTGAGTTAGGAAACTATTTCATTACTTTACAGGGAGCCATTTCAAGTAACGCAATCACCAGCAAACAGTTCAAAAATGCATAATAGCTGGTTCAAAAATAGACTACAAGACACTTGTTGGCAGTATAGAAAGCATTGCGCTAATTTTATGTGACCCCAAGTGGAACAGCTCTCCTTCTAGATGACTCAAAGATTTTACCACTACACACATGCTCCTAAGTGATGATGTAAATCCTGGAATACTGGTTTGAGGGCTACAAATAAATTTACTGTCAGTTAATTTAGAAACATGGAATCTGTGAACAATGATAGATAGCTATAATATAATGTATAGACACACATCAACTTATTAGTGTGAGTATATTTCTCAGTGCAGTTCTTAGTTTTACTAAGTACTCAATGACTGTTTTTTGAATAAATGAGATGGTATTTTATAGGCTACAAGTTTATGACGTTTCCTTAAAGTTTAATAACTTATCTAGAATGTGCTAGAAGAATCCAAGCACCAGCAGTCTTTTACCTAATCGTTTGCCTTTTTGTTTAGCTAAGGAGGATTCTCAAGACCCTAAGGACTTGGGGTAAGTGACAGCACGTTCCCTTTGAGTCTTTGCAGTTTGAGTCATAAAAGGGTTTTATTATAGTCTGAGTAGTGAAGAATGATGAGTACCGAAAATCTTGGGACTATTTTGCAAAAACCAGAACTCTGGAATGAGGACTAATGTAGGCAGAAAAGCAATGAAAGAAGCAGAAAGACAACTGAATAGCTATAGACAAGATAAAGCTCCAAGAGCTCCCTATAACTGTCTCTGGGTGATGGAAAGAGTGGAGAGATCAGAGGCTCATACATAAGCCGCACCTTTTTGGCTCTCACATGGCGTGTATCAGTTAGGTCTCATTACGGTTTTTGCAGCAGGTTATCATGTGTACATTTTAAGGAGGAGCTAGAGAATTGAATGAATCTTGACTTCTAGAATCTCCCCTCAGGCAGGGAAGGGGATGGTGGCACTTGTGAATCCATGTCCTCTTGTATGTATCCTCACTGGACTTTACTTACTGGAGTGGGAGCTTTAACCAAGGGTTTAATGAGCGGAATGAAAACGAATCATGAATAACTTAAGTAATTGGGTCACATTCAGATCCATTGATTAAATTCATGGGCTCAGAACACTGCTTAAAAAAGAAACATTTAAGGATGGTGTTTCTCACAGTATTTTTCCTTTTTTCATTATTTTATAATTTGCACTTGTATATGTGTTATGCTCAAGTCTTATTTCTTTACCCTCAATTCCTACCCCATACACTATTCCCTCCCAATTTCATGTATTCTTTTATTTTAACAGCTTGAGTCCAATTAGTGCTGCCAGTATATATGTGTATGAATATAGGATCACATTTGATGGATCCCACAGGTAGGCTCTTGGGAGCCAGATGCTTGAAGAAAACTGATTTTCCCTCTCCCATAAACTAACAGTTGTCAATAACTTTTCTTCTAGGGCTAGGACTATATGACTGCCTATCCCTTCTATGCTTTGATTTCATCTGGCCTAATCTCAGAAAGTGTGGTAGTCTGAGTGCAATTGGCCCTCATAAGATCATAGAGAGTGGCACTATTAGGAGGTGTGGCTTTGTTGGAGGAGGTATGGCCTTGTTGAAAGAAGTGTGTCACTGTGGGGATGGACTTTGAGGTCTCCGATGCCCAAGATATCACCCAATGACACAGTCCTTGCTGTTGCCTTCTGGTGAAGATGTAGCCAGCACCATGTCTGCCTATAAATCACTGTGCCCCCTGCCATGATGATAATGGACTGAACCTCTGAATTGTAAACATTCCAATTAAATATTTCCCTTATAAGAGTTGCCATGGTCATGGTGTCTCTTCACAGCAATAGAAACCCTAAGACAGGAAAGTCTTGTAGATGTTTTCACCACCATGAATTTATAGGAACAACTGTCCTGTTGTGTCTAGAAAGCACTGTTTTTCTGTGGTCATCTATTACTTCTGGCTCTTCACACACCCTTCCATGATGACCCCTGAGCCTTGGTACAGGTATTCTACTTAGGGATGGACACTGTACTTATTTCTCTATGTGTTGATCCACTGAGTCTCTGTGTTAATCATCATCTGAAAGAAAATGCTCTGATGAGGGTTGACGATGCACTAATCTATGAGTATAACTTTAATCATTATGACTTGGTTTAATATTACATCCATTTAGCTGATGTGGGATTGCCCTCTGTATGCTATGAATATGTTTTATTACTTTTGGTTAATCAAGAAGCTGCTTTGGCATATGGCAGGGCAGAATATAGGTCGATGGGAAAACTAAATTGAATGCAGGGAGAAAGAAGGTGGAATTAGGCAGATGCCAAGTTGCTGTCCAAGAAACAAGAGATAACAAGCCATGAGCCTTTTGGTAAAACATGAAATAACAGAAATGGGTTAATTTAATATTTAAGAGATAGCTTGAAATATGCCTGAGCCATTGGCCAAGAAGTGTTGTAATTAATATAGTTTCTATGGGAATATTTGGGTCTTGGCAGCCAGGAAAGGAAAGTGCAGTCTTTGATTATATAATAGTAGCAGATTCTTCCCTAGGGACTGCCACCTACCTAGCCATGGGTTCTTGCCACTGTTAAAAGTGTCAGGCAATAGTTCCATCTTGTAAAATGGGCTTTAAATCTAATTGGAAAGTAGTTGGTTACTCCCCTAGAATCCATACCAGTATTGCACCAGGGGTGTCTCTTGCCATATGGGTTGTTATTGCACTTTGTAGGCCTCATAGCTGGATAAGACTGATAACTACTTATCACCTATAGTACCTTCTAGCACTATGAAACTAGCTAGTTGGGATGAAACTTCCAGGTTGGTACTAGTGTGATTTCTCCATGTTCTATGACTCAAGTATGCAGTCTCTTTAACTATAGGGTTTTACCATTAAGTTATGAGGGGTATCCAAAGAAATGACAATAGCCAAAGGTAACCCATTCCTGGCTCTGGATTTTTTGACTTGATAGCTCATGATGTCTAGGAGAGGCATCCCATATTATAGGGTAATTCTATTTAATAAACTATACATAAACTACAGTAGTAGGTCTCCATATGGTTTTTTAAAATGTCTTTAGTATTAGTTTTCCCTACCCACACCCCCTCTTTTACCCTGTCCTTCCATCCCCTCCACCCCACTTAATCTTCCTTGATCTGTTATTCCTAATTCTCCCTTTCTACCAACTGAATTTTATTTCCAGATAAGAGACTCAAGGTCAGAAAAGTAAAGAGATTTATACAAAGTCACACAGTAGTTAACAGCCTGGCCTTGAACTCATATCTTGAAATTCCAAGTTTCCTGCCAGCCATTTGCCATTTCTATTTATTTTACTCTTTTGTGTTTTGCCCCCATTTCCAACAGGCTCACGATTTTGAATTTTCATGATAGTTTCAAATACGTGGTGTGAGGAAATAGTCTCTGTGGTCTACAGATAAGAATTGCAGCCTTCCCTGCTGTATTAATTAATGGCCTCATTAATCCACATTTAACTGTTCAATTAAATGTTTAATGTAACACTTAGAGGTGCCATCAATTACTGTGTGAGAATCAACTCTTGGAAAGTGGGGGCTGGAAGCTGCGATGTACAAGTGCAAAATTGCTGTCCTTCGGCCACACCATGTTATCTCATGGTGCTCCATTCAGCAGAGGTGTGTTACAGCTCCGGCTTAAGTCAAGGTGGATTAAATCAGGGTGCCGGAGAAGAATGGAATTAAATGCTTTACTGTAATGACTCGTATCCACACAAGTACCTCATTAATTGCAGGTGCTACATGACATGAATGTGTATGACGATGGCAAAATATAATATTTTGAATGCTTTCCTTCCCTAGGTTTACCCCAGAGAGAAAGAAAAATGATCTTAGTAGTGGTTGCTGAAAACATATGACAGCTTGATTTCCTTAGCTATAAAGTGTAAAACATTTGTGCCTGAGCTCAAAGAAAGGCAGCTTCATTTTCACCAAATAGATTTCAACCTGACTTAAGTAACAATTAAACAAGCAACATGAGGGAGATTCATAGTGGCAATTGTTCATTATGTTAGTAAAACTGGTACGGCTACTTGTATGCCAAAGTTTCCCAAGGCAGGCACTTAGACTCAAGCTGGCGGTTACTTCTTTGGAAGACCACCGATGCATGCATGTATTAGTTGAGGCATCATGGGAGAGAGGTAGAGCACATCAGAGATAGGTTCATGTCCTGCAAACAAGAAAAATCTCATGGTCTTAAAGGTTGACCAGACAAATAACCAGTGTTAATGTCCTGAGTGAGATCCAGTGTCTTCCTTTGTACCCAGTGGTCAAGGTATGGTGGAGACTTGGCTTTTGTGGGAAAAGACTTTGGGATGAGAGGAAAGAATCATTGGCACTTGGCTCCTGAAGGTTTGCCCTCTTTGGCCTGATTTAAAACAGATGTAGTGGAACATGCCTTTAACCCTAGCGTTTGGAAAGCAGAGGCAGGTTGACTTTGGTGAGTTTGAGGACAGCCTGGTTTAAACAGTGAGTTTCAATTACAGAGACATAGAGTCTATGACCATCATGCCAGGGAGCACCAGGCAGGCAGGCGGGCGGGCAGGCAGGGAATTGGAGCAGTAACTAAGAGCTTACATCCTGATTCACAAGCACAAGGCGGTGAGAAAGCTAACTGGAAATGGTATGGGCTTCTGAAACCTCAAAGCCCATCCCAGTGTCACACCTTGTCCCAAAGGCCACAGCCCCTAATCATTTCAGTTTCTTCAGCTAAAGACCTCCTAGTCAAACACACGAGCCTATGGGCATTCTCATCCAGACCACCACATTCTACTCCCTGGCCTCTCTAGGTCAGTGTCCATGTCATAATCAAAGTGTGTTTTGGCCAATGTCAGAAGCTGCCTTAGTTTCCCCAGAGTCTCAACATAGTTTTAAGGCCCAAAGTCTCTTCTGAGACTTAAGGCAATCTCTTAACTGAACCCCCCTGTAAAGTCAAAAGCAAAAAGAAAATGATACACTTCCAACATACAATGGTCGGTATTGAATACACATTACCATTCCAAAAGGGAGGAAAGAGGATAAAGTGAGAAAATATTGGACCAAAGCAAGGCCTCCACCCAACTGGGAAAATTCCAAGTTCTGTAGCTTTACGTCTTATGCCGGGGGTGGGGGTGGGGGCGGCTTAGATGACCCTTCCTTCCAGCTTTGCTGACTTCAATGCACTTCTCTTACTTGGACTGCTCTATCCCCTGTTAGCAGCTCTCCTTGGCAGACATCCTATGGCTCTGGTATCTCTAACATTTTGTGGTCTTCAACATTCCAAGCTTCACTTTTACAGCTTCAAGCAATGGCCTTTTCAGGCCTCCCTTCAGGGATTCCCTTGCCACATGCCTGGTCTTAGCAGTTCTTCTTAACTGTAGAGGAAGATTCCACAACTCCTTGACTCCTCCTGTGTCTTTTGTGACTGTAAAGTCAGAATCATGTTGGCCAATCTGCCAAGTTTGACTGTTCACTTGGGCTGGAACCTGGCCCCCTCTTTGACTTCCAATTGCTTTGATTTGTTGATGATTTTTTTTTTAGGGCCTGAAGATACTTCAGGCTTTTTTTTTTCTTGCAGAAATTGCAAGTGGTCTTCCCCTGAGGGTGTCATTCCCTTTATTTCTCTTTGCTTCGTGCCTCTCCTGATCTCTTTCAGCACAATCCTTGACTCTAACAATAAATCTCCCGAGGCTATTTTTAATTTTCAAATTGTACATTTTTATATTTCTTTTTGCCCCAGTAGATTCTAGAGTCACTGTAGATCTGCATAAGAGTGGTTACTAAAAGACAAGTGATAGAGACAATAGTCAGTTGTCTTGAAATTTCATCTGCCAGAGAAGTTAGTCCAAAACTCAGGAAGATTCTTAGGACAAGGGCAAAAGACAATCACATTCTTTGCCAAAATATCACAAAAATGATGTCTAAATCAGTGGCTAGTACTGTTCCACCCTGAATCCTCTTGAGCTGGGCCTCTGTAACTGCACTACTCTCAACACTACTATCTTCCAAACTCCTTCTAAGATGGCCTATTATACCCTGCTTATGTTCAACCACCTTTCTAGTCCAAAGTTCCAAAGCCTTCCACAGCCATCAAGAAAACATATCCAAGACACTTACTCTCTCTAGCACCCCCCCAAAGGTCACGACTGGTTGGAGAGCAGACCTCTGTCACAAGTCTGTTGGGGGGAGGGGTCATGTTAAAAACATAGCATCATCCTATGATGGATGTGGATTCCACTGTGCTCTTCCTTGATGTCCATGGCAGTGCCTGAACTCTCAGTGTGATTGTACTGGAAAGAGATTTTTTTTGTTGTTGTTGCTTTTTGTTTGTGTATTTTTCAAGATAGGGTTTCTCTGTGTAGCCCTTGGCTGTCCTGGAACTCACTCTGTAGACCAGGCTGGACTCAGAGATCCACCTTCTTCCAGCTCCTGAGGTCTGGGATTGCACACACTGCCGCCTGGCTTTGGAAACGGAATTTTAAAGGATATAACAAAGGGTAAATGAGAGATAGAAAGCTGGCCTCTCCTCTGGACGGGCTCCCTCATGAGAAGAGGAACCCATGCCAGAGATCATTCTTTCTCTTTTCTAGAGGAAAAGCTATGAGGACACAGTAAAAAGGCAGCCATGCGTCCATGTGTCAGCTTAGAAATCAGGCTTCACCAAAGACCGCCTCTGGCACTTTGATCTTAGGGTTCCAGTTCCAGGAATACGTGAAGGTGTTTTCATTAGAACCCAGAGTTAAAAGTAGCACCTTCGTGTGCAGGTCAGTTGGGTTTGGTTAAATTGTGTCATAGCTTCACCCTCCCACCTCTGTGCTACCAACAAGCTGTGAGAACTTCTCGATAGCCCAAATTTCTCAAGGGTGTACCACAGGGTAGCAGGCAGAGACGGGACTGTGTGGAGGGCTTAGGAGCCCTCTTCAGAGCCTTCAGAGTGTTGACATGCACTGGTGGTGTTTTTCCTTCCAGGCTCCCGGATAGATATTTTAGAGTTGACAAGATCTATTGGGCCATTTGCCAGATAAACACACAAATAGTATAGCTATCTAGAAGGGGCCCACTTGCAATAAACCTGATTGGGGAAAGAAACGGACGATTAATTTCAGGCAAACAATAAAAATGTATGAAAATTAAAGAGGTAGAGAAACTAATAATGACAGCCATGAGGGGCTGGCTCTGCCTTTATTAACGTCTTTTGTGTTCCTTTATGAACATCTATTATCAGCGAACTCACTGATTATTCTCTCATAATTACTTCATACAGAATAATTAAATAAAATGCAGACAATAATCTTTTATAGACAATTACAAAAAAAAACATTTTTTGTGGGAGGAAAGGAAGGGGGAGTGTCGGGTGAGAAACTGGGATGTGAATTCCTAGTCACAGGCTTTCTAGGGAGTTCCTTCCCTGAGACCCTAGACCTCTGTTCTGCTTTATCACTTATTTGGACAGAGGAGCATTTGGGTCCCCAGTAGAGGGGAAGCATGGACAGATCTTTAGAAAAGTCTAGTGGAAAGCTTTCCTTTTTAATCTTCTAAACATTCACTTCCCAAGCACTAGTTTCTGTTTCTGGAGACCCCTGATGCAACAGCAGTGGCTTTGGTACCAGATAGGTCAGGATTAAATCCCCTGTCTTTGAAATCATCAGCTGTAGCTCATTCCTGCTTGTACTATCACCAGTAGTCTTAAGAAATCTGTCTCCCATATGTTTCCATAATCTACCACTACCTCTATGGTCATTGACTTAAGCTATCAGCTCTCCCTTGGGCCATCATAACTAGTAATAGTGTCTGCCTGAAAAAAGAGAACTGCTGCCCAAATTCTTGCTTCATATGATCATCTCTCCTTTCAGTAACCAGCATGATCTTTGAAGAGCATTAAAGATAAATCACATTATATTTCACACGATGGCTGATGTGTTGTGTTCCTATGGAATGCACCAAGCCTGTTGGCTGATCGGCAAAGCTCTGCCATGATTACCAACAGTGCTCTTGAGTCATGAGCTTCAGCGTCCTGCCATATCCTTCATGGCTGTGCTTTGGGTCTTTGCTATGCATTTTCAGCATTCATTAATGAGAAAAAAGATTTCCATCTGTTTTGGTCCCCTAAAATAATGTCTATGCCCATGGAGTCTATAACGTTTTCTTTTCTTTAGGGGACAGATGGTCATAATAAAGCAAATGACCAATAAATACTTGCTGTATTTTATCATAATAAGTAATAGCGAAAAAGCAAAGGAGAGGGATCACTGAGAAAATGGCTGACTACGGAAGTGAGGCAGTGACAGTACAGTTCAAATGGAATTTCTCAAAGAATAGTACAGATAGACGAAAAGCACACAGGATTCAGTTTGATGAGGCTCCAGCTAGCTAAATCTGCGACAAATCTAAGCACCAAAGCAAATAATTATAGGAATAAATTATAAGTCATTGAACAATTTAAATACCCAGGGATCAGTTTTCATGTAAACAGACAAATGAATTACCACAGAGGGAAGGATAAGGTTCTTCCCTATAGCAGGATTCCAACCAATAAATAAATAAGGATTGGAGGAAAGAAAAAATCATTTGGTAACTGTTGTAATAATAATTAATTTAGGAGGAGACACCAATAGATGCCCAAATGTGTAGAGGACAATGAGATAATGAAACATCTTAAAGAATTTCCTGTAAAATGCCTAAGTATAAAGGGGGAAACGGATTCAGCACTGAAGATCCCCTTTATCACGTGATCAAGGTGAAATTAGCCTTAGTACTCATGGGACACTCAGGCATTGTTTGCCACCTGAGAGAGCAACAAACATTACTCCTGGACTGTTTATACAAGAAAATATAAATTGGGCTGGTGAGACGGTGCATTGCCTACAAGCGCTTGCCATGGAACCCCAATGACCTGAGTTTTATCCCCAGAACCCACATAAAAAGTCAGCAACTATGTCTCCCTTCTGTAACCCCAGCCCCAGCACTTACATCGTGGAATGGGAACCGAGACAGGAAACTGGACAAGAAGTTGGCTTATTCAGCCCAGTGACAGAAATAAGGGAGACTCTGACTCCACAGAAAGGTGGGAGGAGGGAGCTAACTCCACAAAGTTGTTCTCTCACATCTGTGCACATGCTACCACATGTGTGCGCTCTGCTTTTCTGTTTAAATCAACAGTCACATACATCAAAAAGCAGAACTAAGGCATCAACTGATTTTAATCATAAGGAATGGTTGGACCAAGACAAGCTAAAGGTGATTCTGCACAGTGCTTGTCCGGCAATTGAGAATGTGCTCAAGCAAGAACAAGAAACTAACGAAGAGGCAGAAGAAGAATTTCAGATGTAGCAAAAGCAGAAACGTGACAACTAGGGGTACAGTTCCTGATTCAGGTCTGGTCTCATTTGCTGTAACAAACATCACTGGAATACACGATGTAACTTGGCGGGGGGTTCTGGGTAAAGACATGATATGTCATAGTACTATTCTAATGCTTCTGGAAACTTGAATTTGCTTTAAATGAATTATATATTTTTTTACTATGAACTTTCCCTTAATGAGTGTTAGGGAAAAGCACTTTGCAATATGCATTGCAGCTATGACCTGTCCATGAATCAGACAGTCAGTTGCCTCAGGTCTGGCGACCTTCAGTCTGTAGCCAACTCTGTTGATGTATAGCATGACTCTGTCACTTGGCTCTTGGTACCAACTCTAATTTGCACACCCCTCCACAAGAAGAGTAGCACAAGGAGAACCATTTGAATACGAAATGCAATCTTGCCAGTCATAATCCTGTGCGGTGGGGAGTGTGTGGGTGGCAGCAAATAGAGGGGGGAAATCTGCAAACGACAAAAACAAGTCCTAACATATTATAGGCTCCTTCTCCCCTCCCACCCCAGCGCCACCGAACAGAATCACATTAGCAAAAGAAAACATAAAAATTAGCTACCATCAGGAAACTTCCCAAGTTCTTCTGTGCCAGCAAGAGTGGAAGCCAAGGAAGTGGCATTTCACCCACATGGCCTTCTTGTCAATGGACTCCAGCTGGGTCTCCCACGTCTGAGATATTTATGCAACTCTGGGAAGGCATTCAGAACTAGGAGAAAACTCCAAACTCTGCCTCTCTGAAAAGTGCAGCAGTGGCTTCAAGGGTTGTGGTTCAGCCCCCCCGCTTTCTTGCAGGCTTGGTAGCTCACAGTTTTGATAATGGGACTAAGGACACCCAAACTATCTTCACATAGACCTTCGCTATGGTCTGGAAGCATGTCCAGTTGCATGAGCTCCAAAGTTCCCTGTAGAGGATGGAGTAAGAGCCTGCTGGAGATGGGTACAGCATGGGATAGAAGAGCAGGAGTCGTGTTGCAGCGTGTGTCAGAATTTAATTCCTTGAATTGGATAAATAGTAAATTTTGTTCCTCAGTTCCTTCATCAATGGACAGTTTACTATTTAGCTATTATGAATATGCTGCTGGGAACATTTTTGTGCAAATCTTTCTTTGATTTACTATTATTGGTTCTTTGGAAATTAGTAGTAATTGTCTTGCACTAAAACTTCCCCTATTAATCTGTGGTGTAGTATGAGATGCTTGATATTTGGAAAAGGCGTGGGTATCTTGTCTGCCCTCCAGGAGCTTAGTTTTACTGTTCGATCTGGGTAGGAAATTAGCATCCACCCCGATCTGAGCTAGATTTTCAATCATAGTAGGAAATAAGGAGAAAGCTTCAGAGTCTTAGGAAGAACATCATTTGAGGGCTGGGGCCCCCTCCTTAAATCTATGTGGGCCTTGTCTGCACATTTAGTCTCCAGAGTCTCAGTGTTACCCTAAAGAAAATAATTTCTGTGAATAAATAATGTATTGTCTTCATGCACCCTTCTGCCTAAGGGTGCCAATGTAGCACAGGGTGGCCAGGTGACCAACGGCTGTGATATGAGATCTCACTCTTCCGGTGAAATGAGGAAGGCAGGTGACAAACCCAGATGTGGTTTAGTTTCCCTTAGAGGGAAAACTTGAATGACTTTAGACTACCTGAATATCAGGGTGAGGAAGGGCTCTGATTATTGACATTCAGACCTAAGGCTGGGTTCTGCCTCCATCACACATGAGCTGTAAAATTTCAGGGCTCCGTTTTCTTCTCTGTAAAACATTAGTGATGGGACCACAGAGAGGCCCTAGGCGATAAGTGATGAGTCAGCCACAAGGTCAGAATGCTTGGAAGGTTCTAGATCTGATGTCAGATCTGTGATAGGCTGCTGCTCTGATAGGTAACCATCAGAGAAATGGTGACTTTGTGCATCTAGCTTGTAGATCTGGAAAGAGCCCCCCCCCGACGTGGTGGAGGAGAGAACACATGAGGTAATCCTTAGTCAACGAGAAAAGGCTGGAAGGCTTGGAACCATTCTAAGTGCTCATGCCAGGTTCTGGAAGATCCCACTCTTTTGGGTATCACTGTTCTTTCTATAGAGGAACATGAGCTGACACAGGCTTCCCATTGAGGGCAGATCACTCTTTATATGGGTGCTGGCTAAGACAGGCTTCCCTGAAGTGAAGGCAATTCCTAGCAAATTTCAGGCTTAAACTGGAAGAGGGGAGAGAGAAGACCTGGGACTTCTGGGGCTCTCTTAGTTTCTCTCAAATGTAGCTTGAGCTCATATGTATAGGGATAGCCTTAAATGAATCATAGATAAAATGACAATAAAATACTATTTCCGTTCTGACTTGGATGAGATGGGGTCTCGAAGACAGCAACTGCTGGCAAGGATGTGAGGAGAGAAGAACTCTGTTTACTATTGGAGGGAGTGTTGTTTCATATAGCAATCATGGAATCAGTACAGCTATTTCTCAAAAAGTTAAAACTAAAATATGGCTCAGCTGTAGCACTCCTGGGCATATACTCAAAGACTGTATCATGCTAGAGAGGCCCAAATATCTACGTTTGTTTCGGCATTAGTCTCAATAGCAAGGAAATGGAACCAACGTATCTGTTCATCAAAAGATGAACAGATAGTGAACATGTGGTACATATGAACATGTGGTACATATGCACACTAATTTTATTCAGATGTAAAGAAAAACGAAATTTGCAAGAGGATAGGTAGAACTGGGAAGTGTACAGCTAAAGAAGGTGACTCAGACTCAAAAGGACAAAAGAAATTGCACGTTCTTTAGTAATGTGGACCCTAGTTTATAATATTTCTGGTATGTATGTATGTATGCATGTGTGTATGTGTATGTATGTATGTATGTATGTATGCATGTGTGTATGTGTGTGTATGTATGTATGTATGTAAAGTTTCCTTTCTTTCCGTGAAGCTAGGAAGGAAGACACAGGGATGCGGGGAAGAGGAAGAGGTGTTGAGAAAGTGGGGGAGGGCAATAGGATATAGGAGATGTAAGAATCAAACAGGAGTTATGGGTGGCAAGGGATGGGTTCAGCGTGGGGGTCAGGTCAGAGGTGTGACAGACAAGAGGAGAATCAACAAAAACAAATTCTGTTTGAAAAATGCCATAACGAAACTGAATATTGTGCATGCTAAGTAAAAAAAAATGACAAATAGTAGCAATTGAAAATAAACATTTATGTTGAACATATAAAAGAAGACACCGGGGAAGAGGGGCTTTTCAGCCCAGGGCTTGTGGAGAAAGTGTTAGCAGAGCTGAGGAGGAAACATTTATTTTCTACTCAGATGTGTTCGGCTCCACTGGACAGCAAAACAGATTGATCCACATTATTAGAAAACAACGTGTAACTCCAAAACTTTAAAGAGTGGAATTTCTGATCATTCTTTTTCAAAGTGAGGTTGAAAAACTCTATCTACATACATGAAGTATGTCTGCGGAAAAGTGAAGGTTCAGCTGTAAGCGCCATTTCACAAATGAAGCCTGGTTTCAGTGTTTTAGACAATGGAATTCTTGACATAAACATGGTATCTGTCTTGGAAGCCACAGAGCCATTTGGGTTGGGACATTTAAAGACATGTTCTTTGATGCCAGCCCCACCTTAAACAGAGGTGTTAAGTTTGCTCTGGCGTCTCAGTGAATTTCGGGTCAGCACTACGCACCTTGGTTATCACACTCTGCTCCACAGCAACGAGGCTCTCATCGATGCCAATGCTGTGTGGGCCCGCATGACAAAATTAGCAGCAAGCACTCATAAGGTTCCAAGAGAAGCAAGCAGGTAAAGAGCACAAAACCAGATGAGTAGAGTTGAAAGCTCTGTGCTGGGGTTGGGAGGTGGGGTGGATGTCAATGGAAAGTCTGCACTCGGCCTTGAATAACACACCATTCACTCTGATGGAAGAGAGTGATTCAGGAAAGTGGTTAGGAGCCCAACTTCGGATTCCCGCTGTCTCTGTAACTTAGAACAAGAGACTCAACTTCTGTGAACCCTGATCTCTTTATCTGTGAAATAAGCACAGCAACACTGACTCTGACATGCAGTTATCCTGGCCACGAGGCCTCTCATCGGCAGCTGGAAATTGTTAGCACTTTCTTCGCATCTTTCAGATTTGACCACCTCAGCTAAAATCACCCCCAGCTTCTTCTCTTGACACTTGTCCTGTCTCCTAGATTATCCATGTATTTGCTTTCTTTACAATAATAAAATGTTAAGTTCCACCCAGATGGGGATTCTTGTCTCTCTTTACACTATTGAAAGAGTTCATGGCATTTAGCAGGCATTCCATGAATGTTTGTCTACTGACGAATGAATGAATGAAGAATGAATGAATGAATTCACTGATAAGGTGAGGAAGACAGCACTGGGAACAGTACAATGGGGCACTACTGGGATGATAAGCAGGTGCCAGGTCACTTAGCCATCCTGATTGTCCCATTCATGGAGTCCTGTTTGCACTTGAGGCACTGAGTAAATCCTGCATGCCGTAGTTCGCTGGATATTTTAAGAACTCCACTGAAAGGCTGGGTCAATGGATCCGAGGGTGTAGGACAAAGGTCTCCTGTTAATCCTACCTGGACGTGCCGATGTGTGTCCTAGGATCTGGCTGTTCTCCCAGTGACTATATCGTATCTACCTTCTTAGTAAATTTGTGGGCAGGGTCAATGGATCTGAGGGTTTAGGACAAAGGTCTCCCATTAATCCTACCTGGACATACCGATGTCTGTCCTAGGATCTGGCTGTTCTCCCAGTGACTATATGGTATCTACCTTGTTAGTAAATTTGTGGGCAGCCCCCCCCCAAAAAAAAAGTGATGATCTGTTTTCTACAGTTCCAGGCCTTATTTACTTAAATCCTGTTTTTAAAAAAATGAATGAGAAATTTAGAATGGAGTTCATAGTTTCTAGAGCAGTCAGAGGAAACTTGAAGGAAGAGGGGGGATGTGGGGCAGGTGCATGCTGTAATCATCTTTTAGCTTCCACCTACCAAAAGCAAATGTATTTTTCATACTCAATAATATGAAATAATTTTACTCCTTATAGAGGGTATGGTATGTGATGTGGAAATATTTTAGAATAGGGATGTGAATGGAAGGAACCCCATGATCTGGAGGAGAGGGGAGAGGAGGGGAAAGAAGAGAACAATTAAGTCAGTATGACAGACATAATTTGGTTCTCTATTTAGCCTAAGTCTGCCCCACCTTCTGGCATTAGTAAACAAATACCTTCAAATATAAACGACCTGGTAACTCTTCAGTGGGATAACTCTTTTAGAGCCTTGCATAGCAAAATCCTAGGGCACTATAATTTTTCAATGTTTACTCAATTCCTCAACCCAAAAAAGACATTATGTGGATTTAAGTTGATTCGAGACCTCAAGAGTCACCCAAAGAACTGTGTTTTCCACATAAAAAATAAATTTTATATGGCATAAGTACTTGAACATGAGGAATAGAATTTTACTTGATAAAGAATAAAATGATAACTCTAGAAAGGTATAGCGTGGTCAGCAGCTCATGATGATTTTGGGCAGAGGAAGGAGCTGTGATACACATGTAGTGTGATCATGCATGTGGACTCCACTGTCCACGTTTAAGAGAAAGAAAGTGCATGAAGCACCAGACCAGTGACTAAACGTAACCTAGAAAGCAAGTTGAAAGCCAACCCTACAACCAATACACACATACTCGACGTTATCAGCTAATCCATGAGCTTCCACAGCCGGCCTATGGCTGGTCAGAGGAACGATTGTCAGCAAACAGTCTTAGGTTAATCACTCTCCTCTGTGGGATTCTTGATAAATAAAAAAGTTTTCCATTCAAATGGTTTGGATGGAGATGCTGATTATGGACACCCTCAGTTTGTTTCTTATTTTAAAAGAAATGTCTTTAATATTTCCTAATGGAATGTGATGCCAACCATGTACTTGTATGTGCCCTTTATTGGGTTAAGGAAGATTTTCCCTATACATATTTTGTTGAGAGATTTGTAGTAATGGTGGTTAATTCCAGGGTTTGCTCACACCAGGTCAAGGCAGGTGTTCTACTACTGAGCTACATCCCCAGTTCTTGCTGACAGGTTTTATTATGAAGGTATATATAGTTTGTTGTATGCATTATTTGGATTTATTGAGATGATCACGTTTTTTTGTCCTTCATTCTGTTACTATGTAGAATAAAGTTTTTATTGATTTGCAAATGTTGATTCAACCTTGCATGCAAGAAGATTTTTCCTGATTATGGCAAATGATCTGTTTGATGTACTGTTGAGTATGACTCAACTAGTATTTAGTTGGGAAGTTTTGCATCTGTGTTCATCAGTGATGCTCAGTGTAGTATTTTCTACTTAGCGGTGTCTTCTGGAGTTTATCAGGGTGATACTGGCTTTGTGAAGTGAGTTTAAAATTATTTCCCACTTTTCAGTTTTTGGAAGAGTTTGAGGAGAATTTTTGTTAGTAATTGGTAGAGCTCAACATTCTTTTTTGGAAGATTTTTAATTTCTAGCTCAATTCCCCTGTTCAACAGTGAGCTGTTGAGGTACCTAATTTATCATATTCTAATCTGTGAAGACTATGCTTATAAGGATTTATCAATTTCTTCTAGGTTGTCCATTTTGGGGGTATATAATTGTTAAATTATGTATATGCTATTATATATATATATGCCGTATAACAGTTATGATATGTTATCTTAGGATCCTTTGTATTTCTATGTTATTAGTTGCAGTGTCAGGGAAATTAGGAAATATAAGTACTTTAGTAAGAAAAGATGAAGCAAAATTGTCTCTTCTATCACATAATCTTAAATGGAGACAGTTTCCGATGCCTACGTCCCCTAAACCCTATTAGAACTGATGAATAAATTCAATAAAGTTTTTGGCTATAGTATTAACACAAAATTAACAGCATTTATCAACATAAACAATAATATTTCTTAAAAGAGAATTTAGAAAATAACCCTATTTACAACAATACAAAGGAAAAGTACTTAGATATACACTTAATCAAAGAAATAGGGATAAGTGTCTCATAAGTACTAGAAAATACCAATGAAAGGAATTAAAAATGATACAAACAGATGAAAGGAACCCATTTTCATGGGGCTGAAGAGTTAGTATTGTTGAATGTCCATACTTGACGAAGTTCCCTATAGATTCCATGCAACACCTATAAAAGTTTCATTGCATTTCTTCATGGAATCATTAAAACAATCATAAAATTCATATAGAAACACAGAAGTCCCCAAATACCAAAGGCAATCTTGATCCAAAAGAAAAAACCTGGAGGTATCATCATCCTATTGCACCTCAAAATATTACAAACCTACAGTAAGGAGTTCAGAATGCTATAGTCATTCAGATGTAGTCATAGACCAGTCGAGTAGAGCGGGGAGCCTGCAAATAACAGATCCATCTGTCGTTAGCTGCTTCTTGTGAACGATGCTCAGTGGACAGTTTCTTCAGTACGAGCTACTGGTAAGACTAGAAACTCACAGACAGAAGAATAAAAATGGATCTTAATCTTAGGCTTTACTCAAGAGTCCAAATGGATAAGAGAATCAAATGTAGAGCCTGAAACTACAAAATTACTATAAGAAAATGGGGAATTATCCTGTGAGGTTGGTTTTGGCAGAAGATTTTTTTGTTTACCCTTTTATTAATTGTTTGAGAATTTTATTCAGTCCATTTTGATCAGATTCACCCCAATTCCTTTCCTTAACCCCTCCCAGATGCACCCCACCTGTCTCACCTTCTCTAACTTTGTGAGGTTTAAGAAATTAATAAGCCATAAACTACTATTTCTGTTGTCTGTATGGTTCTATGTATAGGATCGCCCATTGGCATGAGGCTGAGCCATTGAGAGTTGCAGTCTCAAAGAAAGCCGCTTTCCCTCTCCAGAAACCATCAACTGTCCACAGCTTTCACTTACAGCTGGTGCCTCATGAATGCCTCCCTACTGCATGCTAGAATGTTGAGGGGCTTGGTCTTCAGAAGGTCTTGGGTGGGCAGCCACAGCTTCTGTGAGTTCATGGATGAAGTCATTCTGCATACCTAGTCTCTCTTAAGCACTGGCTCTTACGTTTCTGCCCCTTCTTCCATGATGGTTCCTGAGACTCAGGGAGCAAGTATGATATAGATGCCCTACTCTTGATAGAACACTCCACAGCTACATATTTGACTGAGATTTCTTTGATGAGGCCCCAAAAGTCCAGACAATGAAAGCAAAAATAACCAAATTGTGTAGAATCAAACTAAAAAGTATGTGTGTATCAGATAAAACAACAAAGAGAGAACTCATGGATTGGGAAAACACATCTCCCAGTGAGACATCAGACACAGGCCACTGAACATGCAGAAGGAACTCAAACTGCTGAATCCCAAGAAAACAAAGAACCCTACTAAAGATGGACAAAAGAGAGCCATCTATCTGACTCCCTTCTCCCAAGGCTCAGAGAGCATTGGAAAAGAGGAGCATGAAGACTTTATGGTTAGAGGTCAGGGAGGCCTACTGCAAAATTTATCTTCTGGACACATTAAGGCTATTGCATTCATGAACGTACAACTGTCCTGCCTATCTAAGACATACATAGATGAACCCAGTCAGTATTTCAGCACGGGTGAAGGAGGTCCCACCTTTAGTTGAGCACTACTGGCAGTTGCTAGCAAGTGGGCCTGGAGACTAAATTTTCTCAGGGGTGTGGCCCTTTGTCAGTTGCCCGTGTTCCAATGGATGGCCTCTACACTCATGTGCGTATGAGCAGCACTAAATGCATCCAGTATCTTATAAAGACACTCAGGAAAGAAGAGAATGCAAAGCTAAGAAAGGTGTGTGAAGGGTATCTGGGAGAAGCTGACAGGGTGGGCAGTAATAGGATCAAAATACAATGTATATGGACATAAAACTCCCAAAGAATAGACTAATAGATAAATAAAAATTTTAAAGGAGCAAAGGTTTTGAACAGGTCTCTCTCTCTCTTTCTCTCTTTCTCTCTCTCTCTCTCTCTCTCTCCCTCTCTCTCTCTCTCTCTCTCCCCCTCTCTCTCACATACACACAACAACAACAAATGGTAAATGGATAAATGAAAAATCCGCATTATCTTTAATTATCAAAGAAATGCAGATTAAAAACCACAATGAGAACTCACTTAACCCCTGTTAGATCAGCTGTTGTCAAAAACAAGTGTTGGAAAGAATGCTAGTGGTATTGCAAATTAGCAAAAACAGACTGGAGCTTCCTCAAAACATTGAAGATAGAATTAGCATGTTATCCCATGGTGCCACTATTTGTCACCCACTTAAAGGCTTTGAGGTCAACAGATCAAAAAGACACCTACATTCCCAAATTCACTGTAGAATTCTTTATGACCATCAAACTATAGAAATACATCTATCAACAGACAGATTTTTTTTCAATCGTGATATTTATACATAACAGAGCACTGGTTAGCCTTAAAAATATAAAATTCTATTGTATGTATATCATTTGCAATGTTAAGAATGGATTTAGAAGACATTGATCTAAGTGACATAAGCTAGGCATAGAGAGATTAAAAACAGGATTTTGTTTATGTGTTCATATTTAGATGCTAAAAATGCCACATTCATGAAAGGAGAGAGTAACTAGTGGCACAGAAGCTGGAGGAGGTTGATCAGGAGCAATGGTCAACATGTGCTGAACTGCAGTTGGATTCAAGTGTGTTCTATTGTGCATCAAGATGACTGTAGTCAATAATAACACATTGTATAGTTCATAATAGTATAGGAAATGATAAACATTTGAGGTGATGGATATTAATTTCCTTTATTTGATCATTCCATAATGCATATTAAAATATTACATTGGACCTTATTAATAAAGGCAAATGTTATAAATTAAAAATGACAAATTTGAAATGAAAAAGTTTAGTCTCCCAGTGGGTTAACTCTAATTCTTATTTCTAATTCCCATCTCTAATTTTATACATTTATATACTAATAGTTACTAATATATACTAATAACAATGATATAATATATACTAATAGTTACTAATATATACAAATAACAATACCATAATATATACTAATAGTTACTAATATATACTAATAACTCTTCATTAGATGTTTCTAACACAGCAGCATGCCTTCTTCAAAGGAGTCACCCCACATCAGGATACTCAGGAATCCCCTTTAGGTTCCAAGCCTATCACCCTCAAGATATATTCATGTGCTCCTGTGGCCTTCACTTGTCTTTTAAATGTCCACAGATCATGTGGATAAGGCTGTGATTTCTTTCTATTTTCCATGCAAGTGTCAGGAATTCTTCTGTATAGTAGTAGACTCCCCAGATAAGGAACATGATGTAGAATTTATATTCTTAACTGTTCTCTTGGGGTAGAGTTGAAGGCTCAGGATATGTTCATCTCAATACATAAATATCTCGAGTCCCAAGCAGGAGCTGGCCTACTGCAGCCTAGCCCCTAGAAAGAAACAGTAGGTACTTTCAACCCTGATGGCGCCATTTCTTGTAATAATTGTTGCTCTTATCACCAAGAATGTGGGGGTGAAACTGTTGTCCAGTAGTAGGTAAAAGTCATTTTAGCATCTGGGTTTCTTAATATGGGAGCAAGGTGAGCTTTTGATTAGGAATTTGTATTCCATTTGAGTCTTTCTTAATTGTATACAGTCCTCAAAAACCAGGCCAAAGCTGGGAGTAGTGGTAGACTCCTGTTATCCTAGAACTTGGAATGCTGAGACAGGATGGTTGCTTCCAAACTGAGGTTAGTCTGGGTTACATAGTGTGCTGGCTGCTTTCATGTTTCTTGAAACAAGACAGTCATTTTGGAAGAGGGACCCTCAACTGAGAAAAATGCCCCCACAAGATTTGCCTGTGGGAAGCCTGTAGAGCATCTTCCCCATTGATGATTAATGTAGGAGGGTACAGATCACTGTGGGTGGTGCCACCCCTGGGTAGTGGTCCTGAGGGTGATAAGGAGTCAGGCAGATCAAACCATCAGGAGCACGCCAGTAAGCAGCGTTTGTCCATGGCCTCTGCATCAGCTCCTGCCATGACTTCCTTTGGTAATAGACTGTGACACGGAAGTGTAAGCTAAAACAAACCCGTTCTTCCCCAAGTTGCTTTAGCCATGGTGTTTTATCCCAGCAATAGAAATCCTCACTAAGACACATAGTGAGTTCAGGAGCAACTTGGGTGATGGTATGAGACACTCCCCATCTTAGGACAAATAAAGAGCCAATTTACCTAAAACAAATCAGGTCCCTTACAGCCTGACCTCAGCTAAGATTCTGCTATTCTTATTGTCCCCCTTACAGACAATGTATCATTTATCATGCACCTCCTACAGATAGCTCTGTATTCTGCCCACCCCACCACTCTGAGATCTTTCAGGTGCGAACTGATGACTTGGGACGAATCACCCTGACTCTTAGTGGTTGGTGGTCTCAATGACGGATTATAGAAAGTTCTCACAGTTCCCCCCTCCCCCGTCTAAAACACATAGTGGAGAAAGCTGGGAAACCATGTTCTGCCCTGTGTCCCAAATCATCCCTCCCCACTTGTCCTCAGAACACCTGAAAGTTCCGCCCGTCAGACTTAAGAGACGTTTCGTCTAAATATAGGCATGCTTTTGATTGGGAGAGATAACATAATTGTGAACTAATCTGTTCATTCAGGTCTTCGCTCAGAGATCCACTGCGCATCCTGCGGCTTGAATATGAAATGCCTCATGTGTCGAACACTTGGTCCCCAGCTGCTCCTACCATTTTGAGAGGCTCCGAAAACCTTTTTAAAATTAATTTTTAAGATTAGCATACAAAGTAATGAGTTGCATCATGGGTATGTTCATACATATGCGTTACTATACTTTGTCCTCGTGTGCCCACCTCCCTCGCTGCCCTCAGCTGTCCCCTCCCCCACCAGCTGGTTCTCCACCTCTCCCCAGTTAGTCCCCTTCTGTTTCCCTATTATAAGCATTCTGTTGTTCTTCTTAGCTTTCCACCTTACCCAGATGTATCTCTCCCCTCCCCTGATCCTTTTTCTAGTTTTGTGACCTAGAAACACACGTATATAAACACACATAAACATACACATGTAATTTAAAACATGTATAATTTTAAATCTAGGTTCCGCATTTTTTTTAAAGTGTACGGTATTTGTTTTGCTGACTCCAGCTTATTTTGCTTAACATAATGGTTTCCAGTTGCATTAATTTTCCTGAAAACATTTCATTTCTCCTTAGAGCTGCGTAGAATTCCGATGTGGGTGAGTACTCTGTCCTCTTTATCCGCCTGTCTGGAGACTAGCTCAATTTCCTGGGTATCAGGAATGGTGCAGCTATAAATACGGATGTGAGCGCATCTCTGTAGATTGCTGACCAGAATCCTTAATGTATACACCCAAGAGTGGTGTAGATGGGTCATAGGATAGCTTTGTTTTCAGTTATTATTTTTTTTTGAGGAGGAGGAGGAGGAAAGTTTTGAAAACTTTAGTGCGTAGGGTCTAGTTGAGGAAGTACGTCACTGGGGCATTGTCTTCGAAGGTTCCACTGGGCCTCAGTTCCTTTGTCTTTCTCTCTCTCTGCCTCTTGCCTGCTTTGAGATTAGCAGCCTCCTCTCTCGCGCCTTCTCACCCATGTAGTGTTTTGCTCACGATGTGCCTAGAAAGATGAAGTCAGAGGACCACAGACTGGATGTCTGGAAACATGACCCAAAGCAAACCTTGGCACCTCTCTGTTTGTGTCGGGTATTTTGTCACAGGGCTGTGACAGTAAGGGACACAGTGTGTGTCTGGTGTATGAGGTATACTTCTGGACAGCCTGGGGGCTGGTGTGAAGTAGAGAGGAGACTGATTCTGCTCTCCAGGGTATGATGGTTCTCAGTTGCCCCCATCAATGTCAGTAAAAGGGTGGGTTCCCCGGGTGATGGAGGAGTTACTTTCATTTAATAAAGAAACTGCCTAGGCCCATTTGATAGGCCAACCCTTAGGTGGGTGGAGTAAACAGAACAGAATGCTGGGAGAAAGAAGCTGAGTCAGGGAGTTACCATGATTCTCCCACTCCAGACAGACGCAGGTTAAGATCTTTCCTGGTAAGCTACCTCGTGGGCTATACAGATTATTTGAAATGGGTTAGATCAATATGTAAGAGCTAGCCAATAAGAGGCTTGAGCTAATGGGCCAAGCAGTCTTTAAAAGAATACAGTTTCCGTGTAATTATTTCGGGTAAAGCTTGCCGTGCGGGTGGCCGGGTGCCAGGAATGTAGCCCTCCGCTCCTAATACAACACACGGGGAGCATTTACTCCTCCTTTGTGTTGCAGAGTGAGTGATTGGCTCTAGCTAACATGGGGCCAGAGTCACAGAGTCACATCTATTATGCTCAGGACCAAACACTTCAGTGTTCGTAGGACTCCCTCCAGACCGGCTTTCTTTCTGCATGGTCACCTGGAAAGTATGAGTTAGTAGCTACTCCACTCGTAGTGGCCACGACAACGACTCAACAGATGGGAAAAACTGATGGCCTCCAGGTAGAGACTAGGCTATCGGTGAAGGCCCAGTGCAGGGTAGGAAGTGTGATGGGTGCAGTGTAGGGCAAACAGAACTTCAGGCTAGCATTCCAGGAACAGCTTGAGCTTGGGCCAGGAGGGAGAGCTGAGACTCACAGGATGTTCATGCAGACTAATTTTGGTGGAATCACACCGCTATTCCACAAAATAATAAGTTGCTACTAACTGTTTGTCACGTGCTTGGTCACATACCAAAGGGTTTGAACGAATTATCACCCAGGAGCTTAGCATTATCATCACCCCTACTTTTTACAGGTGGGTAGAGTTATCTGTTCCAAGTCTCAACCAGTTGACGTCATTTGCAGTCAAACCCCATTGTTCCTGCTCCCTCATAGGGGTGGTTGTGCTTCTGAGGGTAGTGTATTGGAAACTGTGGAGCATGAGTGAGGTCATCCCCCTGTTGTGGGGCATGGGGCAAGACTTCAGCAGAGACTTGTAAAATGAATCATAATGGAGTAATGAGGGACAGAGGGAAAGCTTGGGCCCATTAGGGGGCACCCTGGGCCTTCAGACTGAAGCCTAAGGTTGGCTCTGGTTTTTTTCAAAAACAAAACAAAACAAAACAAAAACAAAAACCCTCCTGGGGTCTTTGAATTTTAAAGAAAATTTCAGAAAACTGAGTTCCAACGTTGGAAGTCACAGAAAGTGAGCCTGTCACCAATCTTCACTCCGCCCCAGCCAGTTTTAATGCTTGTCCCCTTCTATCTGCGGGCTTAGCATATGAAATTTCCATGAGACATTTGACCCTTCACTTTGGGTTTTAAAAGCCAGCCACAAGTAGTTTCCAGCTGTGTTTTTTGAATCATCTCCAGCAAGGCAGATGCGGCTCTTCATCTGGACCTCCTCATTTAGTCCAGAAGAACTCAGCACCGTGGCCCTCACCTCCTGTCCTTGGTGAAGAGCTTTTCTATGCTGCCAGGACCCATACCTGCACATCAAATGCAGCTCTTGACTCCAAAGCCCACCAATGGTCTCCTGGCTACCTTAAACTGTCCCCTTTCCTTCACACCCCTCTCCCTACAAGCTCCCTTGAGGAAAGCCTCTGCTTTGCTCTTGTTCCTTAATTTGGGTCCAGAGAACTGGTGGTAGCTAACTCAAGTCCTTGGCTACCCGAAGCCTACTTGGCTTTTGTCTTTTGAGGCCACGAGCTGAACTGATATGCGTTTGCCTACTTAATTTTCTGTGAAACTTTTAAACGGCCCTAATCACTGTGCTGTCATGGTTGATTCCCCAGTCTTTCAGAACCATGGACTTTGAAGGGTTGTACGTCAAGTCCTAGGTTCAAGTAATAGCTCTGGAATTTTGGCTAAGATATCTTCAATGAGTCACTTAAACTTTTGCTCTCTTACTTTAAAATGTGAATACAATAATGGCAACCATGTCCTGTTATGTGAGAATTAATGACACAAGATATCCAGCCCTTGACAAATAGCCGGTAGATACTGTATAGGTTTTTTTCTAAACCCCACTCTCCATCTATTTTGTGTTTAGGCCTCTAAAGAAACAACTTCTAGTCTTCATTTTTTAAACAACCCCTCCTCCCCCGCGCACAGCTTGTCTCTACTGTGCCTCTGTATTTGTATATTTGAAACCAACATCTCAGCAGCCTAGGAGGAGAGGCTGAGCTGTGCTCCTCCAAATGTTTCGAGTCAAGGGTGAATACCTCGCTGTGGAATTAACACCAGCCCCGCTCCATCGGTGTGCAGCCCATAATTCCTGCAGTCGGGAGCTTATCAAGTTGCAGGGAATTTGGTAGCACTAATCAAACATTTGCTGTGTAGCACCTGGAGCTGGTGTGTACTTTAAGATAATGTCTGGCTTCAGATTGGATGCTGGTGATTAGAACAGTAAATTAGCCCCGCTTCGTGGCTACAGGTTTCCTTGGCCCACTTAGAACATCAGAGCAGATTTCGGCACGCAGATGGTTTTCAGCTTCCCTTTTCGTCTCCGAGGAGAACAATTACAAGATCCTAATGTTCTCCTGCCCTCCGATTAGTCCCATTTAGCTTCTGCATCTTAGTTCATCAATAATAGAAGGCAAGAGAAACTGTTTGTCTCTGCTTGCAGGGACCATCATGTTGGGACTTGTGCAAACTTTACACCTCAGTGGTGTTGCTGAAGGTCACTGAGAAACGTCTCCCTAATTGGGGTGCAATTGGTCGTTTGGATTTGCAGCCCTACGCCTTGAACATGCACACACTCTTCTTCATTTTTCTTGCAAGTTTCCATTTGCCAGAGAGATCTTTTAGGGGCAACACAGGGCAGCAGGAGGTCAGGTGGGGGTGGGGGAGACAAGTCTTGTGATGATAGTTGGCTACATACCATCCAGCAGAGGGCAGCTGTGCCTAAGAGTGACCTCCAATTTCTTGTCTTTATTCAAAGAGGCTGAGACAGGTTGGCTATTGCTTTGGGACCTCTTTGGAAGCTCCAAGGACATAGGCAATGTTTCCCTGTGGAGTCAGTAGGGTGATTTCTACTGAAGAACATACAAAATTCCAGGAAGTCCTTTAGAGCACAAGGTTCTGATCCTTTCCTTACCTTACCTTACAGGAAGGGAATTTGTTCATTCCCCCCACCTCCACCCCTACTCCCTAGCTGGTCCTGTCAACATTTTCTGGGACATCAAGATGCTCTTTATTGTGAAGGTGAAATCCTCAACTGAGGGAAATGGAGCCAGCATGGAGCAGCCAGCAGAGGAATGGATCTGTGTGCTTTGCATATCTTCTAGTAGCTTGAGATAGAGTGCAAAGATTTCTCTTCTTAGGTCTCTCATTTTCATACAAAAGCATTTCACTCCAAATCTTAACTTCCCCAGGTAGAACCTATGTTAGTATGTCCCGTGCATACGACAAATTCTCTTTCCTCTGTGCTCAGTGGAAGGACCGTCCTTGATTGTTCGATTTGCTCATTTTCTAGGGATTTCCCTTGAAATCATTCTTGCAAATGAATTGCAGATTAACCCCCTTCATTGTTTCACCTCTTGTTATTATCCCGGTTCCCTGCAGGAAGGAAAGTGAAGGGAACTGGGGGGTTTAGATGAGAAGGAAACAAAGACTGAACTGCAGGCCTGAGCAAGCAGAGTCCAGAGCAGTCACCCAGGTCTATTTTTCAAGTTCCAGGCGTGTAAGCTCCAGCTGGGATAATGGTGTAGTACGTGACTGTGTGTGGGAAGATTAGGCCTGCATGGAAGATCTAAATTGGATTCAGATCATTGCAGAGGACATCAGGCTAGTGAGAGGAGTCCCGGGATGCAGGACGCCAGCAATGTGAGAGTCTAGGAAAACATCTTGTCTATATCACAATTTAGCTCGGGGTCATCAAAGAAGCAGTCAATGAGATTTCTCATGGGTGACCTTTCTGCCCATCTCAACTCCTAGGCTCTGTGATTCTCTGTGTTGGCTGGAGTTTTGAGACGCCTCTGGCTGAGGAGTTTTCACGTGGTCCCTGTTCTGGTTCTTTTCTGTTGTGACAGACACCATAATCAAAAGCAAATTAGGAGAAGGAAGGGTGTATTTCATCTTCCACTTTCAGGTCCCAGTCCATCTTTGAGACAATCAGGGTAGGGACTCAAGGAGGCACGTGAACCAGAGCCTGCAGAGGAATGTTGCTGCTGGCTCATTCTCCGGCTTCCTCTCCAGCTCACGTTCAGCTGGCTTTCATGTGCATTCCAAGTCCAACTACTGAGGGGAAGTGCCACTCTGAGTAGGCTGGACCTATGTCAGTCACCAAGACAATTCCTCAGTTAAGGACCACAGACCAACCTGATCTGGATAACCCCTCAATTGAGAGTCCTTCAGATGATCAATTCTAGGTTATGTCGGGCTGACAGCTGAAGGAACTGGGGTGCTCAATATGTCTCATTATCTTTTCTCAGATCTGCACACAAAGGCTGCACAGATGCTCATGGAGGAAAGGAATCACATGGGATTATGAGAAAAGCAATGTCTGTGAATCAGGAGACTTGTACATTGGTCCTAGTTTTCTCCCTAACCCACTATTATTAAGTTGAATAAATTACTTTCCTTCCTCGGTTTCTAGGTTGTTTTTCAGTCACAGAAGGCAACGTGTAGCATAAATGAAGCCATATCATACTCTGCTACTAAATCACTAAATTATTTCCTATTAACATGGGTACAGAAGTCTTTTCATCTCTGCATTTCAGATGTCAGATTCAACTGAATCATCAATTTCTTGGAGGGGGAGTTTTTGTTTTGTTCTGTTCTATTCTGTTTTTGGGGTAGAGACTCACTGTGACCAATGCTGGCCTTAGATTTTCAATTTTTCTACTTAAGCCCTTTAAGTGCTAGTTATAAGTGTTCAACATCTTGCTTGGCTAACTAGATATTTTCCTATTTTATTAAAATGTGACCATCACTAAACTGTACCTCCCTAAAGGCGATGTGCAGTTCTAATGCAAATATATCTCTTGCTGAACAACACCCCTAGCTGTCAGAGTCACAGACACACAAATTCCTTTATTTGTGATGGAGTTAAGTCTTAGTCAACTCATGGTGAATTGAAACTATCACAAGTTGATGATGCATTTAATATAGCTGGACCCAAGACTTTACACCCTTACCCGTCGTCCATGACCAGACAGGAGTTGCATCTGCAAGCTCTCTTAGTAAGTGTGACTCAGTTTCCTCAGCACCCAGCATTTCCCTCAAGGTCCAGGCCCCATGAGGAGTCATATCTGTATAGGCCCTTGCTGAATCAGGCCCAGGATTCTTATCCTGCGTCACAAATGTTTTCCCTCCTGTCCGCTCAACCTTCTATGTTCAGACCCAGGCAGGAACCTCATCCTTGGCCTCTCTTGAGGCCTCATCCTTAGCCTTCCCCTCATCTCAACCCATTCACCTATGACACCTCTCTAGGCCCAGGCCCAAGTAGGCTTTATATACCATTTTGCTGAATCTAACGCCACATTGCCAATACTGTCCCCGTAGGTCCAGTATTGAGCCATATTTGTGAGCTCTGTCCATGATTCTGACTCATTTTCTTTCCCCAGTCTTGTCTACCTCCAGACACATACTCAGCTAGGAGCTGTATCCAAGCATTCTTTGATTGAATATAACCCAGACCCTAATGCCCTACTGCCCAACCATACTGTTCTTCCAGGTCCAGTGGGCAGCTGCATCTGTGAAGTTTCTTGCCCCTTGACTCTGTGCTCCTTATCTGAGTCACACGAGGTCCTTGGGCTTGAATTGCTCTCCAGGCCCAGGCTTAGACCTCCATGGGAGCCACAGTCATGTGCTGCTTCCCAAAGTGCTTGTCTGGTACCTTGTCCCTTACAGCCTTATTACATTTAGGTTCCAGCTGTACAGTTAGACCAGGGGTCTTCCTTAGACTTTACCTAAGCAATTTCATGAATGAAAATTAAACACACACACACACACACACACACACACACACACACACACTATGCAGGAATTTTGGAAATCCATGAAAAGACAAAGTCTATGAACAATAAACATTGTAGAATAAGAATCCCACCCAGGTCAATGGCATAGACCAGATCTTAGTGAGTTTATAGAAGAAAACATACCCAAGTTAATGAGAGATATAAGAAACACTAAAGAGTCAGGACTAGAAAACTTATTTCTACTAGTACAGTATAAACAAGCCACTAAGGACAATGAGGACTACTGAGAACTCAAGAACAATGGCAATGGGTTTTTTATCCTACTGCACGTACTAGCTTTGTGGGAGCCTAGGCAGTTTGGATGCTCACCTTACTAGACCTGGATGGAGGTGGGGGTTCCTTGGACTTCCCACAGGTCAGGGAACCCTGATTGCTCTTCGAGCTGATGAGGGAGGGGGACTTGATCAGGGGAGGGGGAGGGAAATGGGAGGGGTGGCAGGGAAGAGGCAGAAATCTTTAATAAATAAGTAAATAAATAAATGATAACACCCCCCCAAAATAAATAAATAAAATCACACACACACACACACACACACACACACACACACACACACAAAAGCCACTAAATATAGAGACCAAAGGAAAGGTACCGAAGGCCGCAACGTGATAGTCACAGGTCACATATAAAGAAAAGCTCATCAAAATAACTCTTTCTCAATGGAAACTTTAAAAGTCAAAAGAGCCTGAAACAATGTCCTCCAAGTTCTAAAAGACCGCATGGCATATTCCAGATATCTTTACCCATAAAATATCTGCCATAGGTTATGAAGAAAGGAAACTTTCCATGACATAAACAGGCTAAAAGAATTCATGTTCACCAAACCAGGCCTGCAGGTAGTAGAAGCCTAACTAAAAGGCTCCGTCCAAACAAAGTTATAATTGCTGACACATAATACAGAAATAAAATATGAACGAAAAGCCAACCAACCAATGAAACAAACCAACAAAACAGTCTACAAATATGCTTCAGTAACAACTTTAACTTGAATGACTTCCACTCCCCAGTCAAAAGACTATTCAATGGCATAAGAAACAAAACACAACTTTTTGTTGTCTACAAAAAACTAATTTTGTCTTTAAATACAGTCACCCCTCAGAGTGAAAGTAATGGAAAAAGTATCGTGTTTGGGACCAGGAAGTAAAAGGCACCCCAATCCTAATACCTGACAAGAGAGACTTCAAACCAAGATTAATCAAAAGAGATAAAGGGCATGGAATTCTTATCAAAAGAACAATCACCCTAGGCATCATTACAAACTGAAACATACATGTACCAAACCCTGGGGCACACAATTGCATCAAAAGCACAGTTCTGAACTTCAAGACAGAGAAGAACCATAACTCACTTTTAGGTGATTTCAATGTTACACTTTCTTCAATAGACAGTCACCTGTACATAAATCAGAGAAACATTAGAATTAAATGATGTTATACATCAAATGTACCTAACAGATATCTACAGAATATTTTACATAAACACTAAAAAATATAAGCTCTACTCAACAGTCGATGAAATTTTCTCTTAAATAGACTACATAATAGAATAAGGACACCCAACAAATACGTAAAAATTGAAATAACTTCATGCATTTCATTTGGTCACAATGTAATGATGCTTCAAGTCAATGGCAAAGAGACTTTCTAGAATTTGTATGAGTTTATGTTGATTAAATAACTCAGAATTAAACAGAATGATGAATGGTTAAAGAAGTCAAAAGAGAAAGAAAAAATTCTGGAAGTAAATAAAGATGAAAACACACTACACCACAATGACTCTAAAAGGAAAATTTAAAGTTCTAAGTGCCTGCATTAGAAAATCAGAAGGAACAAAAACAAATGAGTTAATTATGTCTGGAAAAATCAAAGCAAATCAAACTCAAATCCAGTAGAAAGGAAGACATAATAAAAACAGACCAGAATTTGAAGGAATAAAAGCCAAACAGTATAAAGACTCATTGAATCCAAGATTGGGATCTTTGGAAAGAAAAATAAAATTTGAAATGATAAATGAGATTGACGGACTCTTAGCTCAATCAACCAAAATAAAGGGCTTGACCCAAATTAATAGAATCAGAAATAAATAAGGAAAAAAATAACAATAGATTCCAAAGACTTTTAGAACATTTTAAAGGACTATTTTAAAAATACATATGAAATAGAGCTAGAAAGCTTAAAAGAACTTGATAAATTTCTAAGTTATTTCTAAATTCTAAATTGTCTAAGCCACCAAAGTCAGACTAAGAGAGATAAATTTAAACAAACTCTCAGCAAATAAAAGCAAAACACTACGTGCAGTAGGATCAAAAACCCATTGCCATTGATCCTGAGTTCTCAGTAGTCCTCATTGTCCGCTATGTTCAGCGAGTCCGGTTTTATCCCAGGCTTTTTCAGACCCAGGCCAGCTGGCCTTGGTGAGTTCCCGATAGAACATCCCCATTGTGGGAGCCTAGGCTGTTTGGATGCTCACCTTACTAGACCTGGATGGAGGTGGGTGGTCCTTGGACTTCCCACAGGGCAGGGAACCCTGATTGCTCTTTGGACTGATGAGGGAGGGGAATTTGATTGGGGGAGGGGGAGGGAAATGGGAGGCGGTGGCGGGGAAGAGACAGAAATCTTTAATAAATAAATAAATTAAAAATAAAATAAATCTAATTCTTGTTTAATTAAAAAAAAAAGCAAAACACTTCTGATTAAAAACTGCCATGTCTAGGTAGATGCACTAGCAGGAGAATTCTACTAGACTTTCTTCAAAGATGACTTTTAAAATTGGAAAGAGAAGGAACACCTCCCAAACTCCCTCTATGAAGCTGGTATTATTCTAAAACCAGGTAAACATACATCAGAAAATAAAAACAAAAACATCAGGACAATATCTCTCATGAACAAAAATGCAAAAATCTTTAATAAAATACTTGCAAACCAAATATATCAAAAAGATAATTCAGCATGATCAAATTGTCTTTATCCCAGAGACACAGGATGGTTCAATGTAAACAAGCATGTCATAAACATGTATTTAAAGCCCGAAATTTCACGATCATTTAAGTATGACAATCAAAATGTGTTGGTAATAAAGTCTTGGAGAGAGTAGGACTGGAGGGTGCATGCTTCAACATACTAAAGGTCATATATGACAAATGCAGTGCATGCATCATCTTTAATAGAGAAAAAGTTGAAGCAGTTCCATTATCATCAGTGGCACGACATGCTTACCACTCTCCTGACTCCCTTTCAATACAGCATCTAAAGCAATGGCTAGAGAAATAAGACAGGAGAAAGAAATTAAAGGGATACGAAATGGAAAAGTGGAAGTCAAATTATCCCCATTTATAGATGAAATAATGAGATACATAAGGAATCCTAAAAATTTCACCAGAAAACTTTTCGAAATAATCAACACTTTGAATAAAGTTCCAGAACACAAACTCAGCTTAAAAATAAGGAACCCTTTTTTTATACCAATGGCATGCAGGCTGAAAAACAAGGATCATGGAAACACTCGTACTTACAGTACCCTAATATGTACTGTTAGCAGGGCAGGCAGGAGAGAGAAACAGGGAGAGACAGACGCAGAGAGGAATAAACCTAACCGAGGAGGTTAAGCACCTCTGCAGTGAAAATTTAAAATCTCTGATGAAGGAATTAAATAAGACACTAGGTGAACGGGGAGACCACCCGAGAGCTTATGAACTGATGGATTTGTAGTAGGAAGATCACCATCCTACTGAAAGTCATGAATAGCTTCAACACAATCAGTCAAAAATCCCCAAAGACATTTTTCACAGAAACAGAGAGTTAAATCCTAAAGTTCATGTGGAAGTAGAAAAGATCCAGGATGACCACAGCAATCTGGAGCAAAAAGAACAATGCTGGAGATTGAATTACCATCTAGGATTTCAAGCTGTATTACAAAGTTATAGAATAAAAATAGCACGGTACTCAAGCAAACGGGTAGAAAAATGGGACAAAAGAGAAGATTTAATTAAGAGTACACATCATTACAGCTATGTTACATTTAACAAAAATATTAACAATAGACACTGGAGGAAAGATGACACCTTTGGCAAAGGGTCTTGGACCCATATCTATCACCTACACATGCACATGTGTGTGCACACATGCGCACACAACTCCAAACAGATCAAAAATCTTAATGTAAAACTTGAATTGCTGAAATTGTCAGAAGAAACTATAGGTAGTCATCAACAAAAAGCCCTGCGATTTACTGAGAATTCATATCCCCAAACTTTGATCCACACAATGCTGTGGAGTACTGGTTGTTTGTTATACGGTTGATGGGACATTCTTATGATTATATGACTGATAGGGATCTAGCTTGCTGCTGCCCAGCATCTTCAGAGAATGCTGCAATCCACATTGTTATCCCGGGGAAAGATTAACATTGGCAGTTCAAATTACATTTTTTGTCCAAGAGGCATATCACTCTCATACCCCCTAAAACTGAAAACATTGTGTCAAGGAATTACAAATTGCAGGCCATACACAATGGCTATCTATATCTTATTATGTCTGAAGGCTAGTAAATATTTCTTCGTAATAGAGGGATTGCCTTCTAGATGCAAGGCTCTGACCTCCATATTCAGCATCCAAAACAATAAAAAACTGAAAATATTGGTGTCAGTTAATTAATCAGAAGTACTTAATAAGTCCCTACCACGTGCCCAAAGCTTTTATGTTACTTATAGACAGTGTTGGCTCAAAATACAAATATTTCAGATATTAATGGTGCTTGACTCAAATTTATTCTTATCTATGAAGCATATTATTTTTATAATACAGCGCAGGCAATCTCCAGATCCCAAAGTGTGAGTTAAATGCTGTGGAGAATATGGGGTCTGAATGGTTGTGAGGTATATTGCAGACCACACCAATAATATAGATTAACACTGACATTAATATAATATCAGTATAAATGCTGATTTTCCAGAAAGTCTTCTTCTGTCCCTTCAGGTAGAATAAAATCCCACTATCCTATATCCTGTACACTGCTCACTAAATTCTGCCATGAGCTATATTTTCTGATTTTATAAAAAATACAAGTTCTTTTAGATCAGATTTATTTTGAATGTTTCTTCATATCTTCTGCATCCGGTCCATGCTATTTTCAAACATTACTTGCATCGAGTTTAAATTTTGTCTCCAGTCAGTCTCAGGAAGGGCAAATATTTCATATAACTGGGTTACAAAGAGAGCTCCATCTAAGACAGGAAGGAGAAGAACAAAAAAAGATTCCTACTGACATGCAAAAGCCTTTAGGTGACGAATTCCGAATCTAGAAGCAAAGGCAATATGCCCGACCCAGTCTTGTGTCTTTGTGACCGACCTACGCATTTTGGGGTGACTCTGGTCCAGAGACAGCAGGAGATAAATTCAGCAGGTACTTCCCCTCATGATCCTTAATGTTTTAAATATAAAATAAGAGGTTTAGGCAAGGAAATATTTAATGCTGTCCAGGCCTAGCATCCAATAGCATTTTAGCTAAAAATAGCTATACTATTTATTAAGCAAATATATGCTAATCATCACTATCTAACTGTGTTGTACTAGAAGATGGATATGAGCCTGTCATCATTTCCTTAGCAGGGAGGCCAGCACAGCTGGCAGAGGAGATAACTCACAACTGTCGAGGGCGGAGTACTAGCTGCTTTTTGGGAGCACTGAGGAGCAGGTTCCTGACTCACCCTATGAGGCTATAGGTAAGATGGCTTTTTTTTTTTCCCAGTAGGATGGCATCCTAACAATACTCAGAAGAAATCCAGAAAACCTACAAAGGCTAGATCCTAGAAAGGAAAGGTGATCAAGAAACCTCACATTTTCCAGGCAACTTTGGAGCTGACAAAATATCTTAATAAATGCTGTCCAGTTTGCTCCCGGATGAAAGGCGAGGGGTGGTTTCCACTGTTATATAGGTGGTATAGTTGGGGTGGTGAAAAAAATAAGAGTTCAAAAAATGGCAGTGAGAAAGAGATGTTGTTGCCATCTAATAGCACTCTCAAATAGTCCATGCCACCTCCCTCCTGAGTATAGCCAAGCTCAAAAACTACCAGACTGGTTGGCAAGATGGCTCAGCAGGTGAAGGTGCTTACTGCCAAGCCTGAACCTGAAACCCATGATGGGAGGAGAGGAGCAGCTCCTGTAAGGGCAGCAGTACGTGCACATTCCCTGAGTAATTGAATAAACAAATACATGTAAAATAATACTAGGTGACTTCTAGCTAAGCTAGTGCTCTAAATGCTGCATCTGTGTAACCAGAGATAGGGGAACTGAGTCTGAATTAGGAAAATAGACTACTCTGAAAGTTAACAAGAGGAACAACTTGAGGAAGAACTTCAGAAATCCACAAAGCAGGTAAAAGAGTATCTGGGAAGTGTAGAGAAAGAGATGGTGACACACTAATAAGTAAGTCAACCCAGCATCATGTAGGCAGCTCTCTAGTGGAAGGAGAGGAGGCAAGAACTGCACCCAAAGGCTACTTCTTTTCTCCCCTCCGAGTGGTACTAGGGACTGAACTATCAAGAGTAAGCTGTTCAATAAGAAGATCCCCAATAAAGCCAGAACAGATATCTAAGCCAACAGATGTACACTGGAACACGGAGACACAAGAAACACACACACGCACACACACACACACACACACACAGGCACAACACACACATACACTTACAAAGCAAGGTGCAGGACTCTTCTAAATGATCACAGCTTCTCAACTACTGAACTTAAAAGATATTTAAATATGTAAACTGTAAGATGAATGCAAACGTTTACTGGAGAAGAGAACCAGAAGCAAAAAGGGGGGAAATCATCAAAATGACTAGGTCAGCAATGTAAGTGGAAAAGTGTAAAAAAACTCAGTGAGTAAATTGAGAGTTTGCAAAGTCATTGACATTGAAAAGTCGTAAATGAAAAACTCAAGGCATTGTATGAAAACCACAGTGGAGGCATCACCAACAGACATGACCAAGTAGAAGAAAGAACATCAGTGACACAGAGCAAAGACAATGAAATAGTCCATGGAAACATCAATGAACTGAGGAATAACACAAGCACATCATCCAAGAAGTCTGGAATGCCATCAGGTGGCCAAACCCAAGTACCCATAGGATAGGAAAGAGAGACGAGAAAGACACCGGTGCCACAGGGAATCTATTCAATACAATGGAGTGGAGAATTCCACAAACTGAAAGAAAAGACTAGACATTCAAACATGATTGCTATATGCAGCCAAATTCTATTTCTAAAATTGACTTAGAAATAAGGGAATTTCAAGACAACTCTATTTAAAACAGCTCATGACCACACAGTCAACACTGTAAAAGATACTTAAACCTACACAGAGGAGGGAGAAAGACAGTCAATTATAGGGCACAGGAAAGAAAAGATTTATGAGAGGGCTAGGTGAACCAGGGAGTATGTTGGATCATACCTGACATGGTAAATCATTAATCGTTTGCTACTAATAAGAAAGGAGGAAAGGAACAAAGAGTAATCCAACCAAAAAAGAAAAAAGAACAAACCAACAAAATTACATGAATTAATAAATATGTCTCAAAAATAACTATAAACATAAATGGCCTCTATTCAAGAAAAAAAGAGGTACAGACTAGATTACTAGTAAAAGTCTCAAGTCGCTTACTTCCCAGGACCCACATAAAGGTAGAAGGAGAGAGTCAACCTTATAAAGTTGCCCTCTGACCTCCACTTGCGCAGCATGGCACACCCCTTATCATGTACAGATACACACACCATAATAAATAAAATTAATAATTTTAAAAATTAAAAATACTCCAAATAAATAACTTAATGATGTACTTCAGGATCTTAGAAAAAAACAAAACAAGCCAAATTCCAAAACAGTTTCTTGAACTTAATAACACTGAAACTAAAAGAGCAATGCATAGAATCAATCAAAAGAGTTGGCTTTTTGAAAACAAAACAAAAAATCAACAAAAGCCCTAGTCCAAAATCATAGTTCAAAGTGATAATGTGAAACCAAAAGCTTCTGCATAAGGAAGAAAACAATTGCCAGAGAGAAGAGGCAGCCTACGGGAGAGGAAATATTCCATGCCAAGAGAGGGGGTTAGGATCTAAAATACACAAGGGACTGCAAAACCAAACATGAAACAAACAACAGCAAAAATGGAATCAGACCATCGAATCAATAAATGTGCTAGCTAAATGAATAAGTAATTCTCTAAAGAATTATCAATGGCCAACAACTCTTGAAAAAGTATTCAACATTCTTAGTCACCAGAGAAAGGCAAAACGATTCCATTTCTCTCCACTGAGAAGAGGTAGCGTCAAGACAACAAGAGGAGAGCAAATGCTGATGAGGACGTGGAGAAAGAGGAACCCTTTCAGCCCCTGGACAGACTGCAGAGTGGTGCAGGTGGCTAGTATAGACATTAGTATGGTGGTTCCTCCAAAAATGGAAAATAGAACTACCGCATGATCCAACCACGCTACACTTGGCTATGTACCCAAAGGACTCAATCAACACACGGTGGAGATAAATCCATGTTCACTGCTACACTACCTCCATAGCCAGAGAGAATGTGCCCGAAGGACTCTAGTCAACATACCACGGAGATACTTGTTAATCCAGGTTTACTGCTACACTATCTCTATAGCCAGGGGATAGGACAGTGTAGCTGTCCATCAACAGGTGAACAGATGATGAAAATGTTATATATATGCACACTAGAATTTTATGCAGCCATAAAGAAAAAATGAAACCATGACATCTGTGGGAAACTGGGTGGAACTGTAAGTCACAAATGTTTCATGCTTTCTTTGGTCTCCAGACTCCAGATTTAAATGTGTGTGTGTGTGTGTGTGTGTGCATATGTGAGCTTGTGTGCGTGTGTGCATGCTCATTTGTAGGTCACCACACTAGAGAGGAATCCTGAGTGGGAAGAGATTTTAAAGGAAGATACAAAAAGAGAGGGTAACAGAATAGATGTGACAAGAAAACAGAAGAGGTTATTGGTGGGGGTTGGAGGAAGGTAACCAGGCAGAATGGGCTGAGGGCATGAAAGGGCTGGGTCATGAAGGGGCTGAGGGCATGAAAGGGCTGGGTCATGAAGGGGCTGAGGGCATGAAGGGGCTGGGTCATGAAGGGGCTGAGGGCATGAAGGGGCTGGGTCATGAAGGGGCTGAGGGCATGAAGGGGCTGGGTCATGAAGGGGCTGGGGCAATTTGCGGCAAGGTCTACTAAATCACATGTTTGAAGTCCACTACTTTGAATACTATTTTTTTTTTAAGAATGGTAGCCTCAGATAAGGTTATTCTAAAATCACGATAAAGCAAGACAGCACACTCACTTCCCTAGTTTCTCTAGACTTAGGCACCAAGGCCAATGCACAATCCACATCAAATCAAAATTTTCCTCTCAAGCAAATTTAATGATTTCTATGTCTTTATCGGGCATAGGTACAAGTATACCTTTATTTTCAAAACAGATATGATGTTTTGGGGCACATGATCATATATTTGTATCCACTTTTTAAATAATAGCCATTTGGGGGGGCACTCACATAGTGTAACTTTCTTCTAACCCCTTCGCACTGAGATGCCCTATGGTTCCTGTGATGCGTCCTATCCTTTGCTACAAAGGGTAGTGTTCTAGTTAGTGTTGTTGTTAACTGGACATACCTGGGTAGAGAATTTAGTAAAGAATGGCCCCAATTGGATTGACCTGTGGGAATAGCCATGTGGCATTTTGTTGGTTGTTAATTGTATAGAAGGTGCTCGGCCCATGGCGGACGGTGTTATCCCTAGGCAGGTAGGCCTGGGCTGTAGAAGAAAGGTAGTGGAAGCCAATAAGCACTGTTACTCTGTGGTCTCTGCTTCCAGTTCCTGGTTCCAGGCGCCAGCCTTAGTATCCCCTGATGGTGGACTGTGACCTGTAAGCCAAATAAACCCTTGCTTCCCCAAGTTGCTTTTGGTCAGAATGTTTTGTCCTAGCAACAGAAAGCAGACAAGGACAGCTAATGAAATCCAAGCTGGCAAACTATTGACTTGCTCTTCCTGGTCTTTGGTTAGAGATCACAGCTGTTCCTAAAAGATTAAGTCACAGAGTTAGCAAAGGGCTTTCTCTTTCTCTCTAGGACACCCGTTCTTGAGGAATCAGGACTAAAGTCCCATTTCCACATCAGAGAGGTCTAGAGAATATAGTGGTGGGCATGAGTAGATAGTTAAGAGACACTGATTTCAAAGAGAAAGAATCAGATTATTTGCTGTTTGAGTTTATACTGTAAAAATTTGCAAGCCTTTTTGAATCAAATGGTTTCAGGGGAAGCACACATTAGTCTGGTGAGGTGAGGGAGGTAGGGGTGGGCATGAATCTGTCGTCTGGTATGTGAGATGGGAAGCGATGGCGTACAGGCCCTTGGCTCAGTGGTGGGAGGCTCTTCCCTGCTCTGGAGGCCCATGAATGAAAAGGAGTACATGATTTTGAACTTGATCAAATCATGTGGCAAGGATCTTTATTAAGAATGGGTATGAACTGAAGGTTTAAAATTACACACAGAGTGGGCAAACAGTCATTCACTGTTAGTAAAGTCTGATGGGTGGTGTTAGTGGGGGGATGGGCTCAGCTTTAAAGGTGTTTGACTAGACCTGGGAACGCACGTGGAGCATCCATGTGTGCCTGGAGTGCACTTGGGTGTGGGGAGCGCCTCTGGAGAGTTGGTTTTGAAACTACATCAAAGCGAAATAGTTAAGGAAAGGAGAATGGGGTAGTTGGGTTCACGGCGATTCCCACATGCTGGAGTTAGGAGAGCTGCCTTCAGATGCAGGACCGGCCATCACTCAGAAGAGAAAATAAACTCGCACTACTTTGCTTTGGAGACAGAATTAAGACCAGTGGGTGGAATTTATAAGAAGCCAACTTTTGGCTCAATATAGGAACTGTCTTTTTAACGTGGAAAACTGCCCAACTGTGTAGATGGCAGTCAGCTCCCATTCCTAAGAGAACTTAAGTATAACCTGGAGGACATTTGGTGCAAAACACTGAAAATAGAGAGAGGTGGGAACTCATGCCTCTCCACACCTGTGGCTGCTTCATCTCTGAGGCGCCACCTCAACTCTTTCAGACGCTGGGTTAGGCTCTGGGGCAGGTGTGAAAAACCCTAAGATTTGTGAACCACAGTGAGTTTTATTTTTTTTTAAAAAACTTGATGATTTTCTTTGACCTTTAATTTAATCATTTTTCTGAACATGTAGTATTTCTTCCCAGATTCCAGGTTCTCTGAAAAATTTGGGAAGTAAAACAGACATAGACTGTCTCCTAATAGAATTCCAACAAAATCTTAAAACAGAGGAGAAATAGTATTATAATCTATTTTTAAATTTGTCACAAGCATCGGTAACGTATCAGTCTACTAATAAGAGACTTATTAGTAGCATGTAGAGAAATAAATCAGAATTCAGGACAATTTATGTCCAGTGTTACGTACTGTCTGCTGCACAAATCATTTCTAGAAGACTTTGAAGTTGGGTTTGCACAAGAGGTAGATGATGGCCATACAAGCTCAATTCTAAATGTTAACAGTTCTATAACAGCTCATAGCTTCCTCTCAAGAAGCAGTTCTCTAAATATTTGACTCTAGAGACTGGGAATAAAAGAGGCCATCTTCAGATCTCTTCCCAGCAATTCAGCTCAAGTCAGTTCATCTCTTAATAGGAACCTTTAAGGGACTACGCTGAATACGCCAGAGAAATCAGAAATAGATGAGACCTAGCCCTCAGTCTTAAGGACTTAAAGTTGACTTTGGAACCAACATATAAGTAACTATATGCAAAGTAAAATATCCAAGTGCCTTAAGAAAAAAATATGGAGACAGAGATTGTGTTTGCTTCTGAATTCAAGATGGAAATGCATTTTCAAGGACATTTTGGAAGTTGTGGACACTTTCACAGTGAATGAGAGAAGCAGGATTGTCTAGTGAGATACAGAAATTAGAATATGTGAGGTGCCTTTCGAGAAACAACAGAGACACTGCATTTGGGAGGTTGAATAGGTAGTTACAAAAAACAGTGGGAAATTGAGAGAACAGAAGGCGTCCTGCCCAGAGCAAGGGCTTAAGTTTAATAAGTAAACAAGGTTTTAAGAATTAAGGTAATTGAGAGTCATGAAGAGCACTCACCAGAGAAGGCAGAAGGTATGGCACAGATTGGGATGCATTAGAAGAGGGAGCAACAAGTCAGCTATCTAGGGAGTGGAGAATGGGCAACCCCAGGCTAGACAAGCAACAAGGGGGATCTGATGTGATGAGGAAGGAGAGGCCATGAGGCTTCAGCTCTGGAATAAATGTGGTAGAAGAAAGACAAGGAAAAGTTAGTGGAGAGAGGATGGGTCAGAGCAGCATAGAGAGAAATTAGAGGGCGGAGCGTTTTTAGGTGCCTCAAGGACTCCAAGCTGGGAGGTCATGCACTTGCAAGCTAGTGTATTAAACTTAAGGTGAGAGTTGAAGAGGGGACCAGGGATTTAAAAGTCACATGGGTTGAAGTCAGGATCATATGAGAAGATGAAAACAGATGGAGGGCAGCTCAGTTGGTAAAGTGCTTGAAAGAAAAGAAAGTTTTTGTTTGGTTGGTTTGGTTTTTGCTTTTCTGAGACCAATTTTCTCTGTCGAATAGTCCTGGTTGTCCAGAAACTAGTCTATAGACCAGGCTGGCCTCAAACACACAGAGTGCCTCTGCCTCTGAAGTGTTAGGATTAAAGGTATGCACCACCACACCCAGCAAGAATAGGAATTTATCCTATTTAATTTATGTCTTTAAAAAAGTTAGCCATAGTGATGTGTACTTGCAATCCCGGTGCAGACAAGGCAGAGACTGGTAGATCTCTGGGGTTTTCTGCACAATTAGCAGAGCCTACCAGGTGAATTCCAGGGTAGTGAGAGACCGTATCACAGAAAAGGTAGAACTCTCTTGAGGAATGACACTCCAAAGACCTCTATATACACAATCACTCTTGTACATGTGCACTCCTCCCTTACACACAAGAGATCAAGTCCAGGTTTCATCAGGAGATTGGGAGGAATTGTATGGTGGTGGAGTCATTGCCACCAAGTAGGGCATAGAAACTGGATGAGATGATATAGTCATCATATCCATCAGTGGTGGAGGTCAAGAAAGGCCAGAAATGAGCAATGGGTTTTGATTCTGGCAGTTGCAGTTGCCTTAGTAACCTACAGAAAGCAACACTGATACCACGTAGAAGAGGCATCTAGGCTGCATTGGGTGGTTTGAGCAGAGAAGGACACTTGTGAGTGATATCTCAAGGGTCACAGCAAGTGAGGGAGCACTCTGAGAAGACAGCAGGTTGACAACATGCTTCAGTAAGGCAGGGGAGACAAGAATCTAGTTCCCAAAGTGGGTAGAATGTTGAGGAGGCCGAAAGTATGAACAAGAGTACAGAAACAGAACTCTTGTTGTCGGTATCTTTTATCAACACGCAGAGATCGAGGATTTGTAGTTTCGGAATCTCCATACTCCTTAAACACGTTGTTATCCTCCTACTAAAGCAGTATTTTGGCTCACATAGTTGCCTCCTCTCAACCCATCAGCAGTGAGAGCATTCTCATCATGCCCCCAGCTGGTAGTGCTCCCTCCTTTTCTGAACTCCTCTTGTTCCAACAACTAAGGTTCTCTAGAGTGTAGACTCAGACCAGGTTGCATTCCTTAACTCTTGGCAAGCTTTGGCTGAGCACAGAGCAAGTCCTCGATACTCTTCTTACAGTAAGAGTATTAAATTGAGATGGTCCAAGAACAGAAATTGAAGTCAAGAGAGATTCAGGACTTAATTTACTAATTCTGTCTTTTGTCAAACATTTGAAAAGCATTTATCTGGGACAGACAGAACAAGGATCTCAGGACCTCAAAAAAAATTCACAAACTTGTCTTCAAGAGGGAGATAAGCAGTTTGGCAAAATGCAAACTGTAGAAAGCAAGCAGTGGTGTGTGCCAGGTGGGGCAAGAGCAGATGCTGTGGTAGGTCACAAGGTCACATGACTCAGAAACCAACTACATCTAGGATGATGTCAGTGGAGAAGTTCTCTTTGTCTTGTCCCAAAAGAAAGACCAAAGACCTATGTCTGGCTTGTAAGCATCCACTTCAGAGTATTTCCCCAACCATCCAAGTTCATGCTGTCAGGCTTCAAATTTGTGCAACGGTTAATTACTTGATTCAATTACTTGATTGTTACATCCTAATAACAGTTTCCTACTCTATCCTGGCGCACAAATACATGGGCAGAAACTACTGGTTGCTAGATATTTAGGTGCCAGTGAGGCTGCTGCTGCTTTTATGGTAAGGGAACAGCATGATGGAAGCAGGGAGGTTGCTTAGGATCTGCTGGAGAGAAAGGAATGAGAGGGAAGAGATCAGGAAAATGTCCTCATGGGCTGTGTACAGACCTTGCTCTGAACTCCCTTGGTGCTGTTAGTTCAGTAGTAACAGTAGTTTGAACCTTTTAATTTGACTCTGTCTCTGTCTCTGTCTCTGTCTCGGTCTCTCTCTCTCTCTCTGTCTCTCTCTCTCTCTCTCTCTCTCGTGTGTGTGTGTGTGTGTGTGTGTGTGTGTGTGTGTGTGTGTGTGTGTAGAATACTTTCAGAGGAAGTGTCTCACCCCAACCCAGTGCTTGCTCCTTCATGGTAACTCACACATGGCTATGCTGTTCGGCACCAGGGCTTGAATATCCTTTTATTTTTGTCTCATGGTCCTAGGATTTGATTCTCTGTATCTGAGGTCCAGATCAGCAAAAGGAGTTAAATTCGAAGAGATGGAAGGGGGCGGGGGACAGCTAGAGTCATCCCACTTGAAAGGATGGTGTTCATCAGCAGAAGCTCTGCAAACAGGAGAGACATGCTGGCATCTTAGGGTGGAGTCAGGGCTCAGAGTTTGTAGCTGAATCTTGACCTTGGGTTTGCATCTCACATCTCAGGATACTTTCTGCATTTCTGACTCTTCCTTCTTCAGGTAAGAGTTTGGGGGATGGGGGCAAGGCCTTAAGAGCCTTTGAATGCCCTTTCAAATCTAGTGGTCTCCAGATCGCTAACTAAAACTCCAGCAAAACTGCAGCTCATCGTCTATATGCATGTATCAAAATAAGTTTGGTTCTGGCCCCTTAGCATGGGAAGTGGTGGACCACAGACATCACAGCTGAGATATTAATAGATTATTCCAAATGTTATATTTGCATAGATGTGCTGCTCATTATGCAGATTGCCAATTATGAATTATTTGTTCTTTCTTCTGGGAGAGAGACTGTTTATTTGCAAACTGCATGAGGGTGACTTTGGGCAGCATGCGGATGAGACCCTCGTTCAGCAGATCTTTGTGAACCCCTCTGCAAGGGCCTGGCCTCAGGTTCTCAAGGAGGTAGGGAAAGGTCCTCTGAGAATGTGGGGAAGTAGCGGAGGAGAAGGATTACCAGGCTGAGGCCTGCAGGAGGACAGCAATCAAAAGGTTTTGATGTCAGCATGGTCAGATGTCCAGTGCAAACAAAACCATCTCATTGTAAGACACACCCTATGATCTGGCTGGAGCGTTTCACCCTCAGGGGTTTTTCTGGTTGTACCCTGTAATAAAGGTCACAGTTCCAAAGCCTCAGCTTTACTGGCACCCAGCCACTGACTGCTTTATTGAGAAGCACCATTTAAAGAAATTTATCTGCACTGGTCTCACTTCACCTCACAGTTATAGAAGCTCTGAGAATTTACATACTGTTCCCAATGCTGATCTGGTCTTCTGTCATGGCTGTCTCATGCCAGAGCCTGAGCACTTACCCACCATACTATCCTCCTCCTTAGACACTTAGTACTTTGACCAAAGGCCATTTTTCTCAGGGCCATTTATAAACACAAACTTGAGTTCTATGCTCGCATGGAAATGGGAGCATCTGATATAGTGCCCCCAGTGTCCTCCATCAGGCACCGTGTTCCACTTAAGCCTCTAAATCTGAGAAGAGTCTGAAGCTGGCTCCAGAGGGGGTGTGGAAGTGATTAATGCGTTTTTAAGAGGGGAAGTGAAGGATGGTTGTAGGAACGGCTTGCTGTGAAGAAAAAGAGGAAGTTGACAGAGCTTCCGGGGTATGAACTGCAGCTGACATGCAATGGATAAATCCACAGGACTGGAAGAAGGAAAAATCTTGAAAACTCCTAATGTGATATCACATTCAATGAAGAGACCCTGAGCTGAAGAAGATGAACATGGGGAGAGATGAGGAAAAGTATATGCACCCTCTTAGGATGGGCAAGAAGTAGTCAAAATATTTTCATAGATTGCATATTTCCTGTATAATCAAACCTGGACACCATGGCATGGAGCAGACACAAAGGAGAGACATCTTCTTCAGAAGTTAGTCTAGTTAGCTTTTTTTTTCATTTTTGAAGAAAACATAGAAGATGATGTATTAGTTTCAGAAATCTGGTTTAGAAGTCTTCTGCCAAACATGTTGCATGTGGCTGTTAAACATTTGAGATGTAACTAGAAATTTTAAGCTATATACATGTCAAAATTTAGCAAACTAGATCCTCTGAATGTGGGTGACAGTTGCATGGCTGGGGCAGACTGAGGGCAGTGGCACCAGGATTTATCTTTAGTGCATGTACTAGCTTTTTGGGAACCTATTCTCTTTGGATGGATACCTTTCTCATGCTAGATATAGTAGGGAGGGCCCAGGAGAAATGTGCCTTACCCTCTCTTATGGGCATGTGGATGTGGATGTGGCATGGGGTGGGGAGGAGGGGAGGGAGTGGGAACTGGGATTGATATGTAAAATGAAAAAAGATAGTTTGTTTTCTTTTTTGAAAAGATAAAAGAAAAAAGCAAAAGAGAAAACAAATGATGGAGACGAGACCGAGGAGACGAGGATGCAGTGTTAGGAGCCCTTGCTGCTCTTGCAGAAGACCTGGGCTTCGCACCCAGCACTCCCAGGGCAGTTCACTGCTGTCCATAGCTCCAGTTCCAAGGGATTTACCCTCTTCCAGTCTCCACAGGTCTCAGGCACACACAAGGCAGATATACATACATACAAGCAAGAACTCATAGCATAAAGTCAAAATAGTTAAGGCTTTGAAATAAATACAGTTTAGAAAGTGCTCAGATACTAGGTGTGTGTGTGTGTGTCAAACATTTAAAGCTGTGGGGGTTTTGTTTTCTTTTTTTTTTTTGGTTTCTTTTTGTACTTTTTCTTTAGCTTAGATTTGCATTACCCGCATTTACTAATTTCTCCTCCCAAGACATGAAGTAAACAGTAATGGATGCATAGGCTGTGCAGTTTTAGTAACTGAAATTGGTATATCTGTCTACTCACGGCCTTAGATTCATTTATTTCAAACACCTGAACATTAGTTTATTCCTCTGCGAAGAAGATTCAACAATGTCACTGTGTTTTCACTCAATAGACAGCCCAAGAATGACATGAGTTTAGCTGAAGGTTACGGCTAAATGCTCAGCAGATATTAGCAGTTAGCATCATTATCCTGGCTAGGGAGTCCACGGGTGAGAAGCGTCCTCAGGGGTACCATGCAGCTAACTACCCCGTGGGGCAAGCAGAGTTTGAAAGGCAGTGACATTTGGGGATCAGGAGGCAGTGTAGCTGGGTAGGAAGAGGAGCACAGTAGGAATTGTGTGGAAGGGATCTTAGAATCCTTTGTGTGGAAACAGATAGGAGACGCATGTGTTCGTTACAGATTTCAGCATTTTGACTAACGTTTAAAAGTGTGTGTCTGCATCAACAAAAGCAGGGTGCAGAACCACTTTACTTCCGGGTGTTACTTATTGTCTTCTTGAGGGACCACAGAGTATCTTGTCCTTCCCATCTCTCTGGCCTGCCTCCCCATCACCGAGTACTGGTTATCAAGCCTGGCTCCCATGCTGACATTTCCCTGAGATGCGTTTTGTGCTATTTCTGCACGGGGCATCTGGACTGGCAGTGTAGAGACTTTCCCCACATAATTGAAAGGAATTTGTGATTATGTGCAGGGATGTCAGCCATGATGAGGCCTTGGACCGTGTCCAATCGCGGCAGCCTCTGACGACAATGCTCCACCCTTCCTCCTCTCCTCTCCCCAGGCTTGTGCCTTATGAACGCCTTTACTCCATTCTCTGCGCCATTTCTCATTACAGTGTTTTCTTTCCTGGTCGGTCCCTCTTGAAAAGCACTGTTTAGGGAAGTCCCTGTTCATAAGCCCTGCTGTTCAGTGTCCATCTCACAGCCGTATCTAGGACCCCGAGTCTTACAAGAGAGGGCTGAGCAAATGCATGCACATTTTGAGTCTTTCTTTATCCAGGTCCTTTTGCATATGCAGAAGAGAGTGAGGGCTGCATTTATCTCTGACCTTCTCGGGCTCCTTTGCTTGCATCTGTTAGGGGAAAACCAGGACTCTGAGCTCACCAGTCTGCTCTCCCACGGAGCAGATGATAGAGTTGCCTGCGTTGGCATCCTTGGCAGCCCCACTTTCCAAGGCCTGCCTCAGTCTTTGCCTGTTACAGACTCTCTCTGGGGCTTCTGGGGGATCCCCAGGACAGACGGCAGGGGCTCTGGGAAGAGGCTGCTGTAGGGGGCAAGTATTGCAGACCCTAGCTTCTCTAGTGTGCAAGCCTGGTTAGCTTGAACACCTGATCTCCTTAAGGGAATTGTTTTTCCTTTTCCTAGGGCATCGGAGAGCCACATGTGACATAGAGAAAAAGGCATGGCGGGGCAGGGGAGACAATTATGGCTACGCATAGGTCCATCCCTTGGAGTTTTGCCTGGACCTGAAATAGTACAGGCTCTCCCTGGATGGAGTTTCACCATGACACTGGTGTGATCGAGTAGCACCTGTAGGAGGGAAAACCTTTTAATCACATTGTCCCCATTTCTTATCTCTCTGGGAAACCGTTACAATATAGTAGAAGGCTTTGCGGAATTGCTGTGAAGTTTTGCCTGTAGACATTTTAGAGGCTGTATGCTGGCCTGTGAGCTTTGCAAGAGTTGGAGGTCTACTTGGCTTCCTACGGCTGCTAAGTATAGTCTGGATTGAGTCTGTGTATATCATATACATGTATATATATATGTGTGTGTGTAATATGTATACATAATATGTGTGCATTGTGTGCATATGTGTATATATCATATATACATGCAATATACATACAGATATGCTTTCTCACCTTTTTGTTCTTAGGCAATTGAAAAGGTTTGAATAGCAGTACAGGAAGATGTTCCTAGCATGAAATATTTACATATAAAAGCTTACTTTCCTTATATGCTCTGAATTTATCCGTCAGTCAACTCACCCTTAGATAGCATTCTCATGAATTATCCAACAAATAGGTCATTTTCCCCCTTTGGATTCAGACATAAATTTTCGAACAACATTTTTTAAAATGTCAGTGGGTCTCAATTGGGCTCTATATTAATCACACATGTGAATTAGCTTGCCAGTGACTTTCCCAAGAAGGACAGAAGAGACTAACTACTCTTCTTGCTTTTTTCCCTCAAAGGGGTATGGGTACACAACCAGCGAGGAGAGAACTAGAAACTGTGGTGGCGTTTCACTTGTATTTTAACAAATAAATCTTGCCTGAGATTCAGAAAAGTAAAACAGCCACACTGGCCAGCCTTATAGACCAAACAGCAATAACACACATCTTTAATCCCAGTAGACACACTTGGCTTGCCACAGAAACCAGGCAGTAGTGGTGCACACCTTTAATCTCAATTTAGAGAGGATGATAAGACGGGAGGAGACAGCTCTCAGTCAGTCTCATTCTGAGATTCCAGGAGGCAGCACCACCATTTCAAACTGAGGTCGAGGTAAGAGCCAGGGCCGTTTGCTTTGCTTTTCTGCTCCTCAGGTAAGTTTTATTTATTAAAATACAAAGTGAAATGTCTCTACAAGAAGCAGTGTTCTTCATCCTAGACTGTGTTGCCCCCAGTATCCCACACTCAGCTGTCAGACCTTCTCACACAGGGAGAGACAGATATGCAATAGCATTGCTTTGTTCTTATTCTTCCATGAGGACCGAGCGCTGAACAGAGCCATTACCGTCGCCCGATGGAGACTCTTACTCCCTTTCTGGTGGGCTGTTTGCTAATATCTATTTAGCTTAGGAACTCCCATTTTATCACTCAGTTTCTTAGCTGAAGAGACGAAGAATTCACTCATCACTTCTGTCTGCCCCTCACCCTTCTGCTGAGTGGCCAAAATGTTAGGAAATTACATCATTTCGTTGGACGATTTCAATGCTTGTGCTTATCATTACCTCGACTTCCTCAGGATCCCATATGGACCAGTTTCTGACTGGTGTGAGTGGACAGGGAGTTAAAGCAACCAACCTAAGAAGATGAGGAAGCCGGGACTTTTAAAGCTCCTTTGATCTTCGCTTGTTTGCTGTTGCTGCTGTTTATTTCAACCTGTCTACGTGGTGTTTCCTTTCGTTACTTCAGCATGGAAGGCCTAAAGCTTCCTGGGTTTGATGTTTGTGAGGTTTCATGGATTGTTAAGCACAGATAATAAATCTGGCTTCCCAAACACTTAACGAGGGAAATGACAATAAAAAGTCATATGCCTAATGCGGCAGAAAAGATTCTGGGGTTTGCAACTTAAATCCTGCCACAGAGGCAAGCATCAACTTCCCATTCCTTGTACCCAAGAAAAGGCCAAAGATGACTCCAAGGAAACAAGTTTTCTTAGTGCAGGTATCTAAGGACACAGCTGTTATTTTAAGTAATCTGTTTTCCCTCCTACACTCCCTGCCTCGGCTTCTGCTTCCATATATGCTAATACCATAAGACTCCACAACAGTACAAAGCATACATTAAAGGAAACATATTAGCTCTTTCAGTGATGCCCACCAGCGCTGATTGGAAGGTCTGCAATGAGTCTTCAGGCGAAGGGAAGACATCACATGGTGTCTTTCCCTTCTCCAGGGTTCACCTGCTTAAAGGATCTGTCATCTCCCAGAGCCCTACAGTAGCAATGAGAAATGACCATGTTCAGAGCAGTAGAGGGACATGAAAGATCACTGCCACCCAGAGGCTTCTGTTTCTCACACGGTGACCAGGCGCTCATGAGGTGCCTTTGATTGATCAAAAAGAGCTGCCAGCCTCCAGCGCCTCTCTGTGTAGATAAAGAGCTGGAAGTTTGTTCTGATTCCAGTTCCCAAACTTGGAAACTCTTAAATTGAGCCAGGTAGCCTTTGATATCAGCCTAAATAAGGCCCCTGTAAGGAAGGAAGGAAGCTGGAAAATCGGCTCAATGACAACAATATCTTAACGTTTGCTCATTTCCATTGTGCGAATACGTGTGTTGTGGCTGATTTCAAGCCACAAAGTCCTGGTTACTGAAGTTGGAGTTGAAGAAAGATACAGGTTGTGGTCTTGGTAGGAGCCAAACCCAGCATGCCACTGTGAGAAATCCACCTTTGCTAGGGCAGAGGGTCACTACAACATTGAAGTTACAGATTGATGACATTTCAGTCAACTTGTTTGTTGATTTGGTCAATGTGTTATTTAAAACAAGAAGGTAGTA
>NC_022020.1:62166670-62169045 GCF_000317375.1 Microtus ochrogaster
ACCACCGCCCGGCATGGAAGTAGTAATTTTTTGCCTCCACAAAAGATTCTCAGCTTGTGCCTGAGAACCCAAACACTAAGGGGAAAGGTATATTAAAGTGAGAGTCCTCCAGTGTTCCTCTCATTCCCCTACACATCAAAGTGCGGCCTTATTCCCAAGCTCACAGATTTCTATAGTTCTCTGACAACCACATGTTTCCATCTCCCTGTGTGACTCTAAGCAAATTATTTCCCCTTCCTGGCTTGCCACTTCCACAGCTGTAACATGGGAAGGATAATTTACAAAATTTAAGGCATGAAAGCTACAGATCCAAAACATAAAATGCAAGAAGTTTCCAGTCAAATCCAGACCTTTCTTTGTTGACATATGGCTGGACAACTGGCTGTCCGCATCACATACTACACCATGCATGCATTTATGCTGGGCCTTTGAACGCTGTGTGATTTGAGAAAGCACCAACACATACTAGGCCTTTCTTGTCCTTAAGTTGCCCTCCTATGGGCTTATTTCTTATCCCGATATTCTATCTTTATATATGAACTTTGACTTGTTCTGAAGGGTACAGGCTTCTCTTGTGAAGTAGATTTACCCTGTTAGCAGTCTTGAATACTTTGACATCCACAAGTGAGAGACCATTACCAGCAGAGTCAATTCTCCCTGCAGTGAGAGATGGGCCCTGAGAAAATACAGCACTAAGGAAGTAGGAGAAAGAGGTTCAAGCACAAACTCTGGCAGGGAGAACTATGTCTCACTCACCAGGGCTGGTGTTCCTCGTCACCCGGGGATACTACAGAATAGTGGGCTGGGAGAATGCACTAAAGAAAGAAGAAAGATTCCAAAAAGAGACATAGAAAGTGAGGGACAGTTGTTAAATTCAGTTTGCTGAGTTCACCCCACCCCTTACTTATTTCAAACTGTTTGATGCAGGCAAGAACAGAAGCACAGAGGCCCTCAGCATGTGGTGCCTTCATGTCTTTGGCTCCATGACTATTCAGGGGCAGTTTCTTTACCAGGGACTATCTGAATAGACGGAGACAAGTCCCAGCTCAGCACTGCCTTTCCTGAGATGAACCCAGCCAGTACAGGCTGGAGACAGCAAAGAGGAGGAGCGTGAAGGGCAGGGAGAGCAGGAAGGAAGCTCTAGATGAAATGGAGGATCAATCACAGTAACAGTAGTGTCTAGTGAGTAGAGGGGGCTTGAGGGCCCTGGCCAGAGAGGCCAAGGCACTTGTCCAGACGCCTGAAAAGAGAAGGGGCTCTTTCTGCTCAAGGGTACACACCCCTTCACGGTACGGATTTTTCAAAAGAACAGCTATAGCTACACTGACTGTCAATTCTGATGGGATTTATGTTTTCTTATCACTAAACATCTCTCCCCTTTGTGATGCTGTGGCATCGCCTAGGTGCATATGATGATTCTGCTTCTGGGATCATCCATCTCAGATGGAACCCTGAATGGGCGACTTGGAAAACTCATGCGCACTTTGTGTGTAATAGAGAGTCCATCCATGGGTCGGGAACAGCCATTGTAAGCAACAGCGTCAGTCATAACAGTAGCAGTTAACCCTCACTTGTGATAGGCTGGGATTTGAATGCAGGCCTTGTAGATTTTGTATGACTGTAACTACCCAAGACAATATCTCCTCTTCACACTAAAATACAATTGATCAATTACGCAGGACAGCGGAGGAACACTGAAGTAGGAGCAGCAAGTGACCTGAGACTGTGACACAGGCTTGAAGTTAATTCACGTTTTCCATGTCTTCTCTAAGCAAAAAACAAAGAAGTATCCTAAGATGAAAAAGCCATGTGCTTTGTTCTGTTTCGTGATTTGTGTGCTTCAAGTTCTACACAAGAGGGCTGCATGCTTGATGTTTTGACTGTTTCCGTGTTGCTAGCGCCTTGCCCGGATCCTAGCAAACTAAGTATTTAACAAATTACTAAAAGAAATGCATGGTGTTACAAAGATAATACACAGGACCCCCCCCCCTGGATTCTATAATGTTCTGTAGAATATACAGAGCAAGAACACTGACTGTTTCCCAGGCAAGACCAGAAGACTAGCAGTAGGATGGGCTGACAAATGACAAAGCCATTGAGCTAGAAAAAGGCTTATAGAGCCTGCAGTCAAAATTGTTAATACCAATTGTACAAAGATGGGACCTGGACAAAGGTCTAAGGGCTTTAAGAGGTCTATGTGCTGGAGTCTGGGGGGTGAATGAAAGGAACAGAGGAGGCAGTGGGGTGACAGGGCCCCTGCATTCCTCACTTATAGAGTCCCCTTGACTCTAGTGATATAATCTGAAGAAGGTTATATGGCCCCAAAGACTTGTGAACCATTCTGTTCCATTTTTTACTCTACGTATAAGGGGCTG
>NC_022020.1:62169263-62171921 GCF_000317375.1 Microtus ochrogaster
GGTGACCAATGAGTGAAAGGTTTATTAGTTAGGTGCTGTGCTTTGTAGTAGACCTGTGAGACCTTGTGAATGAATTCCTGTTTTAAGAGGGAGCCCGACCCCATTCCTGCAATGACAGTTTAGTCCACCATTGATAACAGAAACAAGGAAGTGTGCCATGATTGCTAGGTGTGTGGTACTATTTAAAACACAGCATGTTACCCAATCTTTGTTGTATATACAACCCCAGGGTTTTTTTTTTTTTAATAGTAAGACCATCAACATTTTTTTTTCAGATGAAACTGATTCACTGAGAGTGGGGTTTCCAGAGACACAGAAGCATAGGGTCAAAGCAAAGGGCTCAGTGAAAATGGGAAAGGGCTTGCTTGCGTTGAACAGGACTGAAAAAAATGGGGGTTGCAATACGGGTAGGAACTGTCACCCCCCTGGATTGTGTGTTAAATGGGTCTTCAGCTGCTGGTGATATTTGGGGAAGTTCTAGGAAATTTAGGAGGTGGGATCTTCTTGGAGCAAGTAAGCATGGAGTGCAGTGTCCTGTTCTTTTCCTGTTCTTGTTTCTCTCTGCTACTGGTCTGCTGTAAGGCAAGTCATTCCCCTGCTCTGTAATCATGCCACCGTGGTGCTCCCAGGACCAATGGAGCTGGAGTCTACAGATGTAGGCTCTGAAATAGTGAGTCAAAATAGACACTTAGGCTGCTTTGCTCAGGTTATGGTCACAGTGATGTCAAAGACATTGCTGTAATGCCTACAACCATAGACATTTATCTGTACATGGCTATTTGGGGCAGAACGTTTGAGGAGACTAGATGATAATTCTGGGGAGGCAGCACAGAGAGGCTAGAATACAGAAGAGAGAGAGAGAGAGAGAGAGAGAGAGAGAGAGAGAGAGAGAGAGAGAGAGGAGTTCCTGGCTCTCCAAGGCTAGCTTTTCACAAGGCCTGAGCAGGTGCTTTCCAAACAGTGCTCCTCACCCAGGTAGCTTCCGCTGCCGTGACTGGCAGAGGAGCATGGCCCTTTCCTATCAGAGCCACCTGGCAAGGCCCCAACTTGTTTCTTTTGTCTTAATCCATGTCATTCAGGAACACAATCTGAGTTTCTCAATCTTGCACTTCTAAGCAGAGCCTCATTGGTATTCAGCAAACTCCCCCAGCCCTCTTCTCTTTTAATCCTGTGAGAAGACATTTCAATGAGTCTGAGCTGGGACAATTTAGAGCCCAGACTCTGATCTCTATTCACAGCCTGGGGACGTTCTCACAAGATTTGAGTCAGGAGGCTAAGCTTTTAGATCCCCCGTGGCATTGTCTCCAAGTTCCTCGGGGCCAGGCTGCCAAGTTCATGCGAGAGGCTGACCCCCTTCCTTTCACAGACCCACTTATTAGCAGCTTGCTTTCTTTCTTTTGCTTTTTCTTTCTCTCCCCCTTCCAGGCCCATAGATACAATTATTAGAAATTCCTGGTTTTGTGCCCATATTGAAAGAAGGCCTGAATGGGTATGCTAAGGACCCGAAAGGGAGCCACTCTCCCCAACTCCAGCTTCTGTGGTTAATTAGATTTGGATGGTTTCAGAGGAGCAGCTGGAGTTTTCAGAAAATGGGAGCGATAAAAAGGGACTATTCAAGGTATTTTGGAGAGGCTGGATAAAACAATATAGCTGTGAAATGGGGTTTGAGAAATACAACATTCTTGATTCGGCGGGGGTAGGAGGGCAGGGGAGGGCAGGCGAGGGCAGACAGGAATGGATGTGACCGGGCAGAACTGTCCCTGGCTGGACAGATTGCATTCATCTGGACACTTGAGCTGGTGCCCCACAGTGAGCTTCCAGCCCCCATGGCAGTTCTAGTCCAAGCTTGGGATAGGAGGCCCAAGCACACACCTGAGGCAGGTAACCAGAGAAAGCGGGACGGGGTTAGAAATTTGAATTGGAGTTCAAAGCCACTGCGTTTTGAAGCTATCAAGTTTACCAGCAGTGCCCGGATAGTGAGGAGACAGGGGGTGAGGAGCTGCCTCCAGGGAGAGGCAGGCTCTCTCTGCTGGGGACAGAACCTAACCCTCCTTGGAAGTGGCTGATGCCCACAACAGGAAAAGACTCCATAGGGAACAAGTCTCTAACTCGTGTCTAGTCACGTCCTGGGGCTATCACCTTGTTTGTCTGTAATCAGTAGTTGATTGCTTCCCCTTCAAGACCAGGGCGCTGGTACCAATGCTAAGACCTCTTCTCTCTTCCTCAGTCAGGTGTTCAGTCATAGTAACAGAGAGACTGACGAGGTGGAAGGGGAGAGGGGTGCCTCAGGCACTAAGGCCTCTGGAGGCTTCCTTCCGTGGCTCAGTAGAGAAGGACACCTGACCATCGTACCTTAGCTCAAGTTTCCCCAGGGATCTGTAGTCTAACCCATCTCTAGAGTAGATCAAGAGCACTGTGCAGGAGAAAACCGACATGAAAGAATATAATTTTATTCCATGGATCTGCATCAAAAGCTTTGTTGTAATCTTTCAATTGTATTCAATTCTTGGAAGAGTATTTGCAAACAGTAGCCTAGATAGAATCTCAGTCTACAGGAAGAAGAGAAGGGACAGCTCAGTGGGCAGCTGTGGCTATGTGCTCACTGCTGCTCTTAGGATGGAAGCTCAGTGGGCAGCTGTGGCTATGTGCTCACTGCTG
>NC_022020.1:62172021-62184858 GCF_000317375.1 Microtus ochrogaster
TTAGGATGGAAGCTGCAGCTCTAGGGACTTTAGGTGTTTCTCCGTGTAGCAAAGTGATTCCTGCCAAACCTAGACGTTTTAAATCACCCCATCCATGCTCGCTCTTCCTTCCTTCTTTCCTTCATTATTAATTTCTTCCCTTTTCTCCTTCCTTTCTTCCTTCCTTTCTTTTTTAAAATCAGGGCTCTGTCGCAGACCCTATTCATCAGTTACATGTATAATTCTTTCCTTCCTAATTCTCAGAACCAATATGTTTCATGTTATGAGTATATAGGTAAAACTGTGTGGGGCCAGAGAACAGTTATTAATATCAATGTTTCCACAGGCTGCCAAGCCCTAGAGATAAAAGGATGGTTTGCTCATTTTGTTAGTAAAGGGTCATCCTTTTATAACCAATGGCATTGTATCTTTAGGCCATCAATGGGTGAATGAGATGTGGTCCCCACTATTAAGGGACAGGAAACACACAATAGCCACAATGCAGCTGACTCCTTTAGGCAATGGACCCAGATGCTCTCTAGCCTCAGGCCTCAGAGGATGCAGAGAGGGCCTCCAGGTGGGTGGTCTAAAGGGAATGCCCCAGTGTGCTACCCCGATTTAGGGTCAGGAATGAGTGCTGGGTATGGATGCTGATCTTTGGATTCAATTTCAATTCTTAAAGCGTTAAGTTTGGGAAGGGAAGGGATAATTAGGGAAAAGAAGTGGAGGAATTAGGAGTTCTGGGGAGGGAGAAAGGAGAGGGAGACTGCTTTCAACACACTTTTTACATGTGGCAGTACGAAGTCTCCTTTCCTGTTCGGAGTGCTCAGGGTGCTGTTTCACGTGGCATCTAACCCTGCTCTCGTCTTTCCAAATGCCCTTTATCTGAGATGTATTTTTAGATTGTTGGTTTCTCAAAGGCAAGAATGGTGGGTACCTATTTTAATAACACAGTTTACAATGCCAGTGTTCTCTTTCCTTAGAAACCAGACCACCAGCTGAAGAGTCTTTAAGCAAACAGAACACACACTGAGATTCAAGTTTCCCCTTTAGGCAGGAGGGGCACATGAATAGGGCAGGGCCCACCTTCAGAAACAGACTGTGGTGGGACAAGGGGAGTCTGCAGGGCCATTAGGAGGCAGGGTGCTGCTGCCTCTCCTAGGATCTGATAGTTTGCATGGCCAGTGCTAAGTCTGAGGGTAGGACGAGATGGACTGGGCTTTGTCTAAGCTCTAGAACTGGGAAGAAGGGTGGAATTGATGGTGCTTCAGCATCTTGACTATACGGAGGAAAAAGGGAGACAAGGCCAGACCACTCTGTCCTTCAGGGAGGTATAAGTTGGTCATCACTGACAGCCAAGACCCTACAGGGACACCACGCTGTGATTGTGGCAGTGGCAGGGAGCTGGGAAAGGTAAGAATGTGGGCTGTTCACGAGGCTGGGACGTGTCCCTCATCTTCAGAACTTAAAAGTCACCTGAAAGAACTTTTCTTGGGAAAAGAAGAACAGAAGTTTGGGCCAAGGTCGGGGCAGATTCGGCTTACTGAGCTAAAATGAAGACACCTCTTGAGGAGTCTTAGTGTCTGGGGCGGAGAACCCAGCTTACCTGGAGCTTCGAATAACAGGGACCTTGAATCCCAGACTAAGGGATATGAACTCTATTCTGTGAGAGAAAACTCTTCTTTAAACCGGAAGCCCGAGTCCCTACCATTTCATCCGTTTGAAAGAAGACCACACTCAGACCCTCACCGACCCTGCCAGGCATAGTTCTGCTTTGTGCTGGAGGAGATATAATAAGCTGGAAGCGGCTCTCAGTAATTGATGCTTTCTAGGCTGCTGCCTTGCCGGAGAGCAGGAGCGATTCACCCTCCTCTGCGCGCGCGCAGTGATTGCTGGCCCAAAATAGCCTCGCACCTGCTCGGATTTGCCTGAGAGATAATTTCAGCTTCCAAGGAGACCGCCCTGATTGGTGCTGATTTTGCATGATCTCCCCTCTGGCAAACACCTGGAGAAAAACACCTGATCAGAGAGGTGCACCCTGGAGAGACCAGGCCACTGAGAAAACTGCTTCAGCCTGTCCAAGGAGGACAGACTCTCTGGGGCCTCCTGTCCCACAGGTACCTTCTCCTGTAACAGGTGGATGCTAATGGATGTACAGAAGAGGAAGGGGGAGGAGAGAAGTGGGGGCAGGTATTGGTCTGGAATTCACTTTGGAAGAAGCGCCAGAAGTGTGGGTAGACCTCATTGCTTCCGTCCAACCCAGCCTTTCTTCTCGGGTCACCTTCTACCTCTGCTCCTTGCCGTGTTAACCAAATAAAATGACTCTCTTTCAATGCCTGTCTGGAACTCTCTCTCCAATCTGGTTAACTGCCAAATGCTTCCTTGTAGCATTTTTAGCAAGTGCAGAAGTTTCCCCGTGTTTAGAGACATATAAACAGCTGCCCAGAAAGAAGATTGAGATCCCTGATAGGGCAGCAAACCCCAACATGTTTGTGAGGGTGGGATAGAAACCCAATGTGTTTCAAACACAGTGAAAAAGGACATGATTTTATTCCAGTTGTCCCCCAAACTCTGGTTGCTAGGTGGGGCTCTTATTTCCATTTTGCAGGTGTTTATTAACTGTCTGAGGCCATAGACTGAGAAATGTTCACAGTCAACTTCCTTTTCTCTATGCTGTACCATTTTAGTCAACATTATATATTTAGTTATTGAGATGATATGGTCTATTGGGCTCTGGGGATGCCTGTCAATTTCCCCACTTTGCAGAGTTTCATCTGAGCCCAAGAAGGAACAGGTAACGGAAAGAGCAGACAATGACAGTGACCAGCAGGGCCAATGAGGAGCAGAGGGGCTCGTCCTTCTTGGAAAGCGTCAACAACAGGCATGGAGAGAAGTAAAGCACTGTCTGTCACGACAATACGACCAGGCCAACATCTAAGTGTCATTAATCACTGCCGCATAAGCCCATTAGGGAGCACAGGCCGGAGGAATCAAGGCACACGACAGACAGGCCTGAGCAGGGACACACGGCTGCCTCTCGCTGCTGCTTCTGCACCAGACACTAACATTCGCCACAACTCAGATCTTCTGCCAAAATCTGGAGCTTTTCCCTGTGAAACCCTCATTTGGGCACTTTAATCGAGAGAGGATAGATAGTGCAATCTCCATGGCTCTGTTTCTCTCTTCCAGAGATTTTTTTTTTTCTTCCTTCAAGGAAAGGCACGCGCAATCAGCTACCTTGATTGGGGAATTACTCGGCACCCACCTGCTTATTTGTGCTGATTCAGGAATTTTGCCATGTCGCCAAGATTTTTTTTTTTTTTTTTTCCATTCGTGATTAGTAAAAGTCAAAGCACTGGAGGCTTTTATGGACTTTCCTAACCTGTGGCAGGGCACCAGCTTCCCGTCAATGTCTGTCAGCTCCATCTTCTCCAGTGACTCGGTCAGCCCACTGCCACTCTGTTTCGGCACACCAGAGAGCAGAACGCTCCTCGCAGAGGACCTCTCACTACAGCTGCAGAGGAGGACCCAGATGCACACTTTCTGGATTCGTCTTCTTTTCCCCTTATCCTGCTTCTATTTCCATCACACGTCTCCCTCCATCCTCTGTTTTCTTAACCTTTCCTGATAGTCTGGGAGGGAAATCATATACATGCTTAGGCCACGCCTGAGGAGAGCAAAGGGGCAGATGTGAAAAGATCTACCTGCGCGTCTCAGCGCTGTCTCTCAGCCACTTGTTTTGGCTCTTCCTCTACCTCTGTAGTGTTCCTTCTTCTCAAATCTAGAGACCAAGCCTCCCCCACATCCCACAGAAGGCCCGTCTTTCTAGCACACACACACACACACACACCTAATTCAATAAAGAAACAAAATTCACAGGCCAGTGAAGCCTGCTCCTCCATCTTTCCTCTCTCCTCTGTGTCCCCAGAGTGTTCTAGATAATTGGCCACACCTATGCTTGCTACCTCTTCATCCTACAGGGCAGATGGCTTCTTGTCCCTGGCCTAGGTTTCTGCTCTCCAGGTCTGGTTGACTGATCTTGTCAAATGTCAGTCACCTACAGAGCAGCATAGTCCTGCTGGCTATGTGTTTGTAAAAACCTGGGTGTGACTGGAAGCTCTAAGTCTCAGATTAGGAGTCTTATTCTAACATTTTAAGACTCATTATAGGTCCTGAATGTCCAGTCCTTTATGATAGTCTACCCATGACTGTTTGGGCTGAATTTACTCTAGACTTAAGAGATTTTCTTAAATGGACAGACTAAGTGAACTACTAAGGGTTTTCTCCTTTCTCAGATTAAAAAGAACTTCTATCAAGATGGTTAAGGACTTGCTAAGCTTGGAGAAATGGTCATTTTACATCAGTCGGGCTAGCTTGAAACTCAGCTGATCTGGAATGCATATCAATCTGACTGCTGACTCCTGGGATTAAATACATGCCCCTTCATATAGAACTTGTAAAGATATTTTTTCCAGACTCTAGACACAGATTTTCACCTAGTAGGTCAACACTCCTGTGGAAGCTCCCTGGCAATTCCAATAACAGCTAGGTGGGTTTGAGGGTCATCGTATTGTTCTTAACCTGTGTATTGAGCTTGTGTTTCTAGACTTTGGACTGCTTCTTACTTGTTTATTCCCTATTGGTAAAACCCTACAGACATATAGCTTTCTGTTCCCTGATAATTTGGACCCCAACACCTTTGGTCTTTCTGATTTCACAGACTCCTATTTTAATTTGTCATTATCGCTGCTTATATGACAGGTTTCTTCCATGGCATCCCTAAACAGGTCACACCTTAAGGAAATTCTGTTAGGATGAAATTCTGTTCACCGGAATTTTCTTTTTAACCATTGACAAGCATTGAAAATAAAATATTCACAGTGGTCGCGACATCCATGCATAGGAAATAAACCATGTCCATGATCTCATTTAGTCCCAGTGCAAGCTTGAAAACCCATCAGGATCATTCCTATTGTGTGGATTTATAAATTGAGACTTAGAAAAGGTAACAACAGGCTTAGGACACCCTAATATTCATGCTTGGGGCTTGTGGGAACAAAGGTCCCAGCATACTCAGTGGAGATTTGGTGGGGTTATGTTTCAGGTTACATTATAGCTGCCTGAAATCTGGCATGTATACAAGGTCTTCATCAAACCCCCCCAAAGCTGCCACAAACCCCGAAAATGTCCAAGAACAATCCTGGATTGCTAACAAACTCCCATCCTAGGTCTGTTTTAGCTTCCATCTTTGCTTGTCTTTTTCTTCTAGTTTTTGTGACTCTCTATGAGACATCTTCTTCTGTAGTCTAGTTGGAAACTATGTCTTGGAGTCTCCTTTGCTCTTGCTTCCTAGAGTTGTAAGCCTACCGAGACTGTTTCCCAACAAACGAACCGAGTCAGGATCATTGGTAAGCCTATCCAGTACTCCGAGATGGAACGGAAATATTTCAATTATAACGTTTCCTGGTTTTGTACTCAGATATTCTGTTTGGAGTCTGCTGTATAAATGTGGATCAAAGTTTTCATATTTCTGATCTGCAAAACCCTTCCTTCCTTCTCCAAACTCCTCTGGCAGCCAGAGAAAGATGGCTTCTTGTGTGAGTGTGGGATTAGAGTCACCATTGGCATCATAAACGTCCTTTACTGAATGCCGACTACGTGCCAAGTCCCCTGTCCAGCGCACATTGCCCCTTTTGAGAGTCTGGTATGCTCATCTCCATTTACTGGGACTTTCAGAATTGTATTAGTTAACTTTAATAACTTTGGTATTTTTTTTTTTTAGCTATGATAAAACACCATGACCAAGGGCAAGTATAGAAGGAAAGATTTATCTGGGCTTATGGATCCAGAGACATAACAGCCCATCACTATCATGGCAGGGAACTGTGGTAGCAGGCAAACATGACGTCTGGAGCAGCAAGCCGAGAACTCACATTTATAGCCACAAGTAGGAAGCGGAGAGAGGATGAACAGAGAGTGGCTCATGGCATTTGAAACCTCAAAGCCTGTTCCCAGGGTCCTACTTCTGCTGGCAAGGCCACACCTCCTCATACTACTCAGGCAGTGCCACAAACTGGGAACCAAATAGTCAAATGCCAAAGATGGTTGTGGAATATTAGTTAAAGATGTGTTACGTCCTCTTATGCTGTGGACTATTTGTTTAATGATGAAAAGATGTGTTGTATTCTTTTATGTTGCAGTTGTTTAACTTTGTAAAGCCGTGTTACTTTGCCTGCCTACAACACCGGATTGGCCTAGTAAAGAGCTGGATGACTAATAGCTAGGCAGAGAAAGGATTGGTAGACAGAGAGATTAAATAGGAGGAGAAATTTGGGAGGAGATCAAGGAGAGAGGAAAGGATAAGGAGAGGAGAAAGTCAGGGGTCAGTCACCCAGCCACACAGCCAGCCACGAATAAGAAGGAAAGAAAGATGTATAGAATGGAGAAAAATAAAAGCCCAGAGTCAAAAGGTAGACAGGATAATTTAAGTTAGAAAAATTGGCTCAAAACAAACCAAGCTAAGGCCAGGCATTCATAAGTAAGAATAAGTCTCTGTATATTGATTTGGGAGCTGGGTAGCAGGCTCACAAAGAGAAAAAACAAAAAACTAACTACACAAGACTATAGGGGGACATTCTCATTCAAACCACTATAGGATTCAAAAGATTAAAATGAAAATGCATGAGAATCTTTCCATGCTCTGTAAGAAATAAACATTTCTTCCATGATGTTATCAATCTTCAATTTCACCAGTACACATTCTATTTATGGTATCATACTTCTTAAAAAGCACTATGCACTTTCCCATTGCTGAAATGCAGAAAGGAAGTTTCAGAGTTTTTCCCAGTGTACACAGTGGAATGCCCTTCAGGATTTTAACAGGAGGAAATCAGGATCAATTTGGAGATTGAGTTACTCTGTGGAACAGCAGGTCCAGTAGGACATGTGGACAGTGAGAGTTGGGGCATAAGATTCTCAAAGCGTTCCTTCCTTCTTTGTTTTACCTCTTTGGCCATTCCCAGGGAAACCATCTTTTCCCAGAGCAGAGAATTTGTGAAGATCTTGACAATCTGACCTTGCCATTTAAGCAGGTGAAAAGCTGTCTTCTCCACCAGACAGTGCTCAGAGGTCCCTGCTGTGATCTGAGGATGTACCTCTGTATTTGTCTGCACTGATGACCTGGGGGCTTCTACAAGTCAGCACATCCATGACGTGCCTTATTTTCCTCCTAGAATCAGTCACAGGCTAGCTTGCATTCCCAAATGGGTGGAACTGAGGAGGGAAGAATGGATCATCCCCAAATTTGTACTAGCAATAACCCAGAAGCCAGTGGGTTCTGACTCTACCTATTTTTTAAGGGTCCTTAGGAATCAGCCTTCTGCTGATGTTTAGAAGCTGATGATTGATTCAGCGAGGACCCGTGAAGACTATTGATTTGGTAAGTAGAAAGCAAACAAGTTGTACTGGTCATTCAGGAAACATCAATAGCTTAGATAAGCTTGAACCAGCAACTCCTATTGGCTCTAGCATGGCTAATTTGTCTTCATATTTACTCAGTATTGATGTTAAAAAGAACAATTAGTCATTTGTTTTATAGCTTACCTCAGCCTTATCCCATCTCTAAAATTGCCTCGATTACCATCAGTGTTTTAGGTAGGAAGCAAAGAGTTTTGCTTCATATAATAGAAAATGACCAGCTGGGCACAAATACTTCCTATCATCTCTGCCATGTCACCACTTTTGGAAGAGTCCCTGATCATCTTGTTGAAAATCTTCTAATCTCATCTGGTCTGTTCATTTCGCATCCATCTCTGAGAGTTCAGAATATAGCAAGCCAAAAGCAGTTAGAAGTAGACTATCATAAGGAACTGGACAATCCAGAAGCCTGTATTTATTATTGCAAGGCTCTAACTCCCAGTTAGAGTCTTCATGCACACTTACCATATTTGGGTTTTCACAAATATGTTCATCATATTGTACTCAGTCCCATGACTCTTTGAAACCTAATGTGTGTTCTCTCCTTCCTGCCCTTAATAGTGTTTTAGAGGGCTGGGAAGAGCTCAGTGGGCAGAGTGCTTGCTTTGTATGTATAAGCATCTAAGACCCATTCCCATGTAAAATGAACACCAGGTATAGTGTATACTTTATAACCCCATAGCTGGGAAAGCAGGGACAAACAGATCCTTGGAACTTGCTGGTGAGCTGGACTAACTTACTTGGTAAATAACCCCATAGCTGGGAAAGCAGGGACAAACAGATCCTTGGAACTTGCTGGTGAGCTGGACTAACTTACTTGGTAAACTTTAAGTTAGTAAGAGCTTCTTTCTCCAAAAGGGTGGGTTGTACTTGAGGAATGACCCCCAAGAGTGTCCTGTGACCTCAGTATGCACCAACATACACAGGTGCATCCATACACACACACACACAGAGAGAGAGAGAGAGAGAGAGAGAGAGAGAGAGAGAGAGAGAGAGAGAGAGAGAGAGGAAACCCATAAGTCGCTAGGATAACTTATTGTTTGGTAATTAAGAGATGATTGCAAATTTAATGTAGACATTCTTCCTGGACTTGCAAAAGACGTGTGCTATACTAGTTCACATGGGCATGTCACAAAATGTCATAAATATTTTCTGTGTCATAATAGACATACAAGACACATATCAATCTTTCCAAAGAAATGCACAGAATTAGGATGTTGATATTTACAAGCTCCCAGACTTCCAAATTTATCTGTTTATCCTGTTTCTTTCCTGCAGCCTTGATCATTGTTATGTGTTTGGCTCAGCTGGTTCCCCCATTAGTGTGTGTCCTAGAATTTCCCTTCAGTTCCTTGACTATGTAGGCATTCCTCTTACTTATGGACCTGATGTTTCTTTTTCCTCGAATATTATTTGGTATTTTCCCCTCTTCTCTATTGCCTCTGAATTGCCACTGTTTACCTCACCACCAACCTTAGATCTCAGACCAACTTCCTGTGATAGCCTGCTCTTCTCCACCAGCTTGGATCTGGAACCATTCTTTTGGATGTTTTGAGTCGAGGTCTCAGTCTATAGCCTGTGCTGGCTACAAACTCAACAGTCTTCTGAGTGCTGTTCTGATCAGTTTCTTTGGTTATATTTATTTCACTTTGCTGTCATTGGGAAATATGTATTTGGAACATTGGTTGGCCATTGCTTGTCTTCTCTAATAGAGACTCAGTCTTGTAAGAGAGAGACCACACCTGTCTGTGCACCTTTGTTTCATGACCCTCGGGACCATGTTCCCGATAAATCATGGTGAAAGCCAGAAGGAAAGAATGAGAGGAAAGGAGAAAATAAGGCATGGTTGCTGAAGTGTGGCCAACTTTGTCATTCTCGTTTCTCTTTGGTGTGTGTGTGTGTGTGTGTGTGTGTGTGTGTGTGTGTGTGTGTGTTCAAGCCATGAACTATTTACTATCTACCAAGAAAAGAAAAGGACAGTGTATATGCAGCATTGCCTGTGTGTGGTTCTTTCTCCGTATCCTTCCCTGTGTCTTCTATGCGCATTTAGTTTTGCTTCTTCTCCCCCACCCCTCTCTCTCTCCCGCTCCCCCCTTGCTCTCACTCTTATTCTTGTATTGCTGGAGATTGAACTCAGTGATTTATGCACAATAGGCAAAATTTAAACTGATTTTTTTTTATTATTTTGAGATAGGGTCTCACTAAGGTCTGCGTTGGCCTTGGGCATGCCACGTATCTCAGATAACCTGAAATTTACAATCTTCCCACAGGCCTTTGCTGCCAGGTTCAGGGCTTGCCCCAGTTTTGCTCTGCACAAATGTGCATCTCTTGCAGAGTCCTAAAGTCCATATTTGTCACATTAGAGAACATAGGGTTTGAATGGACCAATCTCAGTTCCTATCAATGAAGCAATCCCCCTACACAGTCGTGACCAGGAGTTCCTTGCAGATGACACCTGGCTGTCAGGTGAGTCTGTTCAGTAGACTTTGGTCCCTTGTGATCCCAGGCTTGCTCCCAGTAGGTTCCCCAAAGGCTCCCAGTACGTCCCCTCACTCTGCTGATTGACTGACTCCCTGGCTCACCTGTAACCTTTCTAACCCCATGGTGTCCTCCCTACTTTGTTTCATGTCTATATCATTTCCTCCTATAGATTCTGTGCTCCTAGATGGAACCGATTTCCTTCTCCTCTTTCATATACTTTCAAAACTCAAGGCTTGTCTAGAAACATGGCAGGCATTTGCAGAGTTTCAGGTGAATAAGCGGGGTATAAAAGGACTAGCATGGATTGAAGGGAAACTATTTGAGCTACAAGAAGGGTGGAATTTCCTCTTTTTTTCCCCTCTCAAATGGTGTTAAAATTCAAATGATCAGCATCAAGTCTTTCAACATCCCATGGTTGCCCCGTTCTTCCAGATAATGCGCTTTTAGTTGGGAGGAAAGCGATTATGCTTCAACAATTGGTATCAGAATAAATGGCCGAAGAATTTTATCATCAGAATAGCACAGGAGCACAGACAATTAAACACAGCAGAAAAGATCAAAAGGGAGAGAGGAGCCAGGGGAATATAGAGTGGAGCCAGGAGCATGACCAGACCAGGAGTCTTGAGATTTTTCTGGTATCCTCTGCCCTCGTCCCAGAGGAAACATTAGGTTTAATACAGAAAATGACTGACAAATTACTAGGCCACCGAGTGTGAAATTTATATTTTGCTTTTTGCTTTCTCCTATCCTATAATTGTATTGATCAGAACAGTAAAAATATTGCTATTGTCTCCTTTATTATGGTGTCTCTGAAATGCAAGCTGCTGCTTTTCGGTGGTTGTGTTTTTTCCTGAATAAATCTTTGTCTTGTAATAAATAAATCTCCTAATAGGGCCTTATTTAAATATCAGTGCTCTGGGAATGAGGCAGAAATCCAAAGATGAACCATTAAGTCCAGTAATAAGAAAGAAGTGTGTGTCAACCACATGACCACATCCTGAGAAGCCACATCAATTAGGGACCTAATGTGTGATCCATCACCCAAGCCAGTGCAGCCACGCACTCCTCATGCTTACACTATTGATTGCCGTACAGATGTACAGATGCTGGGTGCTGAGCGGAGCCTCCTAACCCCCAGGCACGTGGGCTGTGGTACTGCTGCTTTGGAAGACGGAATGGACCTCTTCCCCAGGAATTCCTCTCACTGGATGAACACGTGTCCCGTGACCTTGAACTGAATGTGTGATTGTTTGATAATCATGCCTCCGTAAGCCATGTGATTTGTCTGCTTGGGACTCAGAGAAACCAGAAATAGCAATGACTTTGCATACTCAGAGAGACGCTGTGATCTCTGGGGCTTCATCCAGGTTGGTTTAAAGTGACATTCATTCACACAGCAAAAATATTCTAAAGCCATGTCTCAAAAATTTCACCGTCTCTTTGGTCACCTTAGGTTTTAGAGAAAACTCGCTTTCCCAAATCCCTAACATTTTCTCAGCCTGGTCTGCTGCTTAGGAGGAGATTGGAATTTGGCCAGCCAGTCAAAACATGGAACTAAAAAAAGACAATTATTAGTATTATTAGTAAACTTCTTTGACAACAGAATCTGGGCTAGTACATGACTTAACAGTCAAGGTACTTGCTGTATAGGATGTTTAGTGTTTGGTTCTCTAAGGAGCATCCATGAATATAATGGCTAAGTGTTGTGGCCTGCCTTTAATTCCAGTTCTGAGAAACCAGAGATAATGAATTCCTCTAGCAGGCTGGCAATCCGACTAGTGGTATTTGAGAGCTCTGGGTTAATATGAAAGACCTTGCCTTAGTATAGAAGTTGGAGAGCAATGTAGGAACATCCCTGCGGAGCCTCATGGCCTCTGTATGCATGTACACCTGCTCCGGAGAGCAAAAATCTATACAAGAAGCCATCTGATCTGGAGGATGAAGATGTGGGAAACATGGGCATGGGCAATCGCCTGGACCACTGTGGGGGTGTAGAGGAGAGACAAGGAGGAGCTTCCACTGGCCTGTGAATTCTTCTTCTCCATGGCATCGACAAGAAAACATTAGATACTGAATCTCTACTTCATACCATTGACATGAATTAATGTCAGATATATTAAAGACCCCAGCATGGAAAGCAAACCAAGTTTTTTTCAAAGAAAATGGCACTAGAATTAAGGTAGATAGTTTTCAATAAAGATGAAGATATGAATAGAGATTTCAAAGAAGAGGAAATGAAGGTGTGACTAGAATTCCAGCTGTGTGTAACAGGACAATACAAATTAAACTATAGCAAGATAGGGTTTTCCAACCTATGACACTGGTAAAATTGGCAACTTTAGCAATTCCAAGTATTAGCAAAAATGCAGAGTGATCACGGGTCTCATTTACTGTTGCTGGGAATAGAAACTGGTCCTCCTCTAACTGTGAAGAGAAACTTGGCACCTTCTAGGAAAGTTGAAGATGCACAGTCCCTGTTCTGCAATTCTCCAAATAAATATTTCCCTCATATTAACACTCAGGAAGGTCAAAAGGACATGCATATGAATCAGAGCAGAATATTAAACAGGATATCAATCACAGATCTATTAAAGGAGGTTGGGGAAACTACAATAGAGTTACAGAGCTGTGTAAATGAACCAGATGATACACATGGAATGAGTCAATAAATCACAACCAGAAGAAATAACTGCTGAGAAGCGTTCGCCTGAGAACTGGAAACAATGGTGTAATACACAAAGAGGTAAGGCTGAGGTTCTGGGGGCAGCTTTAGTAGGGCCCCGAGAACACAATCTGAACAGGTATGCCTCCTGAATACATGGTTACTGGACTCCCGAGTGTCTTCTCCAAAGGATCTAACCTTATCTAAAATTGCTGTCTGCCTGACACCTGTTGAGGTCC
>NC_022020.1:62185404-62206653 GCF_000317375.1 Microtus ochrogaster
AAAAAAAAGCAGTGTATTTTAAAACGAACAAGCAGCGACAAGACTCAAAGCCGCCCTCCGTAGCTCGACTGTTCTTTAGAGCTGTTTTTATTGCATTTGGTTGCTTCTTGATCCCATGGATTTCTCCATTTCTCAGTTTTGGCTAGTCATACAGCAAAGTTACTTGCTGGCTCTTATCTTTTGACCACACATTGGGGACTGTCTCTTTCCCTCCGTGTGTACATCTCCTGCCTGGATGGCTTCAGGCCTCCTCCCATGCAGGCACTTAGCCTCTCTCACAACAAACTAGTATCTGAAAAGCTCTTTCCTAAAGTTACATTCATTGCTTTAGCAAAGTCTTTCATTTTGGGAAGTTGTATAGAGTTCTGAACTAATAGCCAGCTATCTAGAAGTAGATGGGGACTACCTGGGACTCAAGGGTGCCACATGAATTGAGGTAGTCTTGTGGGACTGAGTCCTTAGCTTCTGTCTTTTTTTTTTTACAACTCTGTGTAGTCACAGCCAAAACTGATTTTAACTGAACACTCAATTGTAGCACGATTAATAAAAACCCAGAGACAGAAATTGAGGTTCAACCTGATGGTAAGAAAAGCAAAACAGCCAGTCCCTGGAGAATTGATGTTGAAATTCATAGGAATAATTGCCCAATGAATTGATCTGTGTGGATATATTCATTTAATACATGCTCTGTTAAATGTGAGGGACTGTGGAGCATAGTAAGGTAATATAGTAATGGCAATGCTTGTGACACATTTTGGCTAGAGAATTTCTGAAAGGATTTTCACATATTTTGATCCCTTTCATTCAGAAACACAAAGTAGACTATTACAGCTGATAAAACCTACTGGGCCAACAAAATCATAGCTTTTCTCAGGCACAAATTTCACCATGAAAGATTGCTTACTTAGGAAAGGGTAGCCCCACCCCAGGGGCTACATAGTTATAGGATGCCTGAGGTTTCTTCTAATCGGATATTGCTGTCACACAAAATCTAGTCTTGTCATCACCGGACAAATGGTCCCTTCTGGATCCATCATGTATTTAGCGACTTCAGCTTTTATGCTCTTATTATGCGTGCTGTTTTTAAGACCCTCTGATTACTCAGAAGGAAGCACAGGGACACAATATGACTGGGTCGTGGACTTGGGACCCTGTCAAAGGTCTCCTAAAGGCAAGAGAGAATTCCTTCCACAGAAATTAAATCATAGCATTTAAAATTTTATCAGATACACACTACCACCCCCCTCCTTTTTCTCTCCCATGAAAATTGAGAAAGTAGGAATCCAATTACAAAGCCAAGATAAAAAGGAAAGATAGTAAAACATTTTAATTGGATGGCAGAGACGCCAAATCATATTGCCGGCTCTGTTCTCCAGGCAGCACAGCATCGCTACAGGGTCACAGGAGACAGGTACAGTAAGAAGACACAGGAGGAATGGATCTTTTTCCAGAACCTTCCAATCAGCGGCCACCTCCTTCCCGACTTTACGGTGATCCCTGGCACCATTTTCTCTAGACAGCCTAAACCAAGACTCTGGCAAGCAGAATGCACCCCAAACAAAAGCCTCACCTCCTCTGTGGTTCATCCCCAACATGGCTTCTCAGAGCCTGAGAGGAGCTGATGTGAAGCAAGTCTGTGTGTGAAGGCAACTATGAAAGCTTCCCTTGCTGTTGGGTCAGAACTTCTCTGAGGAAAACCAGAGCGAGTCAAAGGTTTTCAGTCAAACTAAAGGGAACTGTCTAAGAGCACTAACCTGGGTAGGAAGACTAGAGACACCTTCCAACTGAGCTCAGGTTTGGAGCTGGTGCTCAGTTTTCCATGTGCACCCCTTCCCTGCCCCAACACTTCTTCCTGACTCCACAATTCGTCAAGTTTTAAAGGACGGGAATGATGATCCCAGGCTTGTAATTGAGGTGGCAAAGAAAGACCCATGCAAGGCCTGGTTTAAAGATTGTGTAGGCTAGAAGGCCTGAAGTTTCTTGCTTCAGAATTATTTCTCATCTAGAAGATGGTTTGGAAGTCTTAGCTGTTTCCCCAGAAACAGAATTTGGGTTTCAGAAGGTCCTGTGTGACTGGGATGAGGCCCACTGCACGATTGCTACTTCCAGCCCAGCTCATCCTGAGCCAGTTTGCCTTCTTTGTATCTCTTTCATTGCTTGTTGCTCCATCCTACCCAGACGGTGTCAAAAGCACAGTCATTCTGTAGAACACTCTAGCACTCCTCTTTTCTAGGGCTCCCGGCACCCACTTCCCTCCTCTCAAATAGGCTCTTCACACCTCAGCCCAATTAGCTCCACGTAATGTAGTTGTCTGTCTTATCTCAGTTAAAATTCTCCAGGGCTTGGTGTAGACTGGTCCCTGCTCATATCTCTGACCTTAATATTAAACTATAACCCCCTTCACTTTCCATCCAGCTGCACACACTCGTCTCTCCTTTCAGGAAACTCCTCCTGTTATTTCTGCTTCCCAGAAGTCCTCTTCTATTCCCACAGTATTTCCAGATCCTTCTCTGTCCCACAAAAGCCAGGCCATCGCCCTAACCTCATAGAACCACTTAGTCTTCACAGCTGCATCCGCGCTTATGGATACTTCAGTTAGCATAGTAGAGTCTCCTTGCTCACGGCAGCCTTGTTCTATAACATTGCGATGGAATCTAAATTAGTGAACAAGGGGCCATTGCTTACAACAGAAATATATGGTTAGTTTCCTGCAAGCCTCTGGTCATATTGTCATTAACTAATCAATAAAGAACATTGCTTTGTGTACGTTTCCGTTTAAAGACATGTTATTGAACATACATCGTTAATTCATTAACCCCGAACTCACAGCAAAAGCAGTATATTTCCAGCCTGAATGAAGACAAAATAATAGCTATTTTCTTTGGAAGACAAAAATGGCCTTTATGCCTTAAAAGTATTAGATAACACTTTGACTTCTACATAGGGCCATTTTACAGAATGAATTCACCAACAAAATGTGCACACAAAGAAGAACGTGTCTCCAAGCAGAAATGAAGAAAGCAATTGTTTCCAATGGGCAACGATAGGTGGTGTTTGCTTGTTAGGCCATACTTGGAAATCCAAACATCTGGAACTCAAATTTCTCACACCACAAATGGGTTGCAAGTACATTTTACTGAGTAGAAAAAACTCACAAATATAGAATTGACAAATGAAAAATCATTAACTGTATCTTTTATCTTCCACTTTTTTTTTGTTACAGCTGAAACCCAGCAGCTACCCATCATTGGAAAGTTGTGGAGACTTAACTGATATATATTCAGTGAATTAATAAATCTGAGGAATGCCTGAAGTATTACATTGAAATACAAACAACAATTGCTGTCAGTTGTCTATGAAATTTAAGGGATGTAAGACTTGCCCCTTTTGTACCCACCCTTGGGGCCTGTGTTTGGGAGGAAATTCTGAAATAGCTACCAAGGGAGGTGATGAGGATAATCATTGTAGCATTCTATTTTTTTAGCACTATATATGGACTGGCTTTCAGTACAGTACAGAGAGTGAAATATGGTCTAAGGTCACTGAGATAAGTTTACTCTTTACCTTGAAACGATGTAGTAGGGTTAGCCTGAGTGGGCCCAGTATCTCATTCTATGACAGACTTCTCAAATTTTACCACAAGACAACTATTGCATTTGCTTCAGAGCATACTTTCCTTAAAGAATATGGGCCAGGGCTCTTGTTGCTTCTAACGTTTTGTATGGTTTCCCTCATACCCACCTGATAACGAACTTATGTGTGCACTGAGGGACAGAACCCCGGCCACCTGACAAGTAATAATTTGGAAATCTATCTGTAAACTTCTCTTCCTCTGACTTTGGACCCCACCCAAAATAACTAAATAATTTTCAGGGTCAGTTTGCAAATAATCCCATCTCTTCTTGTCTGTTGTCATTTTCCATAGTGTTTCTTGAATTTGCTCCTCTCGATTCATCACCATGCTCATCCTTCAGGCTCTTCAGGGTTTCTGTTCTGAACCCCTACACTACTTAGAGCTAAATGCCTACAACCTAGTGTACGGTTCCACGGTCAAAGGCTGCTTTTCTGTTTTACTCCTTTAAATGTATAACTTCCTAATGTAAATTTAAAAGAAAAACCTAGGCTATGCATTTCTGGATGTAGAGATGTGGTCTACTTTGCTTGGAGACCCTTTATGCCTGGCTCAGTTGATGCTTGGCAGCCGATTCACTGACCTGAGCCTTCATACATTTGGAGTGGATACATAGTAAGCAGAGGCCAGCTCGATGAAGGATGCTGAATTCCAGGCAGTGGATTTAGATGTGTTGGTGAGGATACTGAGAGCCATCATAGACACTTATTGTTACATTTCCGTGTGAAATATGGGGCCAAAGGAACAGTCCCAGAACATCTGTCTAGGGCTGGAGGCCAGCACATATCCTCCAGATGTTACTTCGCAGTGTATGAATGTACTCTTCCCGCTCCATTGGCCAGGAGGTAACAGAGGGAAGGAGGCAAGCTCCGGAGGGAAAACGGGTGAAATAAAAGAGACATTATAAGGCTCACCTTTGGAGACTAGTCAATTTATAGGTTCTGAATATTGAGCTATAAATATCAGCATCTTGGAATCTCCGAGTGAGAACGGGCCCTTGGAGATTCTCTGGCCCAGCCTCCTGCCCAGCGCAAGCTTATTAACCATGACAGGCTGATGTTAATAAGGGTTCCTGCTGCGTGCTCTGCAAAACCCCTTTCTCCCAGCGAGCTCCCTCACCTTTTATATTCCGGTGGGCTACTGCCCAGAGGATATTTTCCCAGTTCAAATATCTTTTTTGTTTCCTTTGGATTCACTTAATTGAAATCTGTTTTCCTTACTCAGGAGGTAACACAAAAGTGTTCTGGCCGGGTGCTGTATGTTTATCTCCTTTGCTGTCCCCATATTTTGAATTAATTGGTGCATTTTCAAAGTGAATGCTGGCAGACACTTGCTCCTTTAGGGTCTCTTTACCTCTGCCAAAAACCAGCCATGTTAAAAACCTATTTTATGACTAGGTTTTCCAAAATGTTACAGCCTCCCTCATTCCAACCAGCTTGGCGAGAAGGAAGCCAAAGCACAGATTAAGCCATTTTCTCCTCATTATCGCCCCATTAAGCCTGCAAAGATGCTATGAAAGTACAGAACCTCTTCTACCTGCCTGCTCTGGCTCAGGACAGAGCTCAGCAAGAACTCAGCACCTTTCTCCAAGAAGAACCATTTATCCAATGACTGACAGGAAGGTTCCTCCCCTCCTGGAGGAAATCCTACTTAAAAAACACAACAGAGCCTTGGAGCCTTGGTAACCCAGAACTCCTGGGAAAGAATCACCTGGCAAGCCAAGTTCTCCAGGTAACTGAGGGTACCTTCTGTGGGCTCCAGATTCAAAATGATTCTATTTAGCTTGGAAGAAATGTCTGTGTTTCGATGTCTTAAGTAGAGAACACTCTTAACCAGTTGGTCTCTTCTTGATTATGGGATTTTTTTTTGACAGCAACTCTATTGATTTAAATGGCTAACAGAAAGCATACAAAATTGAGAGTTACATCCAGAGAGTGGGAACTACTTTACATACTTCTTTTTTAATGTCGTAGAGTTTGTCTACTGCCTCTTCTATGGTCATGCCACTATCTCCAATGTGGCACCACTCAGAAGGACATTTTATTTATACATACAACTTAGGAAAATCTCCAAATAACTATGATAAGATAAACTAGGAAAAAGGAGAAATAGAAGAAGAAAGAACAGGAGGGGGAAAGACAGGAAAGAGAGAACACTTTGCTCTTGAGAGTTCAAAAGCATTTACATGACAGAAAGTACATAGAGAATTATCTGGAAGAGCAGGTAGGTGAGCAAGGATGAGAAAATGGGCGAGCGGGAACACCAAGGGGCATAGACACTTTTGGAAGCAGTCCTTTCAATGTTTTGATTGTAGTAAGGGTCAGAGAGATAAATGTATTTGCCAAAACTTACATAGCATATTTTAAATAAATGATTTATTTTCCAAAAACCATATTTTTGTTTGCCATACTGAGCTTTACACATGTCAGGCAATTTCTCTATCTTAGATAGTCTCACTAAGTTCCCCAGGCAGGTCTTGAACTTATAATTCTTCTCTCTCAGTTTCCTGAATAGCTAGAATTATAGGCTTTTGGCACCATTCCCAGCTTTATTTTATATTAATGACACCTCTAGAAACCTACTTAAATACCTACAGATTTACATTATAAATTGCATTTATTGGCCTAGACTTTTGTGGAAGTCCCTGTAGCCAAAGTCAGAAGGTGAACACCTAGTGGGAAGAGAAATGGACTGGAGTGGGTGCGGTCCCTTCAAACAGACTCTTCAGTCAGTAGGTGGGATTGTGGTCACAGCTCTGGTGGTGAGTAGAGCCTCAGGTTGAGAACGTGAATTATAAGTATTGAGGGCAAGCTCTGTCATCAGCATGTAGAGGTGTTGACCGCTTTTCATTTGTTGACTTGGATTTGTTTTTAGTCATTTCTGCATAAAAGAGAGAGCAAGACTAAAATTTCTAAATGTGAAGAGCCATCTAATAAAGGCATATTGCTAGTGCAGTAAATTTTATACACATGGCAGTTTTTGATCAGGCTCAGTCAATCTCACAGACAGTTTATTATGAGGAACTACCATTACAAATATTATCATGAATAACTATGAGTATTGGGTGGTTTGAAGACATAGCTCGGTACCTGGTACCCAGTAAACACTACATTAATGATCAGAATCAAGATCCTGTTAACAAGACTATGCATAATCACGTTACTCTGCTAGTCCCTTTTGATGAGCTGCGTTAAGTGCTATAATATTATGAGCTTCATGAGCTCCTTGACATGCTGGTAGGAACTTGTGCCCTTCAAACATCTCACTCTGCCTAGTGCAGGATCACATTCCCTAAACCTTCAATAAAGACACATAGATGAAGTGAATGTAATTCGCTGACTCCATATTTTTTCTCAGGACAAGTTCTAGATCATATTATTCTTGTTATTTCCTAGATGTGCTGCATGATGTAAGTTACACTGTTATTATGAAATAAATGGCACTACAGTAATCTTTGGATTTCAAGGAGGTGCCTATAAAAATGCCTTTAAGTCCCTTCTTGCAGTGTGCCCTGTTACTGTTCTGCATCCTTCCTGCTGTCCTGGGACCAACAGACAAAGTCTTAGAGACATCCACAGACTCTGCTACATTAGGAAGCCACCAACTATAATATTTTTGCCTCTATGTCTAATAAAATATCTCTCTATCTCAGGCCTCTCTGCATGATCCTCCAAGAAGGCAAATCATTTTCTCTGCCAATGGTTATGATTCCGCGGAAGATACTGATGCATTTGGGAGCAGAAGTTAGCAGAGGAAGGAGATAACCTGAAACCACAAGCTGCCCTAAACACTCTATTATGAGCAAAGAGAAAACAGATGAATTGAGTTGGAGGGAAGCCTTGGAGAATGATGAATTGCCAGACCCTTCGAGGCTCAGGAGGTTGCAGCCCATTCACCCCAGCTGCATTTTTATGAATACGTGAGGAAAGAACTTTGAAACCGAAGGGCTCTGACTCATGGTTTGACTGTCTGTGTTGGCTCCCAAAGGTGGCCTGAGTCTTCAGCATCACAGCTGGGAACTTTGCTGTGTGCAGGTCCCTAGGCCCGGGGCTTTCATGATGGTCTGCTGATCTTAATGCAAAACGGAATCATCCAAATACACTGCCAATACAGTGTTCCAGCTTAAGTTATGCATTTAATTGAAGAGTCATGATTCTAGAAATTTCTCTTCTGCTAAGGAGGACAATTGTGAGTTCAAGAGAAGGCTTTGAATAAACTTTGCAGGACTTTGTGTCTTTCAGAGTTGTTCGTTTCGTTGAGCTTGAGTTCTAGGGGCATTTGTCTAATTTTCTTCTTTCTATCATCTCCGAAGTCTCCTGAAAAAGTTTCTACCCACTCCTCCATGTCCGTGGTCATTAGTGAGCTCTGAAAAGCTAAGATGATCCTTATCAACAAGGAGAGAAATGCTAGAAGTATCACTATACCTTATTCCAAGTTATGTCAGAGAGCTGTGGTAACAGAAACAGCATGATAACACAAAATGGAGTTTAGACCAATGGAGTGGAACAGAGGACCAATACATAAATTTAAGTAGTCATATGACCTGATATTTGACAAAGATGTCAATACTACACATTGACAAAAAAAGCATCCACTTTAACTAACAGTGCTGGGAGAACTGGATATCTAACAAAGGAGAATGACACTAGGTCCTTATTTCTCACCTGGCACACAAAATAAAATAAAAGTGAATCAAAGTCCTTAAATGGAAGACGCAAAACTCTGAAACTGTTAGAATAAAAAATAAGAGACAAACAAACAAAGAAGCAAACAAACAAAAACCTTTCCAGGCCCTAAGTTTGAGTGAGGACTTTCTGAGGAAGTTTCTAGGCTCTGAGGAAAAGGCCAAAAACCCAATAACCACAACTGAGGCCTCATGAAATTGAAAAGCTTCTACCAGAAAAGGAAACAGTCAACTGAGGGAAGAGAAGCTACAAAATGGGATAGAATCTTGGCTTGCTATATATCTGACAGAGGATTGATATGAGAATACATAAAGAACTCAGAGAAACTAAACAATCATGAATGAACTCAGTGGATAAATGAGCTAATGAGTTGAAGAGATAGTTCTCAAAGTATGAAGTACAAATCACCAATAAACATATGAAAAACTTCAGTTTCACCAGTTTGCGGCTTAGTTAACTGTTGCCAGGACATAATACAGAATCACCTGGGAAGGGCAGTATCTGTGAGGAATTATTTCAATCGGGTTGGCCTGGATCTGCCTGTGGGGGATTTTTTTTTTTATATCATTGAGTTAGGAAGACCCACTGTGAATGTGGGTGGCACCATTTCATGAGCTGCACCTTGGACCAAGTAGGAAAGGTAGAGCCAGCTGAACACTAGCACGAATGTCTTAGTTCACTGCTTTCTGCCCTTGCTATGGATGAAATGTGACTGCTTCAAGTTACTGTTGCCTAGACTTGCCTACAATGATCTCCTGTAACCTGGAATTATGAGCCAAATAAATACATTCTCTCAGAGTTGATTTTGTTGGGGCATTTTATCACATCAACAAGAATGAAAATAAGACACTAGTTGCCGGAGAAATGCAAATTAAAACTATCCCGAGAGTCCTGTTTCCTGCAGGCAGAACAATAGCCGTCCTATCAACAATTGGTTGAGGAGGAAGGATGGGCTCATGGGTCCTTACTTTTGTCACTGAACCACTGGCTATTAGCAGAGTCTGAGAAAGGAAGAGGGATCCTGTCTTTAGTGGTATCCCTCTGCTGAGTCTACCATGCTCCAATGATAAGCCCCAAACCTACATTCATACAGATGGCCCTGATTTATCTTTGTGGATTCCCTAAATAAAAAGAAGAATTTGTGGAGAGGTGGGAGGGTGTACAGGGGTGGTAGGGAAGTAGAAAGTGAGAGTGGTCAGTCTGCAAGGTGTACGTATGAGAAATTACTCAAAAAGACGAGAGAGTGAGAGAACTCCCAACTTCAATCACCAATGTGGATAGAAGAGAAATTTGTACACTCACGGTGAGAATGTAACCAGTCCTGTCACTATGGAAGTCAGTATGGAGGTTTCTCAGACAGTAATCAATAAATAAATCTCCCATATGATCTAGCTATAGCACTCCTGGGAATTTATCCAGTGACCTCCATGTCAACATACTATAGAGATACTTGCACATGGCTGTTTATTGCAGGACTCTTCCTTCACAATAGCTGAAGTATTAAACCAGCATAAGTGTCTCACAGCAGAGGAATGGGTGTAAAATACAATGTACATACACAACGGATTTGTTTCAGCCATGAAGGAGAAACCAAGTAGCTTGCAGGAAAAGGATGCTGCTGGAGATAATCCTTAGAAGTCGGTCAAGCGAATCTCAGAGACAGGGATGCCTCCCTCTGCTCCCAGATTTTATAGAGCTGCATAAAGTCATGTGTCCATTTATAATGGGAAAGTGCAAATGAAATTGTCCAGGGGAACAAAGGGGAGAAACAGAAAGGGAGAAGGGGGAGACAAGAAAGAGCATAGGCAGGGGAGAGCACGGGCGATGGAGGGCCAATATACTTAACACACAGTACGCACCTGTATGAATACTTAAAAAATAGTTTCTTCAAGAAAATACAAATGTAGCTTGAAAAACTATAAATGCTGAGTTATCAGTAAAGATGGAAAAGGCCAGTGATGAGAAAACAATTTGGCTCCTTCTTTTACCCTGTTTGGTCTGGCTCCTCAATTAAAGAGCTATGCCTGTTAGTTTTACTTAAAAATGTATCTACCTTGCCAAGTGACAAAGATGTATCCTACAGGTTTAATGGGATTGGGGATACAGAAATATTTGCAAGTAACATTATTTATCCGTTTGAGCTACTTCCATCTGCTGTGACAAAACACCACGAGCAAAAGCAACCTGTGGTGGACAGAGTTTATTTCACCTTATGGTTTGCAGTCCATTGTCAAGGGATGTCAAAGCAAGAACTCAAGCATGAAAGGGACTGATGACGAGGCCATGGAGGAGTGTCATTTACCGGCGTACCCAAAGCTCAGTCTGCTTTCCTATACCATCCTGGACCACCAGCCCTGGGATAGCACCACCCACATCACTGTGGTGGCCCTCCCTCATCAATCATCAATCAAGAAAACACACCACGGGCTTGCCCACAGGCCAATCTGGAAGGGAAATTTTCTCAACTGAGGTTTTTCTCGTCTCAAATATCTCTAGCCTGTGTCAAGTTGACATAAAACTAGCCAGCATATTATGCATTTCCTCATGTTCCCTGAGATTTATGATATGTCATAATTCCTTTAGACCATATACTTCTTGCAGTGCATGGAGCACATGTTTGTGGGTTTGTGGTGTGTGTAATTGTGTCCTCATGACAGTGGTAGAAGTTCAGCCCGGCAGAGCTGAAGCTCAGTGTTTATCTTCAGAAACAGAGGCTTGGGAAAAGATTTTCTATCATGTAAGGGACAATGATAGACTTGACCCAGGATCTTATTTCAAAGTCAACTCTATTTCTTCAACACAAGAGGTTGGCAAGGAAGACCTGCAGAGTGGGAAGCTGAGTAATAACTGGGGCTGTTGCTGGGACAGTAAAGACTTGAGCATCTGGGTGAAGAGTTTGAAAAGGGTATAAATGTGCTCACTCACGAAGGCTATGTTGTGCTTCTATATCCTGCTTAGGGGAATGAGCCTCCTACCTTATTTCTAGTAGCCCATCCCATACTATACAATGACTGGGACCATGGCTGAATTTTTATAGCAATCCTTACATAGAGCCTGGAAAACATGTGTGTGTATCTCTTATACACACACAGACGTGTTTCCTCACCCTCTAGTCAGAAGATCACGTTTTAAGCATCAAGTCTAATATTATATTACTTCAGACTACATGTATTCTTTTGCCTGTGACTAATTGCATAATTCCAAGTCTAGGGATAAGGCTTAGTATTATGGTTAGAGTAAAAAATGAACTCTATCTTGATGTAACACCATGTGAGATTCCATTCTGTATGCTGTGAGTATGTTTAATTACCATTGGCTAATGAAGAAGCTGGTTTGGCCTATGACAGGACAGAATATAGGTAGGTGGGAAAACTAAACTGAAGGCAGGGAGATAGGGGAAGAAGTTAGGGAGATGCCATGTAGCTGCCAAAGGAGAAAGATGCTAGAACCTTACCAATTAACCATGAGCCTCATGGTAAAATACAAAACAATAGAAATGGGTTAATTTAAGATATAAGCCAGCTAGAAACATGCCTGCGCCGTTGGCCAAGCAGTGTGTAGTTAATATAGTTTCTGTGTGATTATTTGGGTCTGGGCAGCAGGGAAATGAACACGTGGTCTCCATTTACAGCAACAGAAGCACTTGGAGCCACTGTCTTGTACTTGCCTTTCTGGCATCACTGAATAAACTGGTACCAGTCCCATGTGTTTCATGACATCATTTCATACACAAGGATCCATCAGCTGAACTGCTCTGACTCACATTGGTTCCTGAAATCCAAAGTGACAATTTGTTGAACCTCAGTTTCCTCGTTTGGCATGGGGAAACATCTCAGTAGAATGAGATCATCATTTTTTTCTCTTTCCAGCACTGTTTTCAAGAGGAAGGAGTGTGCCATGTGGTTGTTCTACTTTGCCTCTCTGTTGCTGTGATAAGACCCTGACCAAAAGCAACTTGGGGAAGGAAAAAGTTTGATTTGGCTTACGGGCCACGGTCCATCACCAAAGAAGCCAAGGCGGGAACTGAAGCAGAGCCCACAGAGGAATTCCGCTGGTTGGTTTGCTCTACCTGGGTTGCTCAGCCATCTTTCTTCTGTAGATAGCCAAGGTTCACCTACTGAAGGATGGCACTGCCCACTGTGAATAGGCCCGCCTAAAAAAAATTAGTAATGAAGAAAAGGCCTCACACACTCAGCCACAGACCAAAATAATCTCTTCAAGTTTCAGCCGATGTTTCCTCTTCCCAGCTGACTCTAGGGTTGTCAAGTTGGCAGCTGAAGCTGACTATTAGACTAAGTAAGTCACTCATCACTATATACAGCTCATAGTATAACTTTAAGAAATGACGAGCGTGGTAATGATGACATCATTAACATGTATTGTATGCTGCTATGATCAGAAACCATGATGTCTTGTGATTGCAATGACTGTTCTCTAGTTTAACTTGCTTTTAATAATAGCAAAAATTATTTGCTGAAAATTTAATCAGCTAAAGAACATTGTAGGTCCTATTCTCGTTTTTCTCCTAAGTAAACATTTATTGCTAAGTACGGCAGGAGTTAGGGAGAAGAAAGTTCTATACCTGCAGGAACACAGCCTCTAATGGTGAATACAAGGTATGTCTACTAGTTTAATACATACATATATATTACATAAATAATACATAATATATGTATGTATTAAACTAGTAGACATACCTAAATCTGGGAGAAGTCAAATGCAATAATTTGAAAAACAAAATCAAGACACTTTTTTGTCGTTTTCATGAAATTTGGCTATCCCTAGAGGCTGTTCCTGTTGTCAGTAGCTAGCCCTGGCACCCAGAGCCCAAACATTCTTAGCAGAAGCATCACTGGGCTGCAGCCTATTTGGTTAGCAGAGGGAATAGTAATAAGTAAGTGGACGACTATGTGAACATTGGTGGTGGAGGAAGGGCATGTGACAGAGGCTTGGGTGCATCAGCTGATGCTCTTACCCACTTATCATTTTTTCAGGGACCCCAAGTTATGTCTCTTTGAAATAAACTTCCTCACCCATCTTGCAACACATATAATTGTATGGCCACTTTTTGTTCGTCACAATCTGCTTCCTAACAAAATAGATGCCACCTCGCCAAAGGAAACAAGACACTGGCAATCTCCGTGCCTTCCCAGCCCTTGTCCCGGAGCCATGGCTATAACAATGTAAACAAACAGGTCATCAGCCCAGCCCCTCTCCCCTCGCTGGCCTCCTTCTCCTTTCTCTCTGAATGCTCCAGTGGAGGGCAGAGGATTTCAGTTTCTCCAGCTCTGGAAAAATCATTAAGCCCTTTTGCTGGTCGACTTTGGACACATCTGGAACAAATTATCTCTACTTTTGGAATCTGAATAAAGGAATGTAAGCCTCACTGGAGAGATGTGCAATCTGGGGTGGGATTTGCAAAATGGTTTAAGGTTTGCGCATGTACTTTTTTGAGTTTGTTTGGGTTTGGAACATATTAGAAAAAATAATAAGGCTTGCCATGTGCTTTTCATAATTCCTTTGCTTTTCATAAAAATCATTGGGCCCCTCCCCCAATTTTCCACCAATTCTTAGTAGCTCCCATCCGTAGTGTTAAGGGTTCTTATGTAACACGGAATCCATGAGTTAGGGAGTTTTGAGGGGGGAATTTAATCTCTGCCCAATCACAAATATGATGTTTTTCTGTCATGCTTCCAACTTCATGATGCCCAAATACCTGTTCTGAAACTTTACTTGGTCCTTGAAGGAGGTACTGAGACTTTACAGATCTCAATGCCCAGTTCCCTTGTCTTAGCCCAAGAGCAGCTCAGCTGGCCATAACCTCAGGGCAGCTCACGCTGCGCTTGTTGCTTTCATCCCTGCTGCCTTTCACGGCTTCCTCTATTGTTCCACCTCTGGCCCTGTGGTTGATGTTTAGCAATAGCAGGATGGAGGGCTTGCAGGATGGAGGGCTTGCAGGATGGAGGGCTTGCAGGATGGAGGGCTTGCAGGATGGAGGGCTTGCACAGGCTGGGTGAGGGCATATACATCTCACACAGGTCTCACGCTGCTCCCCTAGGATCTTCCTGGGGGCTCTGTGGCCACACTCCCCGCCTGCTATGCAGACAGGAACAGCATCTGAAAGCAAAGACAGATGTTTCCAAAGAGGAGTCAGGAGTTCGGAACCAGCCATTCATGCCTGGGAAGGAGAAAGCATGAGGGTAGGATGACCTTTGTATCAGAAAAAGGGAAATCTGGTGGAGCTACTCCCTTCTCCCACCTTTTTTTTTTGTCATTGCCAAGACAGTTTCAGTGACCACAGCTGTCCAGCTTCAACATTATCTTCAGCTATGCCGGTGGAAACATGGCATCTGTTCAGTCGTGTCCTGGTTTTATTTCTGAAAAACTACGGGCCCTCTACCATTCCCATAGTTCCTGAAGCCTCATTCAGAGGTTTCTCTGTAAACTCATTCATCCCCGTATTTCCTTCCCTCATTCTGTATCACAGTGCCACATCCAAACAGTGGCGTGATAAAGTGCCTTGGCCGTGAGATAAACAAACGCCAATGAGCTTCATGTCAGATACAAAAGAACGAATGTTGTATGATTGTACTTATTTTATACATACAAAAACAGTCAAATTCATAGAAGCAGAAAGTATAATAGAGTTTGCCAGAGGGCAGCAGAGAGGGGATGGGAGTTATTCACTGACCTAGGATTTATACTTGATTTAAAAAAAATTGGAAGGCAGGTATTAGTGCTGGTTGTACAATATCATCAATGCATTTATTGCTTTAAAATGGTTAAAGGGGTAAATTTTGTTATGTATGTTTTACCACAATAAAAAAAATCTGGGCTGGTTTTCAGATTTAATTAAATAGAAAAGTAAAGCCCAATGAGCATTTGGAAGGAGAGAGATGCACTAATCACATTATGGCTGCCACCAAGTAGGTCAAAGAGCTCATAACAGAAAGCCGTGGTGTTAGAGCCACACTCAAATCAAGGATTTGTTAGATAGAATCTGCTCTATTAGGAAGAGAAATGCGCAACCCCACCCCTCTCTCCTAGAGACCAGACATCCGCTGCGTCCATTAAATGCAAGCACCACTGGATCAAAAGAGATGTCGAGGGAGGAGAAACTAAGTTCTGCAGTTCCAAGCACTTCCTGGCTACTGGAAGGAAGGCCGGTGCTCCATGTTCCTGGTTCTAGCCTCATTCCCATGCAAGACCTTCTACTGAAATTCAGACTGGCAAGTTTGTTCAGACATGAGATCTTCATGAGGCTTCCGCACCATGGCCAGGAACTGCTAGTAGGAAGTTCTGGAACCTGCCGTGTGTCTGCTCATCTAATACACACTCAGAGTAGACGTTCCCTGGACAAGACTCTGCTTTGATTTCTTAATGGAGTTTGAGTTCCAGGTACCTAGGACCCTGACTCCCATTATCAAGAGTTCTGCTCTTTCACGAGCGACTCTTCTCACTAATGCAATGAGACTCCACAAGGGACATTGGCTCTGAATAACTAGATGACTCTTCCTTTCTGTGAATGTGGCAGGATCAGAGGAATTATTGGAAAGAGTTTGGTTCTTAAAGTTGCAGAAGATGGAAGTCATGTGTTTTCTTTTTTATCCACTAGAACTCATGTGTAGCTTGGGGTTCTTTTTCTTTTTCCCCAGAAACCTGCAGGGTTTTAATGCAGATTGGCACCCAGCCTCATGGACTTAGCTACGCCTGGGTTCTCAGTCTCTCTGAGACAGACAGCTGTTGTTACTATGTCAATGTAAGCACATATATATGTATATATACACATACATGTGTATACATACATATGTGTGTGTACACACACACACACACACACACAATCAGTTCTATTCCTCTAGAGAACCCCGACTCAACGGCATATGAGCAAGGCCATAGTTTCAGTCATAGCACCCCATACAAACAACAAAAAGGAAGTATCTACAATAAAAATGGGGGGAGGGGTCACTGTTTATGAGCATCTGAACCGAATCTCGAGACTGGGATAAGCCTCTACATGAGTGGAAATGCCCAGAGCAGATGACTGACATCGGGAGATTTTTCTCCCATTAGGCATGTTTTGGACACAGCACTTCTCATCACCATCTTTCCTTCTGGCTAAAAGGAACTAAGACAAGGATTAAAATCAATAGCCCAATCTTGACAGCTCCTTCTTCTGTTCAGAAAAAAATGACAGGTAAGTATATAAGAAGACCCCTTCATATCAGGAGGTTTGGGGTCTGGCTAGCCCAGCCATTGCACCCGGCTCTGATCAACCCCACCAGGTTTAAGTAGCAGATTCAACCTAGAACAGTACAGCATTTTCTGAAAATCTATTTGAGCCATGTTTGAAGCATTAGTTAGTTAATCAAGTCTTATATACATGTGATGAGGTTGAAAGCATAGTAAGAAATTGGATGGTGGCTGGGTTTCTTGGTTTCAAAACTAGTTCCCTTCATAAGGTCATGCAAATCCCTACGTAGCCTCTGCTCAGGTGACTTTCAGCTCTGCTGTTTTAAAGTTCTGACAAAAAGCAGAGACTGAAACACTCATTTGAATCACTTACTTTTCTGAAATTTTAACAGGCAAGGATGTCTTATCAATAAAAGTCATGGTTTTTATACACGATTATTTAATAAATCCCTAGGTATTATTTGGTATTGACTGCCTTGCAAAAGAATGTAAAGTAAAACAAACAACAACAAGAACCAAACCCCCAGAGACTAAAGACAGGCAAGGACAATTAAACATGACTGTTTCAGGATCAAACGAGAAAATAGTGTATGGACACATCATAGAATAAATTGTTATACAAACGCAAGCAATTATTTGGTCTCCTTTAACACCGTGTGTTATCAATTTGGTTCATTAAATATTCACTAAGCTTTTCTAGATTAGAAAATGCAATGTAAGTGTACGGCACAGGGTGTACGCTTGATGCTTTTGCTCACATTTCTCCTGGGGTGAGTATATACTTGTCTAATGAAACCCTTGCTTGCTGATAATATGAATGCTTTTAAGTCATAAATGAGCAATATCCATGTACCCACTTCCTGCAGAGAGGAGGCAGGGTACATCTTAGATGAACCCCTTTTCCTAGTTCAGAATCTTTACATCACAAAAATCTCTTCCCAAAGAATTTGTGCCATTGGTAACCCCCTCCCTCAAAGGCTAAAGTCCATGCAATGCCTTGGCTACTAGCTTGACATGGGGCAGACTTGTTAGCATGCCTCACAGAACCTCGGGGAGCAGGGGAGGAATATCTTTACCTAGAATACTTCATTTCCACTGAGCTAATGAGAGCGCTGTCACCTAAATTTTCATTGTTTCAAGAGCAAGTGGAGGCTGACAATTTCCTTTCAAGCTTGAATGATGAAGAGGAAACATCCCACGGCCTCATCTGGCTGGCTTGCTGCGAGGTAATGAGGCCCGTGCAGCACCCATCTCTGCTAGACTGAGATGACCTTATGTCTGGTAATGCACCAGGGAGGGGTGAAAAACACACGGCAGGTCCTGCCAAGAATTCCCCCAGGACATGCTGAGTGTGCCAAACAGTTTAGTAAATAGATCTCAAGTTCCCATGCTGAAACATATTCCAACACATTGCAACAGAGAATGTCTCGATCTAAAGGTCACACTTCAGTTTGTAAAGATGCTGCGTGAAGCGGTTTGGTGGCGGTGGCTGGAAGAGGGATGTCACGGAGGTGAGGATCAGGAGAGAAAAAAATTTGTAGCATTTCAAAAGGAATTTTGCAGCCTTCCCTGGCTAATCTCTATGATTTTCAGTCCAGACAGGGAATTTCATTTTCTGCCCTTCTTTGTTCCAAGATTTGCTGGAATTTCTTGGGATAGGCTAGCAGCCCTCAGGGTCAGAGAGCTGATTGGTGTCCCACGTGAGCTGGCAGGGAGCGACATGGTGAGGTGAGGCCAGGGTGGAGTGAAAAGATTCCAACTTTCCTAATTTCTCATTTGGGTCACTTTTAGAGTCCTTGGGGGGAAGAACTGAAGAATGGTGGACTTAGAAATGCAGTCCTTGCTTGAAATACTTTTTGGGAGACCTGGTGCAGGGAAGATCAAAAAGACTGGGGAGTCTTGCATCAGAGTTGGTTTTGCACCAGGGGATCCCTCTCCTGCTGGGATCATTAAAAATGTCCTACTGGGTACTTGGGCAGCTTACGCGTTTGTAGCAATATCCAGTTTGAGAGGAATGCCAGCCTTTGTATCAGGAATGTACCAGCTAAGCCACCAAGTACAGAGTCATTTGTGCTTTCAAATTGCAGTGCGCTTGCATTTTCTCTTGCATTTGCCCTTTTGCCATTGCCACTAAACTTGAAAGTTCCCTTGCAAATGGTTTACAGAGAACACTTAGTATAATACCCACCTCTGAATGAACAACTGGCTGAAAGAAAAGCCCATTACTTCTCAATGTTGCTACCACCAAAGCCTCAAAACCACGATGCACTCTGGGTGGTGGTGGTGGAGCAGAGGGGTCAAGCTACACACTGGTGTTTGGAACTTGTCTTGACAAACAAGTCCTTTGAGACAAGGACTTGAATTAATGTGGGCTGTATAGGAGAACATGAATAAAGTAATCTCACTCACACTAACTCAGAATTGAGTATAATGAGGCATTCTTTATTTAGGGGGATTCACAGATTATGTCCTCTGCATGAACAAGAAACAGGAACCGAATCCAGCATCCAAGTGACACAGAGAGAGAGAGAGAGAAAGAGAGAGAGAGAGAGAGAGAGAGAGAGAGAGAGAGAGAGAGAGAGAGAGGAGAAGGCATGTAAGCTTGCATCATTTTGGTACCCACGGCCACACCCAGCTTGGTTCAGCTTCTCAAAGGCCATTGGCTGAAGGAGGTTGCCCATCAGGGTTGCTGTATAGAAAGAACCAAGATGCTTAAGTGCATTGTTAAACCCCACAGCACATCAATTCAATGTTGTTAGGTTGAACTTTATTAAGTTGATAATATTTGCCTGTTTAGATCCACAAAAAAATGAGAATTTTATAGGGCTTAAGCTAATAAAAAGCAGAATTTGAAAGAGCCACAACAGTCAGAGGAGAGAAGGAAAAAAAAATGGCTAGATTTAGTCTGTAGTTAAATCTCCATTCCTGCACCTCTTCTCTTTGCCCTAACCAAACTTATTAAATCTTTATGGGCAAGCATATTAAGACTATAGCAGCTGGCTGAGATCAAAATCCTACAGAATGGAGTTTGACACAGGAGAGAGGCCTGATGGACAAAACTGGGAAGGGAGAAGGCACGGAGGGGCGGGGTATCCTAGAAGACAAATCTTATATTTTCTATGACTTCATAATAACTGAGGTTATTGTTTCTATAGTCTCACATCACCTGTGTTAGTTAGAATACACTGATGGATACATATAGTATTTATGAGACAATACCCAGGTTAGTTCCCAGCACAATTTGTTAATTCTATGAAAATGGCCCTTTGATGGCCATAAACTCTGACTCACACACTTAAAAATAACTTCAAATTAAAAAATTCATTTAGGTGGTAAGTTTTTTTGTTTGTAAGCAAGATACAAAGAAAACCATTTTATCTTGGCATTCTTCTTTGTGACCTGATTTCTCATGTCAAAATAGCTATTAGAGAAGGTTTATGTGATTCATAGTTTATAACTCAGGCATGGAGAGCAATAGGCTAATACTGGATGATTTAAGGCCCTTCTGATTCTAGGAGCAGTGGGTTCTCTGATACATAACAGAAATCTGAGAGTCATGTAAACTGGTTCTACACCGATTGTCTATAGAGACAACAGTGGAAATCTGAACAGTAGGTTTAGGAGAACTCTTGTCAAATATGATAGACTAGACATGTCATTACAATTCAACCCAAAATTCCATGAGAGACCTCAACAAACAATCATAAAGCAAACAAGAAAAAGGAGGAAGAGGAGAAGAAGACTTCCTCATTGCTAGTTGTTAAAGATGAGTACATAGATCAGAAAGTGACCTGATGTGTTATGAATCTACTTGAAAGATCAAATCATTTAACCCTGAAAATTGATTGTGTTAATTTTGGTGTGATACTTCAGGTGTCAGCATGCTGTGGAGACCAAGTCTTAGTCTTATCCTGGTGTGTAGAACTGGCTATGGGCCTACCATTAGCAATGCTTCCTTAAACCTTCAGATAACATAAGTTATTATTCTTTTCTTTAAACTAAGGATGGGTGTCATGAAGTCCATCAAGATCTCCAAGTTCTAGGCAGTAGCCTTTCTAATTCAACAACATATATCCAAAATTATATGATTTACTTTATCCACGAATGTAATAGTTATATTCCCAACTAGGGCATTAAGCATAGCATCTGGAGAGAATAAACAAAATAAAAATATTTGCCATTTGTTCCTACTTTAAGTTTTCAAGAATAAGCCCTGCAGAAGAAACTGTACTTCAGTTTTCTAGAATCAAAATCCTATAAACCTTTAAGTATGCGTTCTGCAATCAGACACTTCACTGACTTTGTTTAGGGCCCGTTCCTGAGCCTCTATATCAGTACTCTATCCTTAAACCAAATTCCAAATAAAAGTCTCTTTAGGCTGGCAATGACGCAGTTGCTAAGGCCTCGGAGAGTCAGACACATAGACTGCATCCACACCCCTCCCCACCTTCCTACCAAATGCACCCCCAGGAGACTTTCCAAATGTCCCTTTGCTCTTTACAGAAGTGCTAAAAATAGTCCATGAGTGCTCAGTACAGGTGCTGTTTGTGCAAATGCTCTCTTTGCATTTAGCCTGCCTGCCTCTGTGATTAGCGCACTGCAGACACACAGCGTCCCCCGGACTCTGCTGTGTCAGCTCTTCTCCATAATAGAGCAAGGCTGGAGGATAATTCTAGGACTGCTGTTTATAGTCTCTCTCTCTCTCTCTCTCTCTCTCTCTCTCTCTCTCTCTCTCTCTCTCTC
>NC_022020.1:62206753-62213524 GCF_000317375.1 Microtus ochrogaster
TCTCTCTCTCTCTCTCTCTCTCTCTCTCTCTCTCTCTCTCTCTCTCTCTCTCTCTCTTCCACCATTAGGTGCTTCTGGCTCTAAAACAGCCTCTAAACCAGAATGAACTAAAATGCATCCTCTTTCTTCATAGAACTGGGTTAGACAGGTGGTGCATGAAAAACACAGGGGATGAACCTGAGATTCTGGTCCTAGTTGTTGCTCCTTGTGCACTTCTCAATAATTATATGCATAGCATTGGTGGACGATATCTCTATGTGTCAGTCCAGCAGTCTAGCTTGTCCTGTGTTTGCAGTTTGCACTTTAGTACACACAACTATTGTCAGATAAACTTTTCTGTTGTAGTGTTTTCTTTGGCCCACACCATCATGCTTTAATTCCAAAGGTCTTCAGGAAGCCCAAGGATATGCCTACATAGGCACAGACCCAGGTGATTTGGCTATACTTGGTCCTTGGACCAAACAGAACTTTCCCTAACCAAGTCTCTGAAGTAAACATTAGGAAATGGGCCAGAATGTGGAAGCAATTCCCTCACAAGGGCTGCAATTAGAACCTTGGTTCACTGTCTTCTTGCCCAGAATTCTTTCCATATGAAATCATATGCTTTCCACTCAGTTCAAGTTCGTGAAACTAGTGATGCAACATGTATGCAGATGCTGTCGTCGTCATCAAAACTCAAAGGCGCTTTCAGCGGGAAAGGCAGCAGGGAGTGAGTGATGTAGCTAATGGAATTTTGGGGATTCCCTGGGCCAGTTGCTGCACCTCTGTAAGTCTATTTTTTCAAAAGTAGTGTAATAAACCAGCTTTCCTGTCATACCTTATGATGGAACACAAGTAATATGGCCACCTAAAGTCCTTTTTTTTTTTTTTTGCTACATTTCTTCATTAGGACTCAACTAAAAATCCAACCCTCTCTCTCTGGCAGTTCCTTCTAGAATCAAAAGGTCTAGTACCAGAGACCCTTAAATCACATGCAAAGTCAGCCTGATGCAGGGCAATACCTCAGCAGCCCTGATCTGCTACTTGAGTGGGGGGGGCAAAGAAGATACTCTTGTCAAAGTAACACAACACAACACAACACAACCATGGACCACCATGAGTGTTATAAACTTCTCCCTCAGGCAGTCGTGTTTCTGAAGGATGAACGAATCCCTTTAGATTTTTCTTTCATGCCATCCCATGTGAATGACTGTGTTTTATGATTCATCTGATTACAGTACATAAAAAAAAAATCGTTGGTTCCACCTTGAAGAAGCCATCTTGCACAAAGGTCATAGAGTACAAAGCTTTGAACTTAAGCCTCTTGGAAATGCCAAGGATCAGACATCATCCAGTTCAGAGTCCTGAAGAGTGATTTCACTATGAAAATCATGCTGCAGTGCCAAGAAACAGGATAAAACACATGATGCTTCACAAACATTCAAAAGTCTAGACTTGTCAAAGCAATTTAAATATTTTTGCTGTAATTATAAAACTAGAGCACTAAGGTAACTTCAGCGAATCTGCCGGAGGTGTCATGCACATTTAATGAGGAGTCTGGTCACCTGACTCTTGCATCCTACAGTAAGATAATTTTTCCCCCTCCTAACACCTAATAGGAAAAATGCTCATTAGTGGCTGATAGCCAGTTTGTTTGTACTACAGCAGAGGAGAAAACCTAACACTGCTAGAAGAACAGTAATTTGTACTTCTGAATACTTGATCTATAATGATTGCCCCAGCACAAAGATTGTGATTGAGGTGAGCATAGTATGATGCCATCATCAACTATGAAAACTGAAGATTGTTTGGTCAGAGGGGCAGGCCTGAAAGTATTTGCTGGACTAAAGTAAGAGACCAGGGAAGTCTAGTCGGGCAAGAACTAGTCTTCTCAAGCTAGATGACTTATTCACTTACTCAGCAGTATTTACTGCCCACTTCTTAGAGGTTAGTTATATGCTAGGCATCAAGTTGATGAGCAAGAGAGTCATGGTCCTAGTTCTTCTGGTGCCTTAGATTTTATTTCATCATAGGAGAACAACTTCCGGTTGAACCTTAAATCATGAGGTTTGTGCACAAAGAGAGGACTATGGTGGAGTGTACAAAGAAGAGCTGGGACATGTATAAAGACTAGTAGTCAGGGTCTCAGTAGGTTTCAGTAGGTCTCAGTACTTTTATGGGTGAGAAGTCTTCCCTTGCATGAAAGTTTGTTTACAGAGATTTCTGTCCCTCTGGGTCCTATAGCAGTTCATTCCCAAAGAAACACAGAGGCCTACATTAATTATAAACAGGTTGGCCTATTAGGTCAGGCTTTTTTTTTAATTAACTAACTCTTACATCTTTACCCATAATTCTTGTCTATGTTAGCCACATGGCTTGGTACCTTTTATCAGTCAGGCATTCTCATCTTGCTTCCTTTGCATTTGGGTGATGACTGCAGAATGACCTTTCTTCTCAGAATTCTCCTGTCTTGGTCACCCCACCTATACTCCCTGCCTGGCTACTGGCCAATAAACATCTTATTAAACCAATACAAGGGACAAATCTTTACAGGGTACAAGACCATTTTCCCACAATAGAAGCTGGCCTGACAGAAATGAAGAATGCTCTGCAGAAGTATCTTTGCAGCCTCTCTCCATTTCAGTTCAAGGTCAGATTCTTGCCTCCCTTTCTCAGCTTCCTTTTCCCCTTGAACTTAGAGTGGTTGAGAATATGGCTTTGCCTTCTTCCTTTCCTAATATGCAGTGAGGATTTCTTAGGGGCAAAGAATGATGCGTGCTGAGTGATGGCCTTACCCAGGGAGGACCTACACAAGACCTCTCCTGCCTAGGAATTAGAAAGCCAAATACCCCTGACCAGAGCAATCAAAGGATTGCACTGACCTTCCTTCCACCCTCCAAGCCCAGACACTCAAAAACAGCTCTCTCAGAGGCTCTCCGGGGTGGCATTTCATAAGCGTGATTTCATTCTCCTGGCTTCCTATTGAGGTATGGGAAGTTGTTAGATCAAAAAGAACTTCAAAAAATTGAAGCTGCAATAGGAAGCCGTATCTGATGGCTCCAGGGCTCTCCTGGGATCAGAATGTGCCACATAAATGACATCAGATTGCTTCATGTCCTCATCTCTCTTGTCTTCTTTTCCTTGGCCCGTACAGACTATTCCCAAGGGGTAGCTATGAGTCAATTTCTGCCCAAACAAAGGGTTAACGACAAATTGAATTAAAGTGTTCTCCATCTTAGAGATGTTTTAACCCTGAAGTCATGTATCACAGCTTAACTCAAAGGAATGGTTCTTTAGTCATAGATCAGTAACCATCAAGACAAAAGTGAAAGGACTGTTTACTGACAGGCCTAGTCCAGATGTCTTAAATCTTGACTTCTACACCAAGGGCCAGGAAAACAACTTACCTCACCTGCCTTCAGAGGGAGGATTCTCAAGGTTTGTGACTTGGTGTGGGACATGTATGAGACTCACTTAATATCCTCAAAATCATTTCTGCACACACTGTAATTGTCCCCTGCTATATAGTATCCCCTGGCAGTAATTACCCAGAGTCTATCTGGGCAGAAATGGGGCCACTGCAGCCAGCAGTGCTGGGGGTCAGGGGTATAGCTCTTGGTTAGTAAAATGCAAAGAAATGTTGCTTAGATTTACATATTAAATTTAGGGTGAGGAAGAGGAGTCTGGATTAAAGACTAGGAAATGCACGCCTTGTAGAAATATTTTCAAAAGACTATAAAACTGACAGGTATCGCTTGTGGAAGGCTATCCCTATCCTGTCTCACTTGGGTCTTTCGATACTTGTCAGTTTCCCTGAGCCTAGCTCCATTCCTTCCAGATGCAGTTTGTCCTACTGGAGGGTAGGAGCTGGAACAAAGTATCCCTAACCTTAGCCCTCCCTCTCATAGCCAGGAAAGGGAGAAAGATCCCCCCTCCCAATTTTTCTGGCCAGTGCTCTCTGGAGTCTGCTGGGCTGGATCCCAAGCCTCTCAGCCATGTGTCTGTCCCTGGGGCCTTTGTTGCTGTCCCCTCTGTGTTCAGGGCCAGCTGTCTCCCATTCCTGGAAGCCTGCCAGCAGCGCCCTCTAAAGAGATGCATCTCAATCAAGTTACTTATTCACCTAATCAAAACGGAAATAATGTATACAATTTAGAGTCTTTCCCAGGTCCTAGCTCCCTTGGAGGCTGGGAAGGAGGAGGCCCAAATGAAAGCCTCTCAGACCTGGGGCTTAGACACAAAGATGAACCAAAGTGGTGTCACCCACGTTGTCCAGGAGCCCCCGTCATGATCAAAAGAAGAAAAGGGGCAAAGCAAGAGACAGAGTTCACGCTGCAGCTGAGGGTAATGTCATTAACAATAAACCAGGGGTGGAGGCAGAAGGGGAGCCATCTGCTCAGCCCAGGGCATTTAGAGGCTGGGCCGTAGGCCTCCAGAACCCTCGCTTCACACAGGAAATGTTAGAAGCATCCAGCTGGCTGGCTTGGCTAGGTGTATTGTCTCTAAATCCCCATTTTCTTCCTGCTTTGGGGCTCTGACCAGATATCCCCCCTCCCTAGATCTCACTCTCCCTACACATTGCTAGCTCCTAGTCATCTCTCAAATCTCAGCCATAGTGAAACTTTGGGAGGGATTTCTCTGACCTTCCTATCTATAACAGGTACCCCTGTTATTCTGTCTTATAGCACATGGGTTATTTCCCCTCCCAAATGTTTTATGCTGTAAATTATACAAGCATTTATAAATTTACTTGTTAAGGACCTCCCACCTATATAGGCTAGAGAGACTGGGTTCTCTCTTGATGTCTTTATGGTATTAGTAACATGCCTGGGACGTACTAGATGGTCAGTAATTACCAGGTGATTTTATAATGGAGTGTTCCCATGTGCCCTGTCTTCTAACCATCTAGTTTAATCCTTTAACTATCTAGATTTCAGGTCCTGGGGGTGGGAGTGGGGAAGACACTGTGTATTCTATGGTCCTTTACATTTCCACAGATGACAGCAGAGAAAATGGTACTCTAATGCAGGTTTAACCAGAAGACCATCAACCACCAGTGCCAGAAGCCATATCAGAATGCAGCACTTCAGAGCTGCCCTTTGGGATCTGCTGCATCCCTACTTCTCAACTTTCCGCAACTCTGCTAAAGCGGGATGATTCCGTTCATGGTTTGGTTATGGAGAAAATTCTGATGGCTGTGATTCTGTAGTGCCCCTTCCTATGTCTTCCTCCTTCTGCTGAAAAGGCACTAGATAACAAATTCCCTGGCTTGGAATGTCAGTGCTGACCTGTCATCCAAGCAAATGATCTTTTCAATGAGTCTGCGTCTGGAGACGAATCCCACAGTGGTTTTGATCTTTTGATCTCAACACCCTCTCCTACCCAGGATCCCTCGTTCACATTCCTTCCTTCCTTCAAATTCTTCCCCCACCTCCGAGATGACTGCATGTTTCTCTGCCTCCTCTGCTTACTCCTTACCTTCAGCAAGGGACAGCATCTCCTACTGCCAGATGTCAGTGACACACTTCCGGTTCATCTTCCACCCACTCCTATCGCTGCACCTGTCATCCCAGCCCAGCCTCCACAGAGTCAGATGACCTCTCAAACTCCAAACCACATCAAGTCCACACAGCTCAGTCAGTAGCTGCCACATGGTACCTATCCGGGTCCCACCCACCATGCCTCCTCTCTGCACTGTGGGCACTCATACTATTCTCCTTGAGCTTGTGGTAGACCAGAAGGCACTTGTTTCTCACTCATCTCTGGACTCTCTTTTATAACTTGTACATGTAATAGGTACTCTGCTGATATGAAGGAATAGTTGGCAGCACTATTAATTACTCCCCGGATTCCAAGCTTCCAAAAGATGCTGCAACAGTGTAGAAAAGCTTTTGTTCTTTCATCTACAGCGTACACATCCCCACCCAGTCCCTCACAAATATGTTTATTTTTTTTTCCCTGTTATTGTCAAGAGGGAATGAACTCAGTTTTCAAAACAAATAGCACTTATTTCATGGAAGGATACATCAACATAGTAGAGATAAGAGAGACCCTAAAATCAAAGATGAGATCAGGTTCCAGCTATGTGGTCTTGGGAAAACCCTTTAATCCTTCATTACCCTTAAACATTCTGATCTACAGTGTAAGGATGTCAACACAGAACATCCCAAACTGCAGGATGACACCTGAGTGGCAAGTTGATTGTTAATGAGCATGGTCACTACGTATGGGGATTATGGACTTTCTGCGGACAGGAACATTGTACATTTGGTCTGTAACCTTAATCAGTACTTACCTAGTATTTATGGATGTCACACTGAAAACACATAGACCAGTTCCCCAGGGTCAGGGAAAGGTGGCTCTATAATATATTATAACAGGTATGTAGTCATATTAATATGACCCTCTTTTTTCCCCAAAAAGAAATGCCATCTGTGGCCATACTACCCTAAGCACACCTGATCTTTGAAAACAAAATCCCAGTCATCCCCATGGTCAAAGGGCTGAGGGATTTCCTTTGACTTGGTTCTCTGGCCTCTGAGACTTGAAGACCGCATCAGCCTTGCCCTCTTGCTCTCCGAGTTAGGGATTCAGTCAGCACACATTCAAGATGCACCAGGCAACAGGTCAGAGCTGGTCACAGGGGAAACTGGGACAAATCATGCAGGTTTCTTGTTCCTACAGATTTGGCATTAACAAAAGCCAACCTTATGAAATTTTCTTTCCAGGTTTGCAATAACATCAGATTGTTGAAAAAGTTGAGGGAAAAGATAACATCCCCATTCTCGATGAACA
>NC_022020.1:62214019-62257865 GCF_000317375.1 Microtus ochrogaster
GCTAAGAATCACAGAAGGCATACATAGTCCAGGTGTAGTCTGAGTATTTGTGTTAATGCTGTCATCTCTGGGCTCTATGCCATTTATCCCATTTCACAGGGGCAGAAACAGTCACTGAGAAGAGTGAGCTACCTCTCTAAACCGAGGATATGAATGCAGACAGTCTGATTCAAGCATCTGCTGACAAATTAGCTTCAGAAAAGACATTAGTACTGGGGAGAGGAGTCTTTAGGTCAAGGCCTAGACAAACTACTGATTGCCTTTGTGACTCGGGGTTTCTGGCCACCCAACTCATGGAAGGCTGTAAAAGGAGTTCCTCTGCCAGCTCCAACCCCTTGGATTCCCAATGGAGAGAGAGAAAGAAGGTGACCCAATCCTTCCCAAAGTTTTTCCTAGAAGTGACCATCATTTCTATTGTCCTAATATACCCCTTCCACAAAGAGCACCATCAGTGGAGTTGGCAGCCAGTTTGCTCCCCATTGCCCCAGTCAAAGCCACTCCACAGGAAGCCAAAGTGTCATGGAACTTGAAAGAATAAAGCCATCTGCTTGGTGCCAGTAGGTCCCCATTGAAAGAAATATCTCAGACACCAGACCCAGGCAGAGGGCATGGAGGATTCACTTCCTTGGTTAGCACTGCTCTGCGGGCCAGTTGCTATCCTAAACCCTAAGTCTGGGAACAAATAATCCACACCTGAATGAGCACGCATTCCACAACTCGTGGTCTGCACGATCTAGGAGGAGAAGCTAGGGGAGGGGTTGGGCTGAGGCCTAGAGGAGCCCAATCTCTCTCTTTGGCTAAGTAGATTGGAAAACGTGAAATTAACACACATTGTTTATTTCACGCTCTCAGCCTTGCCCGCACAATAGCACAAATTAAATTCGGCACTAACCAGACGGGCAATTAGCTCGCAGCGAAGATCGGGCTCCTAGCTGATTGCTCAGGCGTTCCATTCGCACTGTTTATGAAGGGAGCAAACTTACTGAAAATATTTTTGTAGCAATAATTTTTCTGATACACATTTTCCCCCAATTTGCTGCATTACCCCACACTTCCTGGTTTTTAGATGAGCTGGCCAGGCTTTCAGAAAAGCAGCGCCTAGTTCATCAAAAAGAAATTCATCTTGGGTCAATACCCAGCAATTAGCATCATTTTCATTGAAAATCAATCTGCTGTCATTTGGAAAAAGCAGAGAGGGTTTTCCTCCCCCCCCCCATTCTGTTTTCTTTGTTGTTGCTGCTGTCTTTCTGTTTTTTTCTATGCTGAAGGTACCCTGAAGGAGGATCAGAGATATTAATGTTCTTAGGGAGATGAAAAAAATCTCGAAATCTTATCTGTCTCTCATAGTGCTCACATGTCAAATTTCACTTTCCTATCAATAAAAATAAGATCTAGCATGTATTATTCATCAAAGAGAAAAGATTATGTTATAAATATAATACCTTATTCAAAGAGAGAAAGTCTTTCCTTATTTTTCTATTTTAGAAACAACTAAGTTTTTAGAAAGGTGAAGACATTTGCCTATAGCCACACAGCTTGTCAGTGACAGAGAATTAAAACCAGAGCTCCACACGGACACCCTGGCGATCTGTTGTACTGGCTATCTGGGCCAGACAACCAGCATCCTGGGACATTCAGCTCTGCCAGCTTACTGAAGATAGATAATCTTCTCTGGGCTTGTGGACTCTTTACATCTCATAGAGACTAAGACCCTCACTTGTTCAACCTTCTGATTGAGGGCATCTGTGTTGTCTTTAGACAGTTCTCGAAACACTCAGGAATCCGTGGTTTATTTCATGTGTCCTCCCCTGCTCTGATTCAGCACCTTTCCACATTGTCTTGCCTGCTGTGGCCCCTGCCGTTCCCTCCCCACCCCAACGTTCTTGGCTTTCTTCAGCCCTGCTAAGCCACAAAATAACCCGATTCACCACCCGAAACAGGCTGCTTGTGTCCTTTCCTTGCTCAAAACCTCAGTTTTGGGGATAGTTCACCAGGAGCTCCGGCAGCTACCAGGAGCTGACAGCCATGGCTATGGATGCTCATCAGAGCTATGTAAGGAGGGTTTAGGTAAGTTTTTGAGCTAGGATCTCATTATTCTGCCGAAGATGGTCTTGAACTCCTGAACTCAAGTGCTTTTCCAGCCTTAGCTTTCTCAGTAGCTAAAACTGCAGGTATACAATATAGCACCTTTTCAGAATTTTGAATATTTCAAATGTATCAAAGCTGAATGCCTACTGACAGTGCCAAACATCTGTACAGTTTCTTTTTATAGCTATCAGGTTTTAATTAACCCCGACTTAGGAATCCCGAGGTCCTGGAGTGGGAGTAGAATGTAATTAATGGTTGGGAGACCATCTTGCCTTGGCCCGACGTTTGACTTTAGCACTGGATAATTGTGGATATCTTTTACCCTATCTGTGAAACAAGGGCAAACATACAACTATCTCCTAGGGCAACGAGGAGGACTGAATGGGACACGTAGTTGAGAGTCCTTAGAGATTAGGGCATAGTACTGCTGCCTAGGTGTGCTGCTGCTGCTTCTGGGTGAGACTCTACCACTGTGCTCAGCATCCCAGCTTCCTCACCACTGCATCCCAGTGTTGGCCTCCGCATTTGGTCCTGATTCTCCCAGCCACAGACCCTCTATCACATGCTTGCTTTATCTTGTTAGCATAGGTGTTGTGTATACAAACTCTGGAATGCCTATTTTTTTTCTGTCTTCACTACAGAGACTATGGCTGAAGCCAGGATGGAGGCTTACCTCTGCTACCTCAGTACCTCCAATCATCTGGAATTGGAAGACATCCAGCAAAGCACACACAAGCCCCACCTGCAGGTTCCACCTTCTGGATCTGATTAGCCGCCAGTGCTCTGGGTCTCCTTAAGTCAATGGGAAATGGCGTTGCTTTTTCCATGCTATTTGCTTGTGAACCCCTTCAAGAGACCTGATCTGTTATCGTCCAGCCTGTTGAGTCCCAATAGCCTTTGGGTTGTTCCTACAATGAACTGTTAACTGACATACTTCAGCTTTTAATATCTACCTGAGCCCACCTGGTCAGCGAGGATTCATAATCTTTCCCAGGTCACCTATGTCTTCTTTTTATCCACAGGCCAGCAGGACACAACTTCCAAGTAAATTTTAAAACTCTGGTTGATGTTTTACTTGTATAACTTGAACCCCAGCCATACAGAAGATGGCTGGGAACTTCTGGGAACTGTTGGTGGTCCTCATCTGCCACATTTTCCTCACTACTATCCAATAGCAGGCAACTTGAGGGTGTGGAATACACTCAAGCTGACAGAACCATGTGACCATGTGATGGGGAATTCCCCTTTGTATGCTGTGAATATATTTTATTACCATTGGTTAATAAAGAAGCCGCTTTGTCCAATGTCTTAGCAGAGTAGATCCAGGTGAGAAATCTGAACAGATATACATAGAGAGAGTAGGTCAAGTAGAGTTCAGCAAGCTGCAGAGGGAACAAGACATGTAGAAAATGAGGTATTGCCACAGCCACATGGCAATACATAGACTAATAGAAACGTAAGAGTTAGTTACTAAGAATCCTGAGCTATTAGGCCAAACAGTGTAGTAACCAATATCATGTCTGTATGGTTATTCAGGTCTGGGCAGCTGGGAAACAAAGCACAGTCTCTGTTTGCAATCATGCCTTGTTATATGCCATGTCAGTGTGGACTGACATGGTGCACATACCAATTACATCCCTGAAAACAGCCAAATTGTAATTCCAAATTGTAAACCCTCTTCACTCATCCCTCCACTAGGCAGGATTAACAAACTCAGACATATTCCCTGTGAGTATCTCATGGCAACCAGCAGTATTCTTCACTGGTTAATGCTTAGGAAATATAGACTGATGGGAGCAGATTCTAACGGCCACCGAAGACATGCATTCTAGTGTGTGCTGTGACTGGTTTGTTCAAGACAACAATAGCCTGCCTATCAGGCTGGCAAAACGGGTCTAGTTAAGTGGATTGAACAGGCAGACCCGTGAGTCCTTATCCATGGCTAGTAGGCATCATCGCTGTGGGCAGAATGATGTAGCCAAATCCCACAGAGCTGAAAACGCTCGTGTTCTGCCACCTAGCAATTCTATTTCTGGGCAAACCCCAGAGAACTGTGATCTCAAGGACACAAAGGCAATGCTTACAGAAGAATTTGCAACAGTCATTTTGAGAAAGACATTAAATGCTCATCTAAAGTCAAAGGAGGTGCTAGGAAGATGGCTGAGGGCTATGGAGTAAGCCTGATGACCAAGGTTCTAGGACTGGAAAGGACCCGTAAAGCACCACCCTGCTAGAGCAGAACAGGGAGGCTTGGCCTGTGGGTCTTTTCCAATCCTAGAACAGAGCAGGGAGGTGTGGTGGTCTGTGGGTCCGGCCCTAACCCGAGTTCCTGGGCCGCACTCTCAACACTTTCTGAAAGGCTCCTTGTGCTGTCTCCGTTATGGAAACACCAAAATAATGAAGCCCCTCAGAAGACACAGAGGACAGATAGGGAACAACAGATGGCGGCACTGGAATTTTAAAGTGCTGTGCTTTTGTTCTTTTAAAACAGGGAGAAAGAAAGATCTCGAGCTAGGAACCATAAATATTAGCTTTCGTTAACCAATTATTTTTATAATGAAGTTATTATTTGGCCATCTGGATGAAATCATACTGCAAGGGATGGGCAAGGCAACCTAAGCGGACTGGAGGGAGGCAGAGCCAGGCAGCCCTCAGGAAAATTGCCTGCTAGATTTCAGGATGGGAGAGCCGTCCTACCAGGAAATTGTGAATGAAGAAGAGCATACAACTGGAGAAACAGCTTCGCACCAAGTGAAGAGGGAGTGCCAACATCAAGGCCTGTGTAATGCAGTCGCTCAGGCAAGCCCTTTCAAGTACATTTTGTTTCCTTCTAGATTCCAGGATTTATCAACACAGAACGTGGGGACAAAACAGCTGTATGGAGTCAAATGCCTTGGGTTCAAATCCCCTTGCTGGCTATTAGTAGGTGGTAGCCTTGGACAGGCTATTAGTAGGTGGTAGCCTTGGACAGGCTACTTAGATTCTGTAAGTCATTTCCCATTTATTTGCAAAGTGGGGCTTCTATGCAAGAAAATACATTATACATCCATGTACCTACCTGTATGCAAACACACACACACAGAAACACACAGCACATAGCATATAGTAATTCCTAAGTGAGTGTTGCCTCTGACCGTTTTCAAGGCCTAATTTCTCTAGTGTCCTCCAGTGTTACAAGTTTTCAACAACTCTTCTTATCCGAACAGGATCCACCAGCTTTTGTCCCTATCACAAGGATGAGGCTTTGCCAAGGAGAGAACAAGGAAGGAGATACTTCTCCATGGAAGGAACAGAGAGCCAAAGAGGTACCTGATAGATTTCCCCATTTTTTTGTTCATTTCTGATGAAAAGCAAGCATTTTCTCATTGCTGGGTGGTATACAAAACCGTTCACTTGGTTTTTGTTCAGTGATCATGCACACATTGCTATCTGAGGACCACATTTTTTTTTTTTTGTTTTGTCTCCCCTGGATTTCACCACTACGGTACACAAGTGCATGCACACACACGCGTGAGTACACACTGGTTGCTTTTTATTTTTTTGACAAGCCCTTTCCCCTGTTCTCTTTTCCTCCATCCACAAACATCAGTAACAGTCTGCATCCTGCAGCCCTGTCACTTGTCACCTGTCTCTCTCCGTAATCTGTGAACTTTTTTCTTTTTCCATGACTGGCTCTCCTGGGATAGGTTTTCCCACACGAATATTTAGGTATTCCAAAGAGAAAGGAGTTATTTCTCATAACCACGGTTAGGATGGCTGGAGCCCTTATCTTCCACACTAATGGAGAAGGAGCCCCAACACTTCTGAGACACTCTGGCTATGTGTGCTTTACTTTGAATTGCTCTTTCGGAGGTGAAAGTAAGGGGCAATTTTACCAGGACAGAGAACAGTAAGGACCTATGGTTCCTGTGGACTCCAGGAGGAACTCTTGGCTAAGCTGCCACTGGGGAAGAAAGCCTTAGAGTAAGGACTTAGCTGTCATCCCACTGGACTTTTATTTTCAAGGGAAGAAACTGGTTCCAGAATCAATGCAGGCTTACCTCTTGGTGACCTAGTGGGAGGGCTAGAATGAGATCCCAGGTTTCTTGGGCGTTTGAATGGTTGGATCCCAGTTGGTGGCCCTCATTGGAGAGTTTTAGGGGGTGTGTCACTGGAGGGGGGATTTGAGAGCTGAGACTCATCCATGCTTGTTCTCCTTCCTTTCCCTTTCCCGCCTCCTCTCTGCTCCCCCCCCCCCCTGCCCCTCCCTCACTCTGCACCCACCCTCCCCCCCCCCAGGTTCCTACTCCTGCCACTTCCAGCCGTCACTCCACTCTGTCATCAGGGACTCTTACACCTCAGGCACCAGAAGCCCAAATAAATCTTTCTTTTTTAAGTTGCTTCAGTCATGGAATTTTAGCAGAACAGAAAAAGCAACAAATACACATGAGATTGAAAACTTATATGCATTTCCAAAATCATGAGTTAAGAAGATTTTATTCTCAAGAAATAAAAGAAATAAAAAGTCAAAATAGAACGATTAAATGAGAAGCATTATTGTAAAGTCTCCTTTGCAGACGTGGTAGAGTCCTACACTGAATCCATCTGCCCTTGAAAACCCAGACATTAGCACAGGCTAGCTAAACACTCTATCATGAGCTAAATCAATGATTTTAAGACAGCTTATTTCCATTTAGCTGACCCTGGCCTTGCCCTTGCCATACTCCTGCCTCTGCTTCCCAAATGTTGGAACTGTAGAAATGTACTACCATATCTAGTGATAAGAATGAAGAACAGTATTTTGCAACATATAAAATTATATGAATGTAAAGTTTTAGTATTCACGAATCAAGTTTTATTGGAATACAGTGCTTTTGATCATTTGTATACCATCTACGTTGCATTCCTAATCAAGTACAGAATCAATAATTTGTGACGGAGACTAATGGCTCCCATGGACCAGACAGATACTACCCAGAGTATTATGGGGTAAGTATGCAGTTATCTGCACTAAGCATGGTGCTCTTGTGTGTGGAGAAATGGATTAGAGATGGAGAGAGATATCTTCAAAACATGCAGATTCTTCCTGTGCTCATGTCTGGCTTGTTCAGAAAATTCACACCATTCCTTTCCCACATAGCACTCAGAGGCAGAATAATGGCCCCTTACTCCAGGGGAAAGTTAGTAATAAGAGTGAAATTGTGAAGCCGGGCGGTGGTGGCGCACGCCTGTAATCCCAGCACTCGGGAGGCAGAGGCAGGCGGATCTCTGTGAGTTCGAGACCAGCCTGGTCTACAGAGCTAGTTCCAGGACAGGCTCCAAAGCCACAGAGAAACCCTGTCTCGAAAAAAAAAAGTGAAATTGTGTTCCTGACCGGTAGCTCAGAACGGCTAAGGGAAGGCAGGCCTGTTCGATTGGTCAATGAGAACCAAGGAGCCATAATACCATCCCCTCCCTCTGGAAGGACCCTGATCAAATGTTATTGGATATTAAAAATGCATTACTGCAAGCATTAATTGAGGTTTTAATATGCTCCCTAATTAAAATTTGGTGGAAGAAAGTTCATCATATTTAGAATCACAGTATTAAAATCCTCAGAAACTTAATAAAATTATACATCAGAATATCTTCTCTGAAATTAATGATCCAAAATATTATATAGTCAAGTAGGAGTCTGGAATTCTGAAGGTCATTTGGAGTCATAAAAATGCAGTTTTCGGTTTTATGGCTTCAGAACAATAATAAGGTTGAGAAGAATCTGGCAGGAAGAAAAAAATAATCTTTGCTACATGCAGCAATTAGTATAATAAGAAACCAAAGGCTGGTGACTTAGGCAGAAAGCAGGTCTGGTGGCTGTGTGGCAAATGATGGGTCAGGTAGGGCAGAAAAAAACCTGGCGAGTTGGCAGGAGAAGTTAAGGAATGGAGGGAAGGAGGAACAGAAGAATATTATCAGAAAAGAAAGGTGGTGTGTGTGTGTGTGTGTGTGTGTGTGTGTGTGTGTGTGTGAGTGTGTGTGTTCCACAAAGGTGGAGTCCATTCAACAGGAGCATGAACCTCAGGAAGCTGTGTGCTTGGTGACTGAGATAAAGTCAAGGGGAAGAGTCTATCCCAAATAGGTAGAGATCCCGCAAGGGCAGGGACTGAACTTTATAACATATCATTTTTTTCATGGCTAACATTTTAAAACCCTATCAATATTGATGGACAGATTCAACTAGAATGTCACGATCATGATAAACAGTTTTTTGGTCTTTAGGAACTTAAGAGAGTACTGTGGAGAACAGACTCCTCTCAATACTCATTCCACGAAGGATTCATCTTGTCTCCAAAATAACCCAGCTCTGTGTCTTCTCATTCATCAACCTCCCTGTTGCTTCTAAAATTTTTTGGCCTCTACCATGGTATACCAGTAGCTCCCTACATCTGAGTCAGCCCCACTTTCAAACTAAGTCACAGCTGAAGAAGGACATCTTATTGCATTTGGATATAAACACTGTACAGTGGTTATGGGTATGTGTGGGTTGTGCCTTTCAAATCATCTCTTTAGAGTAAATGAAAATCCCTATAATAAAAATTACAAAATAGCAATGAAAGAAATGGAAGATAAAATAATGAAAAGAATCCATATTCAAGGATTATAAAATATTGTTAATGCATCCACACTGCTACTTAGTTTGAACATTTGATAAAATCCCTATAAATATTACAATGCATATTCACTGAATTGAAGAACAAGAAACCTAAAATTTATATGGATGCACAAAGGCCCCAATAATAAAAGTGGTTTTGAAGGAAAAGAACAAAGCTGAAGGCAACACAATGTGTGATTTCAAGACATACGACAAAGTCATAGTGAAAAACTAGCATGATACTCATATAAAGAACAGATGTGGTGGCCTAAAACACCAAACAGAAATCTCAGAAAGAAACTGTTTTAATTACTGTTCTATTGCTATGAAGAGACACCATGAACAAGGCAATTTATTAAGTAAAGCATTTAATTTGGGGTTTCACGGTGGGAAGCATGGCAGCAGGAAGGCAGGCATGGTGCTAAAGCAGGAGCTAAGATCTTACCTCTGATCTACAAACATGAGACAGAGAGAAAGTGAGCCAAGTGGGAATGGCAAGGGCTTTTGCAACCTCACAGACCACTTCCAGTGACATACTGCCTTCAACAATGCCACACCTTCTAACCCGTCCCAAACAGTTCCACCAAAGGGGAACCAATCATTCAAATACATGAGCCTATGGGGGTCCTTCTTACTCAAACTATCAAAGAAACCACTTATCTATAGTCAATCGATTTTCAACAAAGATGGCCAAAACAAACGTTAGGAAAGGAGAACCTCTTCTAACTGGACTGGATTTCCATGTACGGAAGACTGAACTTGACTCCCATATCTTACCTTGTATAACATTCAGCTCTAGCTTAGAGACCTAAAACCATGGAAGTTATAGGAGAAAATGCAAGTGAAATATGTCAAGGTGTTGGTATAGACAACGTTTTTTTTTGTACATGATTTCAAAAGTACAAGGAATAGAATGAAGAATAAACAAAGATTAAAACGTTTTCATCACAGCAAAGGAAATAACCAAAAGAGTGAAGAGATAATCTACACCACAAAGAAGAAAGCCTTCCAATTCTTCATCTGACTGAATGCCTGTAATACGTATGGGTTCCAAATCTGACAGGGAAAGCACTGGAGCAACAAGCAAAATATGAGCACGTGATCTTGGTAGACACTTCTAGTAGAAACAGACTTCAGATAAGTGAAAAGTTTGCAATAAGGGAAACACAAACCAAAGCTATGAAGGATGTGCTCTTACTCTCAACATCCTATGAACACCACCCATAAAAGTGGAAGAGGTATCACAGATGCTTAACTCCACTGAGCCTCACATAGCTACAGAGCACACACCACAGTTCTTAACTCCCTGGTCCTAGAGAAATACTGCAAGGAGATAGTATGCACAAAACACGGCATCCTCTTAGAAAGGGCTCAGTCCTGAATAAGCAGGCTACAGTAATGAGGGGCTAGGCAAAGCTTTTTTCACCTCCTAGGTTTCTCTTGTAAAACATTCCTTGACCAAATCTTAGCCTGACTTCAAAGACACACTATTACTGGGAATATCAAAGAGATTCTTCTTGTTGCCAAAAATTTACAAGGTGAGGTCACACATCCAATTATTTGCCAAGTAGGTAAAAATAAAGAAAAACTAAGTAGTCATCTTCCTGTAAATCTTCATTCCAGCCAGAGGCAGCAGCTCTGTCTGGCAGAGGTAAGTTAGAAGATGACAAGTCAAGATGCAGAACTCACAGCGGCTCTGGTAGACCAGAAGGCAAGAGGGACTAGTGGAATACCTGCAATTGGAGGTTCTCTCTCTCTCTCTCTCTCTCTCTCTCTCTCTCTCTCTCTCTCTCTCTCTCCATGCAATGCACGTGTTGCATGAGAAACCTTGCTCCCTAACTCCCCCTTCATGCAAAACATCTGAAGCTTGCTCATGTTCTATTACTGGCGCCCGCTAAACAGAAGGAGTTCTTATTTTGTGTGGTGGTGTGGCCTTATCTACAACTGCTATAGTGCTCAAATATAGCCTTACTGATTTCTATACTAAGAATTAAGCAATTTTAGGGTAAATAGGTAAATAACATCCATTCAGGACCACAACTGAATGCTGTCTCATTTCGAACAAATTCCTGATGTGTCACGGTATCTAATTTACTCAAGAAAAGTATCCTTTGCCTAGAAAGAAAGCTCAGGCTGGACTCTACTAGGAATTCTGATATTTGGTTCCTAAAGTCCCACTGTGTCAATGTACATTTTTTTGGCTGGTGGGTAGGGAAAGAGGAGTGAGTGATGGCTTTGCAACTGATTTTTTAAGTATCTCAGCTCTGGGTCACGTCTTTCAAAACAGAAAACTCCTCACAGTGCTTCCTTTCTTGAGAACGAGAAAGGTGTCAAATTGAAAAGTAAGGACTGAAACGGGTCTTTGGGGGCATAAGATCACTTACTTCTCCCACTGAACTAGGTCAGAGAAACCCCCTACCCCTTCTCAACCAGACAACCTCATGGGAGGCTGATTTCAGGAGAGATTCAACCGAGTATTTTTATTCAACTTTCAGTTTTCATAATTAAATTGGTGTCAATATGTACTCACACATTAATTACACTCTAATGTAACTTAACCTCAGTTGAAATCCAGTAGACAGATGGTCTTCGATAAGGTCTACTAATTTAAACAAGGGAGAGAAAAAAATAAGCTCCAAGATACAGGGGCTGGGGAATGGAAGGTGGAGTAAATGGGCCTCAGGAAAAACAAACCCCAGGTTGAAACAATCAGATCAGGGCAGAGTAAACAGGGCCTAGCATCAGCTAGCTTACCTTGACACTGTCCTTTGATAAAGGAAGCCCAGGTTCCTGAATTTTTGCATGCTGCCCTGTTACGTTTGTAACAAGAGAAAAATGGAAGGAAGAATCATTTTACAGAAGTGGACATTGCCTTCTCCTTCCGTCAATGCCCTGGATGACTGGCTTTCCTGACGTAGCTCTAGAGAGTACTGGGATGTCTCCATGTCAGAGAGGGGAACATGCTTTTCTTAGCCACAAGCAGCACGATGGCAGGAAGTGATGTTGTGCTCAGCTGGAAATGAATCTTGAGAAGATATTATCTGGTGATGACAGGGTTTTTCCATTATCTCCCAGTGTGGACTAAGCACATTTGTCTCTGAAGGATTTTTCCATGGACTTTTCAAATGGAGACATACACATGGGGGGTTTAAAATTCTTCTTTGTCATCAAGGTGAACTTACTTTGACCTTTTGAGGAATGGCTTGCCACATTTGATCTGTCTCGTAATTGCAGTTGTGAAGTTTCTTCTTCAGAGTGATGCCCATATGCATCTAGGCCACATGACCAATCCCATGGGTTGGGTGCCTGCTATGTCTAAAAATACCTCATCTGGACCTTGAATAGGATCAGAATAGATCCATTTGCCCAGCAGAGAACAGTGTTTCTGGTTATTTGGGGACTGACAATGGACTTGTTTGGCAAAGTTTAGACCATGTGTTTCTATGTACATTCCCTTATGACAGTCTTTACATAATCCTGTATGTCAAGTGGCTGTTTTTACATTAATTTTAAAGAAAAGGTGATTGATGCCCAGGAAAGTCCCTTGACTTTTCCTAGATCCACTGTTATCAGGTAGTAGAATATGTGTAGGAATGGGCCTTTCTGGACCCCTGCTCCCTCCACCTCCTCTATAGGGCCCTTCTCATCTGGAGTATCTAGGCCTAAGGTACAGTCTGCTCACAGCAACTAAAAAACACTTCCTCTACATTTGTCCTTTACAGGATGTGATACTCAAAACATCATCCGGGATAAGAATCCTGCCTCAAAATTGCTAATCAAATCTGGCCTGATAGGATGTCAGCTCTTCCTTTCATTCTAATTGCAAAACTAAGCTGTAATTAATACATAAAAGATGATGATTATACTAAATTAGACAACACATCGAAAGGAATCACAGTTTTAGACTGTGTTCCAATGCTTGTTGTACCTTTAAGAAGTACAGTCATCTAGTAAGGCATTATTGTGTTAATGGACTATCTAAATGCCACTCATGATCCTTGCGCTGATTGTTTATCCTCAATATCTGTCTCTCACTCTCAAATGAAGGAGATTCCTATTCATCTTCCCATATTCCTTCTTTCTTCCTCCATTGTGTCTTTATTACTTTTTTTCCACAGGGGAGCATGAGACTTTAAATCAAAATAAGAGGCAGAATAATAGAAGGCCTCACATCTGGTTTCTTAACTCAGCAACACAATCTCTTATAAGACTTCCAAAAGAAACTATCAAAGAGGTATAAAGTAAACAATAAACATGAAAAAAACCAATCAGATATTTGAAATGAGGAAAAATATCTTGGCCAGCAGAGACTGGCATTTTCATGACAGCTGTCCTGGGAAAAATACATCAGAAAATAAGTTATGTTATTGTTCTCCCTAAATAGAGAAGTGGATATCATGATGCTTCAAAAACAATGCCCCTGTTTCATCTGTCAACCAAGGCTGAGGAGTGTGCTTTATCAATGGGCCTGGGGAACTGGTGTGGTCTGCCTAGAAGTGCAATACAAGGGCTTCTACCATTGACAGATTTCATTGAAAATCCCAGAGACATTGATTGCCTGACCCAGCCTGCAGTTTGGGTATCCTGGAAGGTTGAGAGTATCAGGACACTGGCCTACTAGTTGAGAAAGAACTAACCCACTCTTGGGTAGCCGATTTTATAATTAGGTTAGTTTCAAATGAGACTGGTTAGTTTATATCCAATTAGATCTCAATGTATCTTTCAACTTGGTTGATGTTCCTGTTTAGCAACAAAATTAATGTACCCATGGAATATTTCTATATTTAGAAATAGTATAGGGCTGAACTCTGATGCCCCCTTCAGAGGCAGGATTATTTACCTTCATTCCCCCAGAGCCCTGTGCAAAGCCCAGAAACTCATGAGTAGTTAACAGATGTTTACTGAATTACAGGTCTGATATTCACTGAAGCCTGTTTTACTCAAATAGAAAGCAAGCCTCCAAAATTTAATTCCAAACCTACTTTGATAAAGACCTTAAGAAGCAAAGATTAAAAATACTCTGTGTATCTCTTCCCCACCAGAGCGCCACTTAGTGTTTCCCATTGTCTTATTTGTGTTCACAATCACTTCTGTTCACTATGGTTGTTACTTCCATTCCACAGATAGTTAACTTAGACGTTAACTCAATAGCTTATGGTCGAATAGTTGAAAAACAGCATCTAACAACGTGTTTCCTGGATAAGAGACAGCAAAGTGGAAAACTGTATATCTAGTGTTTTGCCCTCTTCTGTGGTCCTTCAGATAGTTTCCAACACGATTAATGGTGCAGAAATCAGTTAGCAAGGCGAAAAGGCAGGCTGTGGATAGATACGGCTGCAAAAATGGGCCGAACATGACATGCCTCGCTGGATGGACTGATGGAGAGGATTGGGATTCCTTCCGAGAAATGTGCTGATTCTTATCTAGTGCAGGCTGTGCACTGACCTTTTCTAAGGAAACATCTAGGAAAATGTAACCGACTCTTAGTTCTCCCTTTCAGACACGGGAAGCTACAGAGGAGTGCAGAGGAAGGGTAGCTCAGAGCTAATAATCTTGGGTCACTGTATGGCCACCCTGAATGATGCTCACTGTGCTTACAGTCACCACCATGACTGCAAGTGGAGAGGAGAGGGACACGGGGGGCTGTGAGCAGCTGCGTTCCCACAGATGGTCCTCTATTGCTGCAAAGTATACTTCAGAAAATGTGTGTTGATTACATTTAAAGGGGATACACAGTGAATGGGTAATGCAAAACAAATTTTAAAAAATCCATTATTCGAATGCACACACATGGTATGTGTACGTAACACAGCCTTCCACCGGGCCAGAGAAGCATAGCAGGGGAGAGCACGGTGCCACAGGTGTCGTCTGGCCTGCGGACACAACTCCACCTTTACTCGGCACATCGCTCTGGGAGAGTGAATCAGTCATTTCCCTTCGGGTCTCACAACATACTAGCCACCCTCTGGAGGCAGTCAGCATGTGTTTGACAAATGAATAAAGGAATGAAGCCATAATATGATGCTTCGTTAAGAAGTCACCTTAACTAAAGAATTTTTCCTGCTTTCAAATTTTCAAAGCAAATATGTATACATGAAATATTATCATCCTTAAAATGAATTGGGTTTCCTAAACTCCATTGTATACATGCTTAAAAATATTTGGTTAAAAAATGGGGGGGGAGGGGAGAGAGAGACAGAGCGCGCTATGATTAACAAAGTTGGGAATGCAAAGATAAACAAATTGGTTTGATTTTTCTTATTGTTTGAGAACTTCCCCTTTAATCCCTCCCCTAGTCTCTAGCCACTTTCCCCTCCTAACTTTATGCATTCTGGTTTTTAAAACCTCAGAGTCTACTTAATATTGCCTAGATGTGCATGGGTATTGGACCTCTACTGGTACATGGGTGGCCTCTCAGGACCTGCATGTCTGAAGGAAGCCAACTCTCCTTCCCCAAATGTCAGTAGTTGCCAATGGCTCCTCAGCTAGGCATGGGGACTTCATGAGTCCCTGCTCTGCCCATGCTGGTAATGCGGCTGACTTGATCTTGCTCGGGTGTTGGACATGACGTCACAGCTGTGTGAGTGGCATGATGTCACAGTTGTATGAATGGCATGACATCATGGTTGTGTGAGTGGTATGACATCACAGCTGTGTGAGTCCTCCCACACAGTGTCGTCATGTCCCACAAATACTGTTTTAAGATAGATGTCCTCTGCCTCTCTGACTCTTACAGTCTTTCTGCCTCTTCTTGCGTGATGGTCTCAGAGTTATGGGGGAGGGCATATAATACAACTGTCCCCTTTAGAGCTGAGCATCCCACAATATTTTGTTTTCTGTGCTTGGACCAGCTGTGGATCTATGCATTGAACACCATCCACTGTAAAAAGAAACTTCTCTGATAGGGTTGAGATATTCGCTAACCATGATGATAAAGATAAGAAGTTAGGGGTGTACTTTGTGTTAGATTTTCCCTTGGGCCTTAGGACCCAGCCCCAGGTTAGTCTAATTTTTAAAGCAGGATTCTAAGTTTTTAAGATGTTGACACGCACTGGGTATTTTTACAAAGATGTTATATCATCAAATGTTTTTGGCCTAAGGAATCATTTTCAGGTCATAACTATTAAATCTGTAAAACCTTCATGCAGAAGAACAGCATAGTTCAGTAGCAGTAACATGAGAACTGTGTGGGTTAGTGCCTGCCAACTGCGTGCTAGTTATCTTTCATACATTCTCAGAAACTTTCATAGGGTCTGTAAAGCATGAAACTCAATTGATAGGACACAAAGCAAGTAATAGCCATTTGTACATTTTCAAGTCTCACAATTAAAAAGGAAAAAATTAAGCGTAGGTATGTTTTCTCCTCCTTTTCGTTGTTGAGGGTGTGCCTGAGCACATGCGTGTAAATGTCTTTGGGCACATGTGTGTGAAAATGTGTGCATGCACATGCCGAGGCTTGGGGTTGATGTAAAGAATCATACTCAATCTCTCTTCCATCTTATTCAATGAGGCAGGGTCTCCTAATTAAACCTAGGGCTCACAAATATGGCTTATTTTCCTAGCTACCTTACTGTGGGGATTCCTGATCTTTGCCTTCTGAGCCTGGAATTACAGATGGGCCACAATGCCCAGCTAGTATTTACATGGTTTCTGAAATTGGTATTCAAGTCCTCATTCTTGCTCTGCAAACACTTAACCACAGAACCATCTCTCCAGCCTGAACAGCAATATAATAGTAAATAATAATAGCAATTCACAGTGTGCGTTGACAAAACTCAGCAAAGTGCAACACATTTGCTTTGGAAAGAAACTGTACCTAGAAATTAAGGGAAGAAAGGCAAATTAGTTCAGACCTTACCTACACATAGCCTAGAACTAGTTTTCTTGAGTAAAACCTAATGCTTAGTTGTTGTACATATACATACATACAAACTGTATCTATAGTGAATATGTAAAACTATTTTTTCTTGTCATTATTTCCCAAGTGATATAGTATAAGCATTGCTTGCATAGAACTTACATTATATCAAGCATAAATAATCCAGAAATGATTTATAATATACAGGATGATATACAGAGATTATTTGCAAACACTGCTTCCTTTTATATAAGGAACTTGACCATCCTCAAATGTTGGTTTCTATGGAGGTTCTTTAACAAGTCCCCTGTAGATTACTAAGGGAGGACACAAACACATCCACACACACTCACATATTTGCATGTGTGGATTATATATATATATATATATATATATATAGCGTAATCCCACCAAATGTGTATATATATATATATCTGCATTAATATTTAATATATGTGTATATGATGAATGTGTATATGTGTGTTCCCTCAGAAAGAATAAGTGGAAGTGAAAGTGTATGGTTCTCTGTGATTTGGCCTGTATTCATGTCCTTGGAGAATTTGAAGGTCCTCATCCTGTGAAGGTGGCACTCACCTTGTAGTAAGCACAATGACTCTTTTCAGTTGGCACCTACTTCCTGTCAGGGTGAGACCTGGGGCTAATTCTTCCCTTGATCTTGACCACTGGGTACCAGAAAACTCACCTAGATAAAAGGTCAAAATTGTCTCCTGTGTGAAATACAATTCTTCCTCTTCTCCTTTAGTTGACCTTCTTCTCCTCTCTCAGTTCTCTTTGAACCTTCTTGGCCCCCTCCCATCCACATAAGGAAGAACCTCTTATTCTCTTTCTTTGTTTTTGGTTCTTGAAATTGTACATATATATTTTAATATATATTCTATTAAATTGAACATCACAAAAATAAGGCTTTGCCCATTTTGTTCTTCTATCTTTATCCCTGACACTTAGAACACTCCCTAAAATGAAAGTTATTAAAAACTCAATAAAAATGAACAAACGAATGAAAGCAGAGAAAAGGACACCTGGCTGAACACTGAGGTGTGGTTTGAAGCCCACATAAGTGCATCAAGATGTGGAAAGTGTCTGTTTACTCTGATGCTCAAATTGCTGCCTAAATAGCTTTAGGATTTTTCTTAAATTTGTTTTTGATATATATGTGTGTACTGTAGCACACATGTTCACACGTGTGTGGGAATGTGTGTGTCTGGGTTGCTAGCCGGATCTTTCTTGGCTGCTCTCCACCTCCTAACATGCGTGTTCACACGTGTATGGGAGCATGTGTGCCTGAGTTGCCAGCAGGGTCTTCCTTGACTTCCCTCCATTTCCTAACCTGTGTGTTCACACAGGTATGGATGCCCTTGTGCACGAGTTGCCAGCAGGCACTTCCCCCACCACTGCCCCTCTCCTACCTTCAGGCAGGGTCTCTTGCTGTACATTGGGTTGTCTGTTTCAGCTCAGCTGGCCGGCCAGCTTGCTCTAATGATTTCTCATCTTCATCTCCTGCTCTGGCCCAGGGTGTTCTGATTTTGTGGCACAGCCAGGCATCATTCAGAACCAAATCTTGAGGGTGTATATTGGCAGTTGAGTCATGTTAGAGTGGTGGGGGAGAAAAATGACGAAGCTTGCTTTGGACCTGAAATTCTGGCATAGCATATGATCACAAGGATCATTAAGGACCCACTGGGGATGCATTTGAAAGTAGCACTTCCCTGAATGAGCTTCTGACCTCAAAGGTCTGTTTGCTAGCTCACATGATCAACAAGACACTCGGCACATCTAAAGAGACCTGATACTCTTCTCCATCAGTTTCCAGCTGTGTGGATAACATCTGGCCAGTCTGGCCTGTCCCATCATGACTGGGCTTCAGCATCATTGTTCCAAAGAAGCTATCAATTTCCCATAAGATTTATTTGGGAAAATCTACTTAAAGAGAAAGAATAATAATCAAATGACATAATGGAGATTCATCCAGGCCAGGTACAATTGCCCCACGATCCACCCCTTTCTTGCACCATAATGAGATCATGTGTAAAAGCCTAAATTATGCAAATGAAAAGGCTCCACTAATACTGATGAAATATTCCTGGAGTGTTACACTTGACAACCTCAAAGTACATTTCACACTGCTAATGACTTCATCACTAACACAACTGCCATGAGTCAAGCAGTTACCATGGCAACACTCTAGTACAGCTGTTTACCCATATAAAGTATTGCACCTACTTAGTTACATATACAGACAGATCACTAGATTCCTAGGTACTGAAATTGAAATAATTCAATTTTCAATGTCTCTCTTTATGAAGTGATTCTGCCAGCTATAGGGATTAGCATATCAATGTGACTTTGACAGGGGTTGCTGCAAAAGACATATTTTGCAGGCACTTCATGTCAATTAGAGCTCTAACTGTTTCATGGAATAATCATTCCTGCCAGATTAAGGTCGGGCTGCAAGGTAATTTAATTGGTGCCATTATATGAAGGAAAAAATGCTCTAATAGACTGTGCACACTGTCTCTGCCAGGAAAGGGAGGGCTGCGCACAGAAAATGACTCCAAAGCATTACCTTCTTAGCCATTTAGAAGGATTTAAAAACATCACATAGGCCAAGATGGGAGCCTCTGAGATGTTATTTTCTGAATTATTGAGGAGGAGAAAGTAAAAGGAGAAAAGGATTTGGGCCAGTTTGTGGTTTTTCTCCAAAAGATTCTTCTTGGTTTTGTTTTTCTTTCAAGAATCAAGAATAGCACAATGACAGTTCAGTTGATTTGTCATCGCAGAGCCTATGTAAGCTTGAGGAGCTATGACCATATTGGCTGAAGGAGCATTTGTTCTTGGACAGAACAGTAGGAAGTGCATAAAGCTAGCTGGGAAGGTCCCCAGTCCAGAGGCGTTCGGCCATTTTCCCTTTCTCTCTGCGAGGACTGACAGACTCTTTCCTTTACTGCCCTTTGCTGCTAGTATCTTCTAACACAATACCCCATTGTCTCTAAGACTGCTCACATCATCTCTAGCCTCTCCTAACTGAGGGTTAGGAGAAAATGGCCTAACAAGAGCAATATGTATGACTATCTAAATTTCCAAATATTGCTGGTGACAGGGTAGAGGAAACGTGCTCAGAGGAAAAGCTAATGGCCCAGAAGGAACATTGTGTCCCCAACAATACCATTAGCTCACGCCTGCTCACCTCTCATTTCCACAATTACGCAATTATTTATGGGAGAAATAAAAATGGCGGTCTCTTCTTTGTTTCTGATTTTACGGTCTCCTCGCATTTGTAATAGTATCCCAAAGAACCACTCTGGGTTTGTTAAAGTTTTGCACACACTAAATTGTGAAGAAGATTAATCTGGCAGTTAATCATACAAGATTTCATGTGGTTGGTTATTAGACTGTATCTTCAAGTCATAGTCCCTTAACTGCTTAAGGACAGAAGCATCTTTTTTGAGTGCCTGTATAACACATGGATGCCAGTACAGGACCCACATGGCACATACTCTGAGTTCTCCTTATTCTTCATTACATTTTATTACATTATTTTTTGTTTGGGTGCCTGGGTGTGACTTGCCTGCCATGGCATGCACGCAGAGGTTAAAGAACAACTTGAGGGAGCTGGTTTTCTCTTTCCACTATGTGGGTCCTGGGGATCCAGCATGCCATCTGCATGGGCTGTCTGATCCACTGAGCCATATCAGTGGTCCAGTGTTCTCTTTAATGTTCATATATTTTATTAGTACAATTAGTTGTGTAAAATAATGGGCTTCATTTTGACATCTCTATACATGTATGTAGCATAATTTGATCATATTTACTTCTTTACCCTCTCCTATATGTTCCCTCTGATCTCCTTTCATTTCTTAACACTGGTACATGTGCGCATGTGCGTGTATGCGTGTGTGTGTGTGTGTGTGTGTGTGTGTGTGTGTGTGTGCACGCAGTGGCCAGATGACAACCATGGGTATTAGTCTATAAGCAGCTATCTTTTCAGTTTTCCCGAGACAGGGTCTTTTACTTTGAGGTGGTACTCACCCTTTGGGTGATCACACCAATACGCCCAACTTTTTACCTTGGTGCTGGGATGAAACACGTGTATTCATGCTTACGCAGCAAGCAGTTTACTAATTGAGCCACGGCCCTAACCTCACCACACCTCCCTTTCCTCACGTTTGTTTTTTAACACTCATCAGTGATGACAGAAACCGTTTTAAAAGTACCCAAGGAAAAAGTGAATCTTGGAGAAGAGAGCTCATACAAGGAAATTACTGCTTGCTGAAAACAGTCTTTGAAGAGACCAGCTCTCAAAATTTGTGAAGCTTTGTGTGTTTGTCAATGGCAGTGTCATCCCATTGGAAATATAATGTCAAATACAGGCAGAACTCTAAATTCTCAAGAGGATATACTAATGAAGCAAAACACATAGATTAAATTAATAATAGTTAATATCATTAAATAATTATACAAGTAACTATTAATAATTTATTAACTTAAATATTTTAATTGGATTAAAACTTTATATAACCTAATATATCAAAATTGCATACTACCATTGCAGCAAGTGTCCCTATGAATATTGCTAGCATGATATGTGACATTCTTATGCCAGGGCTTTGAAACCCACCATGTGTTTTACTTTGGCACCCCATTTGGAATTGCCCACAGTAGGCTATTGGACAGTATGGGTTGGCCATTTTCATTGCCAGTTAGCCTCAGACTGGGAGCAGAGTCTGTATCTCCCAAGACTCCAGCTGATACTCTTTTCACCACATGAGACGAAAGCAAAGGAATTCCTCAACTTCACCCCTCCCCACGCTTCGCCTTATACCCCAGCCTGTCTCAGCGGTGACTGCTCCCAGCACAGCTTCCGCAAACATAATCACACAAAGCCTCCAAGAAACCTCCTGAGAAATGTAGTCTGACTTTCTCCTAACAGTGTGGGCTTAAAATAGCGCGGAGGAAACTTCTAAAAGTTGATGGGAGGAGGGACAATCAGCTGCAGATGGGATCTTCGGTAGCTGCAGCTTGTCGGAATTGCCTATCATGAACTCATTGGCTCTCTCCATTTTGTCAACCGGGAAGGCAATGCCCTTGGGGTCTGTATTTCTGTGCCTCAGTGTAAGCAGCTCATCAGGCCCCGCAGTGAACTGCTCAACTTCTCCAGGTCTTACCTCTGACTTTGACAGTAATGATTTAATTTGAGTAATGTTACAAGAAGACGGAAACTCTATCCATGAACAAAGCATTCTTGAATGCGAGGCAGTTACTCTCCTACACTGCCTGTCTATAGAGAAAGAAACGCACGCCACAGTGAAGCAGCTGGTTCAAAGCCACTGGCCAAGAGAGAATGGAGATTTTCACTGGAGCACAGTCCCTGAGAACTCAGGACGGTAAAAGACAGCGTTGACGGTTTTCAATGGTTCCTAGGGTCAAGGATGTCCAGGACTAGCTGGACTGGTGTAGCTCCTGGGTGACTGGAAAACACAATAGTTTGCCCACAATGTCTTGCTTCAAAGCAGTAGAATATTAGTGAAGAGTGTGATTAAGGAAAAAAATCAGAGAAGGCAGATGACCTAACGGCTCAGTAGAGTAAGTCTTCCTAGGTGATGAGAAGGAAGCATGGATGAGAACCCGAGGACCACAGAATGAGGAAAGGTGAAAATCTTAGAGTAGTGAAAGAGAGAGACAAAACAAGGCAGAATTAAGCAGAATCCCTGGGTCCCCGTGGCCACTCCATAATATCAGCTTCCTTCCCTTAATCCTGGAGTCAAAATTTGAGAGTCAAACTCCAGATGGCAAGGGCTGGGACCACTTCCTTTCCCATCCTTGTGACTGCTCCTGTTCTGACCAACTCTCTCTTCCTGTGGGGCAATGGCCTACTGCTTGTCACATGGCCCTAGACTCCTGTTTCAAGCGAATTAGCCTGTTGGTTTCTCTGAGGTCACATAGTGACAATCAATATGCTATTCATTCAAGCTGCTGTATCCTAAAATATCCGCCACATTCTCCCTCTTCCTAATTTATGTTAGCAGGTAATTCTTCTCCCTACGAGAAAACAGCTCCATTTTCTGAGGAGGAATAGTTAGGTATACTTCACCATGATAGCCTAGACATGGGCAAATGAGAAACACACAGCACTTTACAGAGGCTATTGGGAGAAAGGTATTTTTTTTAAGTCTCTGTGGGATTGGTTGGCTTATTTTAAATGAGACAGTGTTCAAATGACTCTCCATAGGAGAAGGGACTTTTAATGAACAGGCCTGGTCCATTTCCACTGGGTAACGAGTATACTCAGGTAGCTGCTAAAAACAGTGATGTATTTGATTGTCACCCTGCTTTCACACCGGGACTGGGTGGCCCATTTAGGATGTGAACATAGATCTATCACCTGGTTTCACAAGTTCCTATTTGAAAGCCAAAGTCCTAGGATGCCTGCCATAATCCCACAGCTCCTCCATAATTTCCATATTTCTGAGCATTTTCATATCGTAGACCCTAACACACAGATGGGCGCAAACATGAGAGAGAAGGGGGAGAGAGAGTTATGAGTGCACTAGGTCCATGAATGGCAAAGGAAATTCCTCCAGTTCCTCAGCATCTGTGAGGGCATGCTATAGGTCTGAGGTAAATGAAAGCAATACCTAGAACCTTCCTCAGTCTTCATCTTCGATAAAACAAGAGTAACTTGGCTTGCTCATGAATAATATTATTGATCCTAAGAATTGAAACATGCTGTTTTAATAAAGGAGATGGATTCTATTACAGGGGGAGCTTTATACATGTGTAGACATTATACTAAACAGCATGAATGAGGAGGCCGCAGTCTGCAGCAGTCACATTTTAAATGCAACACTATCACCACATCTAAGCATCTCAGAACATTCGCTTACGTTCATGTAGAATGGAGGTGAAGATAATGACCCGTGGTGAAGAGGGATTAGCTAAGTGTGTGCCATGGTAACACAGGTTCATGAAAGGCCCCAAGTGAGAACTGGAGCATTTTCTAGAAACCTTGGGGAAAAATAAATCTTAGAAGCCTACTTGACATCTACAAACTCATGGAAAGCAGTGTTCTGGCAGTCAGCTCCTTGGGTAACTAGGAAATCACTAAGATAAAAGAATCACTCCAGCTTGTGGAATTTATTGTATACTGTAGGTTGCTGGGGGAAACTTTTAAAGATATCATTGCCCAGGTTCTAAGTCAGACCAACTAGATGGGAGTTGGCCTTTGACACCTTCAGACGGAGAAACCAACTTATAGGCATAAAGTAGCGTACAGCCAATTCTTGAGCATCACCTGATCCTCTAACAGAAACTCCCCCAGATGCTGGGTCTGCTTGTGCTTATAAAGGTCCCCGTGTGCTATTCCCATCCAGTTCTGACTAAAAACTTTCATGTGGATTTCCTGCTGATGTGGTCACCACTTTTGGAGTCAGGCATAAGGAGCAATGGTTCAGCAGGTCATTGAGTCTGCATTAGGACAGTGGTGTCAACCTCTTGACACATGGATCCCCATAACACAGTGAATGGAGACACAATGATGGAAATAGACAAGATTCAGGCTTCCAGGAACAGATTCAGGGAAACAAAGAATCGAGCCAAGTTAGAACAGTAGCTGCATGGTAGAGAAGAAACCATCAAGCAAAGGCCATATCAGGGAGGAGAGGCAGCCCAGAGCCAAGCCCTTGTTGCTCCAATGAACACATGACCTCTGGTCCATTTGCCCTTTGGTTTATTTATTTTCCAATACATGTCAGTATTGTTTGACTTAGAAGTCAAACACTAGCAGGCAGTTTTCACTTTCTGAAGGGAGTCCTGCACCTGTCACAGGGAGGATTGTTTCATCTTCCTAACTCCAACTAGCTTTGTGTCTACTAATACAGTTACATTTAGCATGTTTTGTTTTTCAAGAAGTATTGTGAATTCCCCACCCCAGCATCTAAGAGAGGAGAGAGAATAGTGACAACCATTCTCTTGTTTCAACTAACAGAGTCACATAATTAAATTTGATTGGAAAAGGCTTGAACAAACAAACAAAAAAGTCTAAATTTATTCCATATCTTATTTTGCTTCTTTGCTTCCAACAATTAGCATGGTCTACGAAAACACGGATGATCTTAACTACATCCTTGTTCCTATAATTTACAGACCAATGATAATCTTGTCTGGTATGTATGGCGGTGACGATTTGCCCTGAAACATTAATGTTTTTGCATGTGCATATGTACGCATGGGATGCATGTGTGTGCACACATGATACTAGCAGCATATCAATAAGGTGTCTGGGTGGAAGATGCAGCTAGTAAACTCCAAGAATAGCAGGGACACTGTGAAACCTCAGAACAGTGATTTGGAATTTAAATAGCAAGTGTTGAGAAGTGATAGGCAAAATAAACCTGGAAGCCTGTGATACAGATGGGATCTGATGCTCTCGGAGCAGGGAGAAGTGCTGTCAGTATTTTGACAGACACAGGATGACTGTTTAGACTGATGTTCGGGACAGAACCACGGAGATGCTGAATATTGTGTTTGCCATGGAGACTGTGCGAGTTGGGGGGAAGCAGGATGCAGAGAGGCTGGAACACTCTGTGAAAGACTGACACGCCTTTGCAAGAATTCTTCCCAGAGTGGAGGGGTGGGGCAGAAGTGATGTGGAAATAAAGGCATAGGAATACCCGAGGCTGCCTTCCTGGCACACTGGGGGCTGGTGAGGAGAGGGGGAAGAACTGCGTCTACCAGGTTCTCCTCTTGGGGATTGTTAAACAATGGGAAGAGGCAGAGGCCAAATATCCAGGTCATGCAGGACAAGCACTACTTCCGTGCACTTGACTTCTCTTTGCAATTTGTGGCATAGCAGGCTTGCTTAGTGTTCTGGGGAGGAAAACCAATGACAGACACCTCCCAGGAGGGTTGTGCAGCAGAAGAACTCAACTGGAAACGATCATATAGAAAGAAAGTGCTAATCTTTCAAGACTGGAGAATGTTACCTTAAAAGGATAGTAGTGTCTGGGATGGGCTACGAAAATACTGCAAACCGAGGCAGTTGGAGCAGGAGAGCCCTGTGTGGTAATGCAAATGGTATTCCCCAGCACTGTGCTTCAGCTCTCTTATCCTGGCCTACTTGTGACTCTTCAGCACACTTCTATGCCTCTAAAGATGGGGAGGGGACCTGTCTCTTTGAGATCACTGTCTGCACTGAGGCTCCTTCTCCCCACTGTCTAACCTTCCTGGGGGCTGCAGTTTTTACTCTTGTTCATATGATTCCTGTCATACTGAATGTGGGCATCCACAGAGAGAAGGAGCGATGTCTGGAAAGTGCCTTTCAAATCTTTTCTGTGTCCCCAAGAGCCATGTGCTCCTGAACAACATGTTTTCTTTCTTAAGAGTTCGGTTTCCTGGCTTGAGTAAGTAAACATGCAGCATGCATAATGGGTTTGTTGAATCTGCATCCATCGTTCTCAATTAGGTTACATTTAGCAATGTCTAGAGGCCTTTGTGTGTGTGTGTGTGTGTGTGTGTGTGTGTGTTTTTGTAAGAAAGAGACAGACAGAGACATACAGACACATATAGAAAAGTGTTTTGTGCACATGTATACACACACACATGAAGGCTAGAGATTGGTATTAGGAGTCTTCCACTATTGCTCTCCACATGTTTGAGACAGGGTCTCTGTGAACCCACCAATTGGCTCTACTAGCTAGACAGCAAACTCTTGGGATCTTCCTGTCTCTCACTTCCTCCAAGTGCTCTAGTTACAGATACATAGGACCATTTACTTGGGTGTCAGTGATCCATACACAGGTCCTCACGCTTGCACAGCAGGCATTTCACCCACTGGGCCATCTTCCCAGACCTTCAGAATGGGTTCTTAATCTGTCATAACTTCTATTATTTTGGTCTGGTTTCTAGTTTTTATGTCCTTGTAGTTAGAGATTATTTTAAGAACCCCAGGAAGAAAGACAGGAGTTCTTTTTATTATTCAAAATTGGTAAAGAAGAAATCCTTGAAAGTTGCCAGTTGCTTCAATTAGGAATCATAAAGCAAACTGACTCTCCTGGCTAAAGGATAGATCTGTTTTTGTACAACTGGTCTACCTGTTCATGGAGAAAGGTAGAAGTGTTTTATTTTCTTCCACAAACTCAAGAGTGTATAATATAGAAACCACATCCAGTTGATTCAAAAGCAATTTGAAAGGGAAAAAGCATGATCCTGCATACTTTCTAACAGGTTGACAGCAAAAGAAAGGGTATTTGACACATTTCATTCTTCTTTGAGTGAGAACTCTCAGGGATCTATGTTTGGAAAAAATAATCAAGACTATCACTTTTTGTTTCAGATAAGACAAAAATCTTTTATCATTTGGTTCCAACTATTTATTAAACAGTGGCCCACAACAGTTGCAGAGTATTATTATAGCATGTGTCGATCAGGATTTAGAGATAAATTTGGATCTCTTTTACATTAAATACCATTATTATTAGTTGGCAGCATTTCTAGCAAAAGGTAAATGTGTGAAATGTGTGTGTGTGTGTGTGTGTGTGTGTGTGTGTGTGTGTGTGTGTGTTGTGCATAATGTATATGTAGAAACTCATCTACCATGGTGCACATTTGGAAGTCAGAAGACAACATTGTGGAGTCAGTTCTCTCCTTCCAGTATGTTCCATAACATAAACGGGTCATCAGGCCTGTGGAGCAGGCTATCTGCTGAGCTATCTCATCACCCATGGTCAGCATTTCTGTTTATGCCTATTTGTACATTTAACTGCTTGTGATTTTTTTCTTTCCCTATACTTTGAAGAAAAGATGTATTGACGTTCTTCAGTGTCTAGCAGGCTGCTTAGACTGTATTTGTATTAAGCAAACCCAGAATTCATCAATGCATACTTATTGAACACTTATGACCTCTTCAACTGCATTCTAGCTACTGTGGCATTTGCAGAAGGTGACTTTATAAAACTCTCCCCCTTTTCCCCCTGAGATTCCACCTAAGTGGAGCTTAGATAGGACTAAGAAGCATGAAGCTGACGGAGATGAATGCAAGGCATATTTTTCAGTCACGTGATCTGTGTGGGCACTGTGCTATTTTGCTACAAGGACTTAGAAGACAAAAATCCCTGGTTACGTAAATTTTTATGATTTGAGCTGGAAGGACACAAAACAGGCCCGTTCTTTAGCTCAAGCCAAACTGTTCTCTATGGTTTATCTCTTGAGAATTCTGTTTAGTCTAGTCTTGGATCCTGCTAAGTGTCAGGTTTCTATCACAGATATTGAGAACTACCTTCATAGTCTAAGTCTTTTTGGTCTTAGGAGGTTCCCCCAGCCCTTGGCTTCTACTGGTGTAGCTCAAAATGCTGTCCAAAGTTTCATTCCTCAAGATGCAACAGCTAGTACCTTTCTTCTCTAGCTTATTGCTGTGGTTGACCAAAATGTTCCACATATGTGATTCTCCTTACATTCATCCCTAACCATGACAACTGTGTTCCTGTCCAGAACTTCTCTCTACATTAAATAAATTCTGAGGAAGAAGATCATAGGATCGAAACCACCGAGAAAGCAACAGTGCTAATAATACTCTTTGACAATATAATTTTTATTGCATTGTTGTGTTACTGTGTCTACCAATGGCAAGTAGCAGGTGTACAACAATGGCTGTTGGATTCATAGACCAGTTCACACTGCATAAGAGTGTACTGTTCCCAATGATGGTAACCACATGTCTAAAAGGGATGGCCAGCCAATTGAATCTGAAATCTTTACAACTTGGAGCCAAGAAGAATATAGTGACACTACCAAGTGAAAAATGGGAGTTCAACAAGATGGGGTGAAGAAATGAGGCTTAGGGTATGAAGTAGAAAGATCTGGACTTTGGGCAGAGCAAGAACATAAGCAGGATCAAATGTAAATAGACCAACATCATGTCTGGCGAGTGACCTAACAGGATAAGCCTGAAGTTTGTGTTGTTAGAAGTTTTGGGACAGTCAGAATTTTTTGGCAGAACACTAAATACTTGTCCATAGACAAATTGTCAATGAGAAGAAAACAATCACTCATGAAACTTGCAAATCTTCCAACGCCTGTGACAACACACAATCAGGTACACCCTGGCCGGGTTATCCTTCAAATTGGTGTCATAATTCTGGAGACCTGGCCAGTGTGCTGACTCCACTCTCTGCTTAATTCACAAGGCAATGCCCTCATGTGTTACAGGATTACATGTTGGTATGGTGTCATTTTTTTTTTTAAATCATGAACTGTATTTCTTCTCTTTTTCTCTAGGGAGAAGTATTCAACTTGCTCAGCTTTGTGTTCATGCAGACAGCCATAGCTACAGTTATGGACTCTCAGTTGGAACAAAGCTGGTGGGCACATAGCTTGTGCATTTAGTTAAGCAGTGAGACTGTGGAGATTGCTTGGTACTCATGGAAAATCAACAGACAACATCCTCAGTGCTTGTGGCCAGGACAAGTCACATGAGCTAACCAACAAAGAAGGAAATCTGGAGGAGGAGTTCGAGCATGTTCTGCAGGGTGAACAGCTGAAAGTAATGGCTTCCACCTCCTATACATCTGATGAAAGTCACCTTCCAAAGGGAGCTGACCATCTATTCTTTTCACCTATCAGCTTTGCTCACTGTATATTTGTGTTGTATTTGTCACCTTTCTCTGCTAAGAAGAACACACAGCCCATAGCAGCAAGGATTTCTGCTTGTTTTTATAATTGGTATGACCCTAAAACTTGCAACATCAGCCAGCACTTTGAATGGCTGATCTGATTCAATGAGAAAAAAAAATTGACTTCCTCTGTAAATTTCTTACCCAAAAACAGATAACATGAGAAAACACCAAACAAAACTCAGACTATAAAACTAGTGAGACCTCATGTAAAATCAATGTGTGATATTCTTGAAATATGCCCAGGTCAAAAGAGAAAAGTAAATGGCGTGGGGTTGTCACAGATTAGCACAAACCCGGCAACAATGAGAACTCAGTGCAGGATCCTGGATTAGGTTCTGGAACGGAAATGGGGTTATTGATGGACAAAATGTGGTGAGGTGCCCATAAAGCAGAGTGAGTAACAGTGTGCCAGTGTCACCTCTAAGCCGTGATAATATGAGCTGCAACAGGAGGTCACTTGGGGGGGAACTAGCTGGGATTTTCTAGCTGGGATTTTTTTTTTTCTGTGCTGATCTGTAAATGTATCTATAAGCCTAACATTATCTCACAACAAAAAGTTTACAAAGCACCGTGAAGCAGTGACCAACACAAAACGAAAGTGACATTTGTTTATACAAATATTGTAACAGGTTGTATTGTTTCATTTAGACAATTTTTGGCTCACTGGAATTTTGCTTCTATATTATGGTGGTTTCTGTTTTTGTGATTTTAAGTGACGTATGTGTGTTTGTGTGCATACATGTTTCTTATGGGTTTCTTTTCTTTTTGTTATAAATTCTGGTGTGTTGGTTTGGTTTGCTCGCTGGTTTTCTAAAGAGAGAAAGAAAGGGCGTGGAGCTGGGAGGGTAGGGAAGTGGAGAGGATCTGGGAGGAGTGGAAGAGGAGAGTGCCTTGGCTCTCCTGGAGTTGCCATTGCTGTCTGACTTACAACAAAGTTCTTGGTTATGCTCCTGAACAGGAGTATATCCAGGCTAGGGCTGTGTTTGTGGACTACAGTCGTATGACCCTTGCCTATCCACCCCCAGAGATGGAAGTTCTGACGAGTAGAAAAGACACCTTAATTTTAGTTTTGACTCCATCAGATTGTTTTGGTGGAAAGAAGTTCAGTGATTTCTACTGTGTAAATGGCTTAGAAAGGACATGCCTGCCTTCCTTCACAGGCTCTTGTTAGGCTCTGAGGATCTTAGACCCAGGGCCACAACAGGGAGTCAGAATCCCTACTGTATTTATCACCACATTCATTTATGACAAGGCACAACACATACAAAATCTCAGAGCTGGGGCTGGAGAGATGGCTCAGAGGTTAAGAGCATTGCCTGCTCTCCCAAAGGTTCTGAGTTCGATTCACAGCAACCACATGGTGGCTCACAACCATCTGTAACGGGGTCCGGTGCCCTCTTCTGGCCTGCAGTCATACACACAGACAGAATATTGTATACACAACAAAATCTCAGCGCTCAGGTCCTCTGTTACTATTTTATGGCTCTCACTCTGAAGAGACTATTTACTGCTATGTTGGAAGTTTTTAAGTTATAAAAAGTAAGGTCATTACAAAAAAAAAAAACCCTACCTCACAGGGTTGTTTTTAAGGATGAAAGAAAAGTAAGATCACAAAGTTTATAGAAGCTGCCTTGCAACACACTAAACACTGTGGAGTGTTGGCTATTGGCATCACTTTAAGACCCTTTCTTGAGGATTTATGGTGCTAGTTAGACTACAGTTTTACCTTGCTGGGTAGACCATCCTGAGCCTTTCTGACTGAACTCTAGACATCTTGAAGGTAGGCAGCAGATGCCCTGTGTTCCTGCCTTCCTCAGCAAGCTACATTTACAGAGAAATTCAGGGCTCATCTGGTGATTGACAGACTCATAAGTCCCTAAAGCCATTGCTCTCCCACTTCACAATTTTGCTTCAGGGCAACTTGTCATCTATGTATATTCAGACAAGCTTAGAAAATAGAAGATTCCTTAATGCCAGAGCTGTTACCTCCAAATGCTACCAGTTTGTTACAGAACTCATTAACTTTTTCAGGCCCCCTCCCTCCCATCACCCGTTATCAAAACCACTCTGTCAGCACGGCATACAACAAAACCAATGCAGAAAAATGGGTCCATGTTCAGTTTGTGGACTTTGCTCTTCTTCTCTTTCCTCTTGTCTGTGGGGTGGGGTGGGGTGGTGGGCAGAGAAATCATGCTGTCTGCTCACCCAGATTATTTTTTAATGTTCTCTTGTTTATACTTCTAAGAATGCATTTCCAGAGTCACCCCCAGCTTCCATACTTGGAAATTTTTAAAAGAATAAAAGGTGAACCTCTTCGCTAAGCACTTTGGCCATATTCTTCCTGAAGTTTCCATTTGCAGGACCTAAAGCACAGCGCTCTGTCAGCGCCCTTGAGGACGAATTTGTTTCTTTGCTGAATGCATTATCCCACAAAAGAAAAAAAATAGCATCTTTCAATTTATGAGTCGTTCTTATCTTTGCTCTTCACCTTTCCTTTCCATTGCCCTTCTTCTACGTGCATGCTTCTGAATCATTTCGGACCAAACCTAAAGCAGCCACGGTGGAACCTTGAGTCTGCCGCTATCGCCACCATCATTCCTTTCAGACTGTTTATATAAGAATGCCATCCTATAGATCTGAGTCACGCTAAAAACCCCTTTCATTGCTGCAGACAGCAGCTGATTGTAGTTTGGGAAATTTTCCCAGTGCTGCAAACCCCCACCCCAAGGTGTCATTTTCTCCAACCTATTATTACCTTCTCTATTGTTTCTGAGGCAGAGTACCGCAAACAACTCGGGAATCCCAGGAGGTTTCATTGCTTTGTCCCCAAAAATTGCCCCAATGATAGGGGTCCTTCTTTACTCTCCAAGAAAGAAGAAAAGACAAATTGGCCACACAGAAGTCCTGCACAGTTCTCATTTCTTTTTTTGGCCTTACTTCTGCCAAGACAAAGCTACCACCTTCTATTCTGAAAAGAGCAACTGAGGCAATCTAGAAAGGGATGTAACATGAGAGCCCGGGTAGGTTAGGGGCATATTTCAAAAGCAATGGCTGCTCCTGAGATCCTCTACTTACCTGTGAGGACGAGCAGCAGAGAGACACTCGAGGTCTGGATTTGAAGAACACACATCGAGTCTCATGTCCCTCGCTTTCCATCAGTAATCTGAGCTCTAGCAGGCCACGGCAGTCATGATCTTTGGAAAGAGCAAGGATGAGCCCATCCCTCACTGGTCTGTCACGGGAGTCAAGGGATTCGGGAGCTACCCAAGGACTGATAAGCTGTAGAGGGCCAAGCTGATGGCACTTCTCTTCTATTTTTGGTTTCTCTTCTATCTTTAAGGGCTGAGCCATCTCTTCAGCCTGACGGCACTTCTCAAAAATAAAATCTATCGCAGCCAACAGAGGGGTTGTTATCAATATGGACGTTTAATTTGCTTGTCAATATGATTTGCATTGATGGCGTCTTGGAAAAAGCATAAGGTAATGCCTCTAAACAATTAGAAGCTTAAAGGGCAGGTGAAAAGCCAGAGTTAAACAGCTCGTTCAGACATACACAGCTGAACCCATGAGGAAGTAGGTGAGCTCTGGTGCTGCATTGGTGCTCTGGCAATGTGCTTGACTTCAGAAACTTAGGCAGCGAGGTTAGGAAACAGTATTCACCACATGTTCCTCCTCCTGACTCCTGGCATGGCTTTAATGAGGCTGCAGCAGGGGTTGATCATGAGGTGGAGACATCTCTAGGACTAGGAGCTCCTAGTTCAGTAGACCTGGGCTGTTCACACTATGTTTCACCACTGACAGTCTCTCACCACAGAACAGAAACATGTAGATAGGCATGCTATAGGAGAGACAGGTTCAGACTGTACGGTCAGTTGGCACTGTTACGATTACGGTTCCTTCACGGAAGCGCTAGTGATCGTGAGTAAATTAGTTATGTTCTTTCCTGCCCTGCTTCACACAGTTGCAGGGTCTCCCTGGATACCAATGAGGAAGAAACAGGTATTTCATAGGAACCAAGCACTGAGAGGAGTGCTTGGATTGCTCTTTGCAATACCCAAGGCCTGTATAGCTCCCTCAGAGGGGATGCTGAGGTTCAGTGGTGATATTGACATTTAATGCAAACGTTTAAATGAGTATTAGGTCGGTTACCATTTGTCAACTTGACATGAGCTAAGATCATTGGGAAGAAAGAATCTTAATTGAGAAAATGCCTTCATGCAATTGGCCAGCAGGCCAGTCTGTAAGGCATCTTCTTGACTGAGGGATGATTTGAGAAAGATCCAGCATCCTGAAAGTGGTTCTGCCCCTGGCCTGGTGGTGCCGAATGGTATGAAAAAGCATGTTGAGCAAACTATGAGGAGCAAGTAAGTCAACAGGGATCCTCCATGGCCTCTGCTTCAGCTCCTGCTTTCTGGTTCTTGCCTTGAGTTTCTGCCCTGACTTTCTTCACTGATCAACTGTGATTGAGATGTGTGAGCTATGAGAAACCCTTTCTCCTCTTAGTTTCTGACAGTTGTGCTATCTTGCCATAGCAATAGAGACCCTAACTAAAACAAGTATTAAAATGTGTGAGAAAAATTTGATGACTGAATTTAGTTACCTTAAGATTCTAAATATACTTAATGTGGGCCTATTTCCTAAGCAATGTCAGGGACAATAGACCTCCACAGAGCACACGTTTTTTGTTTTGTTAGGTAAAAAAGAAAAGAAAAATTTCTTCTGTGAGGCAAAAAAAAAAAAAAATTAAAGAAAATCTCTAAGTTTTAATTATTTTCATCTCACTGGCTATATTGTAATAAGGGAACCAACTGCAAAAGTTATTAACTATATTGCAAATGATTTTTCATGCTTATCAAACAATTTGAATATTTTATTTGTTAATTACCTCTTTATTTCATGGATTAAAATTGACAACAATATTGGTATTTCTCTGAAGCCAATACTTGACATACAATTTCAGGGAGACAGAGGGGGTGAGGGGGGGAGAAATTGATTGGAGCACAAAAAGTCCATATAAGGATATAAGTATTATAAGGAATTCATTAGAAAACACGTGTCTCTCCCACTGATAGAAACCAAAGTTAGGAACAGTTTCCCAAATAACTTCGCATATAATGGGTAAATTTATCTAAAACTCTTTAGCCCCTATTAGCTATTTGAAATTTAATTTTATAATAAACTGTTACCTAATAATAATAAATTCGGGTCAATATATTTGGAAGCAATCTCTATCCATCCTCCACCTTGTTGGAAACAGGTCCCCATAAACAGCACTGTCCGGATGCGCTGTGATTGGCTGTCATTGTTTCCTACGTTGGGCCCTCCAGCGGGACATTCGTGGAAGTGTGAAGAAAGAAAGCAGAAGTAGCCAGATCTGTAGTTTTGTTTCGCATATCGCCTCTCGGGAGGCCAACAAACATAACTGACCCACATTAGAGCGTAATCAGAGGCGGCAGCAAGAACAGTATGTGGGAAAAGATGCTATACAGCCATTTTATAGGCTTGACATACTGGAGGGATCCCTTTGGGCCTTGGGCTTTGAGAGACCTTATGTTGTATATATAATGTTTAGTTGACCTTTTGGGGCCTTTCCAGGACGACATTCCAAAGCCCTAATTCATTGTAGACCTGTAATTTAACCTTTTTCCTCCTGTGCTCCCAGACAGCCCGAAGAGTAGGATCTCAGGGGAAAGCTGCAAGCCATTAGGTTCTTATTTCAGTCACCGACTGGTAATGCAAAGTTTCCTGCTGGGTTTCACAGGATCTGTCTTAATGATAGTTCTAGAATTGGTAACTTGGCCTAGCTGAAATGCAATTTCTACATGATTCCCTGCCACTGAGTTTACCTTCTCCGAAAGATAAGGGTTTCAGAGGCAGCGGCAGGCTGGAAAGAACCATTCTTGAGCCCTGTACGACACATGGGGAGTTTCCTGGGCAACTGGAAAATTGTAGAAAGCTCCCTTGGAATTCACAGAGGTAGCAAGGAAGAGATGGTTGGGATGGAAGTGATGTAGAACAATATTATTTTTTTCCTTGTCACTTGGTCTTTGGGCCGACCCTGTCACTGAGATCTCACTCATACCTGCACGTCATCATTTATTGAATGGTTCCTTCCCTTCATTTTACCTCCCAGAGATGCAGCAACTGCCCAGACTCTTCAAGAATTTTCTTCTCTCTCATCCTTTCTTACTTTATTATTTTTCTTTGAAATCTAACTTCGGAATTTTGTTTAAAATATATTATCAGTTTCTTTAAAAAAAAAACTTCAGGGGCTCTGACAAAAAGACTCCTTGAGCACAGAGAATCTGATACCCCGGGACAGAACCATCTACTAGCTCTTCAGTGATGGAGAAACAAAAAGAATAAAATAAAAAAGAATGCCCAAGCATGAGAAGCAGAATTCAATTCAGAGAGCATAATCTTGCAGCCCCCAGGGAAGTGTGTCTAAGTTTCACCCCTCTCTGAGGTCCCTGTATCAGCAGGTACTTAGAGTTAAGGGCTGAGGAACTAATCACAGAGTTCTGCCAGGCATGCTGTTGAACAGAGTTCTGGGGCTGCCGGCAAATCCCTTTCTTTTTTAAAATACATACATACATACATATATTTTCCACTCTGAGTTAAAACCACAAGTATTTGAACTACTCCCAGAGGAATGAAATCCCAGACCTGTGGAATGTCAGTCGTGGAAATTAAATGGCCACCACGTGACCTAGCAAATGCCAGTGTGGAAAATAAACATGTGATACCGAGCAGAGCACTGTTTACTCTGACGTTAGAGATGACAGGCAATTGCTTTCCAAAGCTATGGCCAGAGGTGAGGCCCACAGAAGGCTTAAATCAAGAGTCTTTGAGAGCAAATTGACTATTTGTCTGTGATTCTCCCGCAAATTAAGGATCCGCTCTTGAATGCTGGACAATGAGGCCCTGACGAAACTGCTAAACACACACGGATGCCTTCTTCCTTTCTGGCTGCAAAAGACCAAGATGTTCAGTACCAGCTTGCTCAGTCCGGCTTGCAGCTGTGCAAGATGGAGAAGCAAGGATGAATGCTTCATTCTGGTGTGATGATGTGAACTGGGGCAGGGAAGGGAAGACAGTGGAGTGTTAGAAGGACCAAGCTACAGAGGGAGTAAGGTTTGATGGGTCTACAGAGGAGGAGAATGTGGGGATGAAGTGGCACCCACACACCCCTAATTTCAGCACTTGGGTGGCAGTCTAGGGATCATGGGATTAAGAGCAGTCTTGGCTATTTAGAAAGAAAGAGGCCAGCTTGGGCTACATGAGTTTATTGTCTCAAAAGAAGAAAGAGACAGAGAAGCAGACAGAGACAGAGATGGAGAGAGAGACAGAGACATCAAGACAGAGAAAGAGAGACAGAGAGAGCAAGAGAAGGGGATGGAGGAAGTAGGATAATGGGGGCAGAGTGGGGGGGGGGCAAATGAGAGACTCACTAAGAAATAATCGAGCCCTTGAAAAAGACAGCGGGAAGCAAGATGGCTGGCGCAGAACAAAGGGCCTGAGCAGAGATGTGCCCCGGCACCTTCAGAGCTCCAACGCTGTAAATGCAGGGGGCTTGGCCGGACAGCCACAGCACAGCTGGAACCAATCTGGGCAGCTGCCCTGGCCTACTCTGGGGAAGCAGTGGAAGCCCTTCCCTTTGGTTTGGCACTACCAGGCTCAAGCCTGCCAGAAATGTCAGCCTCCTTGGGGCAGCCATGGAGGGCAGCATTATGAGGACCCAAGCCGGCAATGCTCTACCATTATTTCCATGGGGAGTTCTGGAAATAGGGTATGACCTCTCAAAGGGAATATGAGTACTTACTGAAGAAATCAGAAATCACTCAGCTATCTTCAGGCCTTCAAAACATTAAAATTAAGGTCCTTTTTCATAGTACAAAGAAACAAGCTCTCTGCCAAGTTATGCAGTTAGATGTATGTTTTGTATTTACACCTTTCTCCTCTATTCCTTTTCAGATTTTATGCATCTCAGCTCATTTTATTAAAATATGATGTAACCTCTAGTCTCCATGGGAGACGGGATGTTAAGTGAGTGACACATGCCCAGGTCCTGTCTTCAGGCTGCCTGTGAGCTCTTCTGGGGTCTTGTATACCTCCTCAAGGTCTTGAGAGTTTGAGTAAAACCAGAATATGGGTATGCTATTATCTCCAGCTAACAACACTGTGTTCTGATGGTTCTTTAAAGAGGCTGCATGGCCAACTGGAAAGGTTGTCTGGATTATAAAGGAGGCAGCCTTGGACTCTCTTTGTAATCTAAGACTTGAGGATTTTTTTCTAGGACCTGCAACTTCTTTCTTTTCAATTTTGTGGGATAAAATGACCCCCAGAGTCCCTTCTACCATTCTATGATACAGTTGCAATTGTCTCGATTCTCCCCACGGTGCTCAAGTGCACCAATCACTAGCAAGTCTTAGATTCAAATAAGAAAGGATTTGTTCAGATTTGTTTTTAAGCAAGGAGTAGAATTTCCTCACTATTCAGGCACCTGAGAAGAACTTCATGATTAAAAAAACCCCAATTCACTATGAAAATTTAATTTAGGAAATAGGAATTAAATAAAATATTTCTTAAATCACTTTAATGAGTTTACAAAATTGAAATAAATCTATTTGTTCTCTAAAGATAATGCTTGGAGCTTGAGATTCAATTCTGTCTTTCAAATGGCATAGGGTGGTGATGGGGGAAAGGGGAAGTGTATTCATATCTGAAAATGATTAAATAAAAATTTAATCCTTAATTATCTTCCTAACAGATGCGCTGGAGCAAAACCACGAATGTTCACCAAAGTGCCTGGGCTGTGCGCTCCCAAATTAATGAGCTTTTTCTTTTCTCAGTCATTTGACTTTTAAAGTTATGATGAGTATCTGCTTTCAAAGCATCCAGCATAATGCAGAGAAGTAATTATTTTAAGAGGTATTACGCAAAAGTAGTCTGCTCATTTCCTTCATGGGTCTCTGAACACTTGGTGCCGTTTCTTGGTGCACATTCTACCTTTGCCCCACCGAGCTATTCATCTCTGTATGAATTCACTCTTTTAACTGGGATATTGGGAGAGTCACATGGTCTTCAAAACACGACACTCCACTCAGCAGCATCATCCTAGGGACAATACAGGAGTTCACATTCTCAATCTGACCTGAAGGATCAAAAACCCTGGATGCAGTGTTCGATAATTCATTTAAAACAAATCTTTCATTTGGTTAGAAGTTCAAGATAGAAGATAGAGCTTGTGGATGTAGAGGTAACAGAATTGGAACAGAAGTAGAAAAAAAAAGTGTAAGGGGAGAGAAGCTCAGCCTTTTGTTTTGTTTTGCAAACAAAACTCATTCTTTATTACACCAAGTCACATGCCCCTGGAGTAGCTCCTTCTGTTTGTCTGTCTGTAGAATCTTTTGAATGTACTGTTTAGTGCCTAGTGGGAGAGAGCTGCAATTTTATGCCTTTTACTTTATTCTAGTTCAATAATGCTTTCTAAGTCCTTTGGCCCGTCTTCACTGAGGTCTCTTAACCTGTTAAAAGAACTCAACGCCATCAGCAGTGTGTGAGTGTGCTGTCATTGGCTAAAACCCGAAATAAAAACATTTAACTCTGATTTCAATATTTCCCACACTGGATTTATGGAAAGGCTAAACTTTCTAATGTTGGAACATTAGGAAGGGTCATAAACATGTCTCCAGTGACACTCCTGGCTCATAACCTAACTTCTTGCCAGAATGTTGCAATATATACAAGAAAGTTGCTCCTCTTTGTTTGTCAAAGCTAAATAGTCAAATGGTTCCTTTCAATCTGGATTGTATCTTCCAAAATATCTGTTGTTTACATTATGTTGGTGTGTATGTGTGTGAGAGTGTGTATATGTGTGTGTGTGAGTGTGTAGGTGCATGAGTGTGAATGTGTATGAGTGTGTGCATGTGTGCGCATGTGTGTGTGGATTTGTAGAGAGCACAAGTCCATTTCAAGGGTCTTTCTCTACTGTTTTTCAACTTATTTTTTGAAGCAGAGTTTCACCAACAGGCTGGACTGGTTACCAAGCCTCAGGATTCTTTCGTCTGTCTCTCAGTACTGAGGTTACAGATTTTGGCCACTACACCTACTTTTTAAATTGTGGGTGCTGTTGAACTGAATGCAGGTTCTCACACTTACACAGCAGGCACTTTACTTCTGAGTCCTCCTAACAGCCATTCATACCCTGAGTGTTTAAATGTGGCAAAGAACAAGTTAGAAACCCTCAGTAATACTTTTCATAAGAAATTAATGACAAAATAAAAAAAATCTGGGGAACATCAATGTAGCCAACTTCTAAGGTATTGTGTGCCCTCAAAATTTGTGTCTTTACATTCCCAATCTTAGGCAAAAATCGATCCCAAATCTTGTCAAATGAGAATGATGATTTGGGGAATTTTCAAGAATAAAAGAAGTCAGTTGTTCTGTTGTAGAAGGTTAAAGGTAAAAGTTCCAAGCTTGACATAGAACTTAACATATCCTCATCATAATAGGTACTAGGGCCTTTCTAACAGAAATGTATTTTACCAATAGTAAAGTCTCCTAAGATATATTGGCATATTCAAATACAGGAGTGAAGAAATAATGTACTTCCTCCATCATAAATTTAATGTTCTATGAGCTAATGGCTTTCGGTTTCTAACACCTCCAGATCAGAAGAGATTACCATATTCATTAACTGGAGCTACTTTTCCATAGACTCTCAGTTCGTTATATGTTAAGGCCTAAATTGTGTCTCTCCAAAATTCATACACTGAAGTCCGAACCTCTAGGTTCTCCAAATGTGACCATATTTGTGGGTAAGGTCTTTAAAGAAGCAACCAACTGAAAGTCATTCAGGTGGGGCCTTGTTGTATGTGCCTGATGTCCTAATAAGTAGATATGATTAAAACATACTTACTGCAGGAAAATTATGAGAAGACACCCAAAAAAGACAAATCATCCATAAGGCAGGGAAGGGGGGCTTTTAAAGAAACTATTTGCTTTCACTTTGATCTTAGATTTACAGCCCCCAGAATTGATGGCTTGGTTATACACTGTTTAAACCACTCAGGATGTGAGATTTTTTTTTTTTTTGTGATGATCCTATGAAAATAATACACTACCCAGCCAGTGAATCGGAATGTACCTTAAAGGGGATAGTCCTTTCTGACCACAGGTGTAGCATGGCTTCCCCAGAACAGTAGGAACTCTCTCTAAATGACAGTCCTCTCTAACTGCCCATGAGTCATGAACTTCTCTCCACCCCATTTCAGCCCAGTGTCTTACTTTTCTGTTTTTATATCCAGAAACACTCTTCCCTAGAATAACAAAACTCCAAGACAGCTTAAAAAGGTCATCTGGTCTACCTGCCTTTCTCATCATCTGTTTATAGACAAGAACTTGAAGTCCCAAAAGGTTAAACATTTTCATCTGAGTCTTTGGTTGTTACCAGAAAGACCAGACCTTAATCCAAAATCTTTACTTCAATTCTAGATGCTTTCAGAATATTAAAACAAGTTTAATTTTGTTTATTTATTTATTATGCATAGAATTACTAAATTTCTACTATGGTCTAGGTGCTATGATTAAAAATTGTAGGCTAAAGATGGTGATTCTAAGTCAGAGTGAACACAGAGACACATAATGAGAGCCATGTGGACGGTGGATGCCAGAAGAGAGGTAGACATGGAGACAGAGAGAGGGACAAAAGACAAATATAAATCTGAACTAAATGACAGTACATCTCTCCGGATTCACATGAAACCACCTCAGCAGCCTTCTGGCAATGCTTTCCAAAGAGTCATGAATGATGTTTCTCCGAGTCCTACAAATCTTCCCAGTTAACGAGATTCAAACATCTTATTTTCAAAGCTTCCAGTTATATTCATAACTGATTTTCAATTCAGGGAAGCAGACCTGATTTAATGTAGGGAACACTTGTTTTTTTTTTTTTTTTGCTTCCAATTTTCCAAATTTATCAGAGCCAAAATAAGCACAACTAACCAGAATTTTCAGTTGTATGTCAGGGTTCCTCCATACCAAATCAAGAAGGGGGTCAGAACATCTTACTTGGTGGGCTTCTTCTCAAGCAAACGCCAGTGCCATGCAGTGGGATTGCCATGCCTTGTTTGTCCCAATGTATTTTTGAAGGTATGGGAAATAAGATGTTGTTCCTCTTGTATACTGGAGTACAACAGAATTTGCAAGTACAATATACATCTGTTTGCTGCTGGGAAATGCTCTTTATATCTTTTCAGTATAGATTCTCCTGGTTTTTGTTTCAACATCAGTTAAATTTATTTTTGTTGTTAAAAAGGAAGACAATTTTAAAAAAAGAAGGAAAAAGAAAACACAGTAAAGGAATTGAAAACTCAAGATAAGTGAAGACCCAAACCATCCAGGAAAGTTAGACAGAGGGAGAGGGTGGAGGAACGGTATGAAAACAAGGGGGGTGTTTATAAAGCTTGAGAACTAGACCACATGTGACATCAAGAATTTGAAAGTGGCCATGGGATAAAAGCAAGGTTAAAATATAAAATGATACCTCATTAAAAAACATGCTCTCAAATACCTACGTAAACACGTGGTATTGGCCAATGGCACCTGTGGTCTAAACCGCAAACACCTGGAGCAGATATTAGGTATGACTTTGTCAAATGCTTCTCTCTGCCATAGTCAATTGTTTCTTTAAAGTTGTCACGATTTACTCATATTATTAGTGTGTGTTGATTAATTACGTTGTACAAATTTTCACACGCATTTGCATTTCATTATTTTAGTGCAAATTTCAGATCTAGCTTTGATGAGACTGTCTTTCCTCCCTTTTTTAGAGGCTCTTCAGTCTGTTTTTCTTTCACCAATGATTCATATTAATGGAATGAGTCCATCATCTTCTAGGCTGTTTATGAAAGTCAATGTTGCCAGGAATTACAGCTGGATGGAGAGACACTGTTCATTGGACACCACGAGAGGCAAACACCAGAAAGCCTAGTTAGTCTGAGTCGCTGCAGACTTACTGCAACTCAGGTTAGTTACTCCACCTGAGACCAGCTTTATTCTCTTTCAGATGAATATTTTAATATTTACATCAAGGATTTTTGAGAAGACTTAGAACCTCTTATGCTTAGAAGGGAAATATCACAACCCCAAAGTGGGTACCATGGTAAGCACAGGGTATGTCCTATCCTTTGCACAGCCCAATGAAAACTAAGGCTGCAAGGTAAACGTGAATGAGGGAGGAAAGAAAGGAACATATGAATGAAGTGACTTCTCCTTCTTAATCTAAATTCTATTCAAATGTACATTTTATAAAGGTGTCTCAAAAGGAAACACATTGAAAACGTACTTTAAGAAAAGTAAGATAGCATCTTCTCTATTGATGCTAAAGCAGGCACACTTACGTGCTTACACGCGTGACTAGACAGGTATATGCAGGTGTTCCTGTGTTCACTCTCACTGAGGTACCCCCTCTAAAGATGAAAGATTCTTTCCTTTATTTACCTAAAAGGATGCTAAAGGGAATTTAAAAGAGAAGAATTGTGGAAAGTGGACAGCAATGAAAATATCATCTCACTCAGGTTCATAAATCTTTTACAAAGTTCTCTCATTTCCCATCTCTTAGTAGATTTATTGAAAATTTATCACCCGTCCTTTCAGGGAAGCTTTCCCCATTCAGAACAGAAAGGATTTTGACCTAAATTGCTTAAGAGCTAAGCTAGAATACCATTGTAATTCTGTGGCTCCATTTCAAATCTAGCCTGTGTTTTACAGAATTTCAAATATCTAAGTCATTTCCAGTCATAGGAACTAAAATTGGCCGGGGTGGAACTTGTGGCTGTCAGAACTGATAAACATTTCCTGAATGCCAATTGGTTGGAGACCCATGTCTCTGAATGCCATTAAAATAGTCTGAAGTCTACCTCAACACATAACCCCAAGTTCTAATTGCTTGTCGGGAAATTGAGACTTTGTTTGGACAAGTCCAAACAATTTTTTTTTTAGTCCCACATTCTGCCAACCAGGGGTCTTTTGAAGGCTGTGATCTGTGTGAATCAGGACAAGTCATCTGACGTCCCACAAGGAGAATAATAACACTCACATCCATTTCTCCTATGGATCAGGGCCTTGCCGCAAGGGCTCAAAACTTTCATAGGCCTCACAGAGTTACAAGAAGAGAGGAAATAAAATAAAAGCAAAGTACCCAAAGTTGACTACGGTAGCAAAAGATTGAGACGTGTTAGGAGAATCTTCTTCTCTAGGGTAACATTTATCCTCAGAAAAACCATTGAAGGAGGAAGTATTTCTGGTTGTCATGGCCCCACCTCTCATTCTTTGTCTATGCAGTAAGCCCTGCCCTCTGAGCCCTGCTAAGTAACACTAGAATCATGCACCGACATCCACGCAGCCAAAACAGCCATACACCTAAGAGAAAACAAGTAAGTCTAAAAATAAATTAAAAGTAACAACAAAGAGAGCTACACTGGAGTAAAGAGTGTTGAGGAACATTGGTGAGACAGTGCCAAATGGTCCTCTCCCATAGGCCATGCGTGGATGTCGGTGCCAAATGGTCCTCTCCCATAGGCCATGCGTGGATGTCGGTGC
>NC_022020.1:62257965-62329871 GCF_000317375.1 Microtus ochrogaster
GTGCCAAATGGTCCTCTCCCATAGGCCATGCGTGGATGTCGGTGCCAAATGGTCCTCTCCCATAGGCCATGCGTGGATGTCGGTGCACCATGTACATGCTTGCTGCCCTGGGAATTAAGAGAGCATCAGAACTTCTGGAGTTTTGGGTGGTTGTAAACAGCCATGTGGGTACTGGTGCTGGGTCTTCTGCAAGGTAATCAAGTTCTTAACCACCTCTACACCCTCAATCTCTTTATACAGTGAGTAGGGACATGGGAAAGGCATATTCACCAATTTTTCTAAGTAGAGAATCACATTTTAAATGGACTGAAATTTTAAGTGGTAGTTTACTATGTAAACAGCCTTGTGTGAGAGAGTGGCAGTTTTTGCTTACAATGTTGAAATAGTCTTAGAATTTACTTGGGATTTGAATACAGATTTTTTTTATTAGGCCTGCTTAAATGGAAGGCACCCTATTTAGGATGTCAAAGACACCTTTAATTTGCTGCTTTGTCAATCCAATGTCTGAAAACTAATATTGAGTTGTGTCAAGGGTGTCCTCTGGCCACTGTAGCTATGTCATTCCTCTGTGATCTGAAGAGCTTGGCTTCCAGTCTCCTCCCTTTTTATGGGGGAGCTTTGAACAAGCTGCATACTCCTGCCTCATGTTTATCCTCTGAAAAACTGGGGTTGTAATATTAGCTATTATTCTTTTACAGTGGTAATAGGATATTCAAAAGGCAGTAAGTGTATGAAAAATAGGCCAATCTGCATTACTCTAGTGGTTTGAATGAGAATGCCCCCACAATGGCCTATATACTGGAATTTTTGGTCCCTAATTGGTGGAATTGTTTGAGAGGAATTAGGAGGCATGGCCTTGCTGGAGTAGGTGTAGCCTTTGGGGGAGGTATCAGAAGTCTCTGCTAGTCCAGTGTTACATTCTCTCTTCCGGCAACTTGTGGATCAGCTGTGAGCACTCAGCTACTGCTCTGGTCCCGTGTCTGCCTGCCTCCATACTCCTAACCATGATGGAAATGGACTAATCCTCTGAGACTATAAGGAAGTCTGCAAGTACATGCTCTTCACAGTGCCTCGCTCATGATGTCTCTTCACAGCAATAGAGCAGTAACTAAGACAATTGCCGTAAGACACTGATGCTAAGAATGTGCTATCTAATGCTTTATTGGTATCATATGCTTCCTATTACCTAGGGTCATGCTGCATGATCTCTCGGCTTCTGTAGTAGTCCATTTAAATTGCCTTAGCAAAACATCAGATATTTGGAGGATTAAACAATTTGAATATATTTTCATATAGTTCTGGAGGCTAGAAGTTCAAATATCAAAGGTTTTGGCAGATTTCTGTTCTGAGGCCTTTCTTCTTGGGTTACAGATAGCCAGCTAAAGCTGGCTTATGTTGTAGCCCACATAAGTTTCTGTCTACGAACACGCACACTCATGGCTTCTCCTCCTCTTCATCTTAAAAGGACACGAATCCTTTGGACAAGGACTCTACCCTTACACAGGCTCTCTGAGTATGGTCACATTATGAGTATGGTCATATTGTTTCCTCACATGAATATATGGGTGAAATATGGTTCAGGACACAACTATTTAATGCTAATCAATCAGAAGCTTCTCCAGAAAGATTGACTATGATTTCAAAGCATCTTCTAAAAGAACAAAAGAAAATATACACTACTCAAAAAAGCACACTAATTCTAAAAACTTGAAAATGTCACCCAATTTTAACTAGGAGAAATGTATGCTATAGGACTCCAAGGCTGGTTAAAGGAATGAGCACAATTTGGAAAGAATGGCAGGGAACGACACAGTGACTGGAAGAGAAGCTTCTCCTGCTGTGGTGAAATAAATGTGTGTGCAAATGGCTTCTCTCCACCCTGATTGCCTGCGGAGCAAACCAGCAGGGTTATCAAAAACACCCACCTTTTATCAGTTATCTACCTGAGTGGATGGCAGCCAGGCACGGCCATCAAATGAAGTCCAAGCCAGAGTACACATGCAAGACACTCATCAAGCTCCTCACATCTCAGGCAGCCAACGGGTTCTGCTCCTGGGAGACTACCCCTGAGGAAATTACTCTATACTGAGCTCCTGTAAAGTGAGGAGGTGAGAAGATCGGGGTCCAGGAAAGAAAACACATCAGAGTTATAGATAACAGGGACAGAGGATGGTAATAAAGTGACTCCTACAGAGAGGATATGTTACAGGCCGTAGAGACTTGCCTCAAGGTCCTGGGAAGATCCCCAGGAGCTTGTGTATAACCCAATGGTTCTCAACCTTCCTAGTGCTGTGACCCCGAAATGTAGTTCCTCAAGGGGTGGTGATCCCCAACCAAAAAAATTATTTTGTTTTACTTCCCAACTGCAACTTTGCTGCTGTTATGAATCGTGATGTAAATATCTGATATACAGGATATTTAATACCTGATCCCTGTGAAAGGGTTGTTCAACCCCCCAAAGGGGATCGTGACTCACAGGTTTAGAACCACTGATATAACTGGTCACTCTTAAAGGCAAGCTGACCTACAAGATGACTGCAGAGACACAGGAGTTCCTAGATCCTGAATATCAAACATTTTTTTTTTGTTTTTGTTTTTTGAGACAGGGTTTTCCTGTGGTTTTGGAGCCTGTCCTGGAACTAGCTCTTGTAGACCAGGCTGGCCTCGAACTCAGAGATCCGCCTGCCTCTGCCTCCCGAGTGCTGGGATTAAAGGCGTGCGCCACCACCGCCCGGCTCAATATCAAACATCTTTCTCATCAAACTAGTAGCTTAATTAAAAAGGTTTGTCCTCTCCTTGTCAGAGCGTCCCTGGTCTCGTCACAGAAAGGTCAAAGGTCAAAGACCAGGTGTAAGGAGTCCAAAGTTGAGACTGACATTGAGCAGAGATAGGTAGTGTGCCCCAAATAATGTTCATGGAATCGTGTGATGCCTATGTCTGATGTGACGCCAAACAGTAGCAAGAGGCCAGCTGGGCCGCACTGAGAGATCATTCCTACCTTCTGCTTCCATCGCCAGGCTCAGCAGAGTTCAGCGTATGACTGAGTCTTAGCTTAGTTGGAATGAGTGAGTAACTGTGGCTTCTTCCCCTGACAGAAACTCTAGAGGAAGTAGTTGGAGCTGTTTTTCTGATGGTCCCTGCTTCTCTCCTCCTCAAGTTGCCTGTGCTTTATTCCTTCATTACCCTGACTGGAGCAGACTGTTTTAGAATCTTTATCTCTCCGTCTCTTCCAACTGCTTTTCCAATTGACTTAGAATTTTTTTTTCATATAGATATACCTGTTTATTTCATATTTATAGTTATCTTAAAATTTGAAATAATTTATTCATAAGGATATCTAAACCCCAACGCATAAGCAGTGATCACAAGTCTTGGAGTCATTTTATAAGAGAGGAGAGAGGATGGTGTGTAAATTTTGAATGACTGTAAATATAGGCATTGAGGAAGGGTCAGGTTTCTGGGCTAGTCCGTGGGTCCTAGAGGCTTAACGTCTGACCCTGGAGGATGTTGCAGTCCGAGATCTATCATCAACTTGGCACAACTGGGCACTAATTTTGTTTACCACCAAAGCCTGAGTATGTTTTGCAGGAATGGTCTCTAGCTCACTTCAGAGACACGGTAGAAATCTGATTGTCCATTAATCAATTTATCCCAAATACTGCACCAACTGTGCCAGTCAAGTTGCTTCCAGGCAGTAAATTTCTGCCAAACAAGAAATCTTATTGGTGATCATGGAATCCGAATCTGAGAACTGTGAGCTAAAGCCTGGGATTCGGGTGTCAGGAGAACTGCAGCTTGAGAAGAGACAGCGCCTTTGCAGTCTCTCGGATACTGCGCCCCCACGGGGTCACTGGCTTTCACATGATTTGTGCGTTTATTTTAAACAGAACTCTTCCTGATGCACGTTTCCCCTAATGACTATGCAAAGCTTCAGTTCATTAGGAATCAAGAAACTGTTTGGAAGCCTTCCTTGGCACAAAGGTTCCGATGTACCACACACTTCAGAATTAATTCTCAGAGAAATTCTATTTTCTCTCCAATTTCAATTTTTTTTTTTTTTGGTTTTTCTTTTTGAGCACCTTGTGTTTTCACATTACCACCTCCCCATCTATGCAATCATTCACTTGGAGTGAGGACTGAGAAAGCTCATTGAGATGCCGTAGAGACCAAGTGTCCAATCTAAGCTGAATGAGCAGGAGCGAATCACCTCACCTTCGTGAGCATGCTTCCTCGTCTGGAAAATGGCTCTGACATCGCCGAGAAAGCTTTGTTAGGATTAATTACGATAACGTCTGTGAACCACTTGGCACTTGGGCAAGCCCTCACTCATGGTAAGCAACAATAAATGTGACTATTGTTCCCCATCTCTCATTTCTTTATCCGGCTTTCCTTCTCTGAGCTCCTACTGAATGGGCCTGGCCTTACGTTAGGCCAGAAATTCAGCACCGGGTAATTACTACTACTGAATATTAAATTTAGTTCCTAGCTTTCTGGCTGCCAAGGCCCAAGGCCCAAAGGGCCAAATTAATTATTGCCAAGGGTTTTTTTTTTTTCCTTCAGAAATCAGATTCATTTGATCCTAAGATACATGCACAGGGAGTTAGGGCAAAAAGACTTAAGCTCTAAGGAATGACTGTCTAATTTTGGGGCTTTCAGATGCTGAGACATCAGACAAGGATGACATTCAAGTACTGAGGTCAATAGACCACCTTTGGCAGTAGCATGAACGGCCAGTGTGGACAATGATACCTGATGGAGCAGGTAACCATTGAGCATGGTATTCTTTGACATTAGGACTAGTTGTCTTGTCTGATGAGATGCTGGTGATATTGGATAATATAGGTATAGAGTATAAAGTTAGAACTATCAGATGTCTCTTCACAGTTGTATATAGGGCGTTTTAGAACTGAGTTTACATGAGTGAGATACTTGCACGCCTCCATCCAGTCTCTCAGTCGCGAGCAGTTCACGTTCATCAGAAAGATGCAGGGCATCTTCTCACCATACGCTGGCAGTCACTTTACTGGACTTAAGATAGCATCAAAGTAATTGTTCTATAAAGTAAAGCAGTTAGTAATAACCTAAACTCCAAAAGCCCTTTTATTTTCTGATTCATATCTTTAATCAATTTGCAACACGGAGCAATTGAGTTTTCCCCCTAGTTTCCCAGTTGTTTGCTCAGAAGGGCTGCTCCACCGCCTTTGACTGACGTGACATTATTGCATTTATATTGACTTTGACAGCAGATTTTACAATATTTGAGGTGCATACGTTACAAGAAACTGTAGCAGGGGAACATTTCAGGATGAGAGTAAGCCATAGAGAGAGTGCCTAGCTAGAGTGTCTGCCATTTGCAGCCTAAGAAAACTACAAATAGAGATTAGAAAATGGACCTTGGCTTCTGGGGTCATCGGCTTCCAAAGATCCAGGAGCTGTCTGCATAGTCTCTTCTGGGACCTGGAGCGGGAAAGACCAGTCACCGGGCTGGTTGTGTTTGGCTTTGCTATGTCGGGTCTGCTTTAAAACACTGCCATAGGCACTTAAAACCAACAAAAGTAGTAAGGTTCTAGCTTCCAAGGTGGGGGCAGGAGGGTCCTGGAGCAGGTTCCCTGACTTGAGTAACAGAGTGATACTTCAGAAAACTTTGAGTCAGTCAGCAGAGCCAAGAAGTAGCTAGGGGCTGCTCCAAGGTGCCAGGCAGTGCTGGCATTGCTCTTTCTGTCTTTCCCATGCACCTCCTACCAGAGCTGTGACTGCAGGTGAGCTGGAAACAATCAGAAGGTGGCTCTCTACCTGTCAAGAGCCTTCTGTTTCTGCTTCCATGTTCTGCTTTAATTCATACCTCACCTTTCAAGGTTGAGCTTCCTGCCCTCACTCTGGGTAGTTTCCTAAGACAGTATGCCATGTCTACCAGCCCTTTGTCAAAATCAGACTTCATGCTTCTGTATTCACCGGTTAAGAAGCTGGGCTTGCACTCACCATCTGAACATTGTCAGGAGGTTGAATGATTGACCTTCCAGGGGTTTCCTCTGGATTTCAGGCCGCTCAAGGGTATTTCCATCCTATGCACCCCTGCTCTTTACTGCTGAGACTCCACACCTCCCCTTCCCTGTGGCCTACTCCTTGTCTTCTTCCTAAAGGTTCTGAGAAGGTAAGTGAGCTAGTCCAGACCTCACCTCCCTATTTTTGTAAACCCACTGCTACCACCTCCTTTGAGACCAAAAAACAACTAGTTAACTTTTTGGTGCCGTGGTTTCCTCAACTGGGAAGTGGGTAGGAGTGAGACCTGTCGCTAGATTGTGTGCATCCATCCGAGGATCTCAGAGCAACACAGTAGAATTAGAGTGACCGAGGTGTGTGCTGCTATTTGATATGAGAGATCCCTGTGTCCCTTCTTTGAAGAATGCCCTTCCCACATGGTTAATGGTCAAAGTATAATCTTTTCCTTTTTAGTAAGTGTTTTCCTCCCTGTTGGGAGCTAGAACTCGGCTTCTTCTCTGTCCATGCCCCCTTTCATATGCATTTCTTGCCTTGGAACTTGCGCTTCTCTGGCCAGGCAGATAACATTTTCCCTCAATAGCAGAAACCTAGCTAGCACGAGATGGGCATCAATCAGGCCTGCACCCGTCTACAGGTGTACAACCACAGAGGTTCTGTCTACAAATAAACAATATGGTACAAAGTTAGTTTCTCTTATGTTCTATATGACTAAATCTCGATGTACCCCAGGAAAAACTCAATGTTTCACTGAACCCAAACCAGCAAGCTACCCAAACTTTAGTCTTTCATTAGACCATACATTCCTGCTAGGTAATGCTAGTAAGATCAGAATATGAAAGGGGTGGATTTGACATCTCCCTGCCTGAGGAGTCTAGGAGTGGCTTATAGTTTCAACTTGACATGGGTCCAGCTTCCCCAGAACCCAGAGAATGTCATTGGAATTCCACAGAAATGGATGACATCTTTGTCCATATTTCTGACGGTCATTCTTTCATCATATCTCTGGAGGGTACTCCTTCACTGTGTAACTTCTTTATTTTACATAAACTTGTTTCCCAATAAAATACTCCTTGTGGACTTTATTTTATTCTATATTCTATTTTATTTATTATTTCTAACAACAAAGTTCATGTCTCATCTTTTCTACTGGACTATGATGTCCTTGAGATGGGAAAATTTTCTTTCTGGTATTTATTTCAGTTACTTTTAAAATATGAAAATATAAAAAGATTGTCAATCAAAATCTTAAAATACAGTGTGAATTAAAGATAAGAATATGCCCATATATGTTGTTCTCTATACTGCCAATTTCAAGCCATTCTTCCTGAAATTCCATTTTCTTAGATATTTCTTATCTATCTGCACTCCTTAGTCAATATTCTATTCCTATGAAGAGACACCATAAACAAGGCAACTTTTATAAAAGAAAGTATTTAACTGGGGACTTGTCAACAGTTTCAGAGGGTTTGTCAATTATCATCACGGTGGGGAACATGGAGGTAGGCATGACAAGCACGGTGCTGGAGAAGTAGCTGAGAGCTATATCCTGAGCAGCAGACAGCAGGAAGGCAGGCAGAGCAAGAGGCTGGGCCTGGTATGGGCTTTTGAAACTTCAAAGCCCATTCCAAACATCACATCTCCAAGACCACACCTCCTAGTCCTTCTAAGCAGTTTACCAACTGGGCATTAATCATACAAATATATAAGCCTATGAGGGCCACTCTCATGTAAGCCATCACACTGCTATCATCTATCTGTCTGTCTGTCTGTCTGTCTGTCTGTCTGTCTATCTCACATCTATCTATCAGCTAACTGTCATCTATCTATTCACACCACACCTTTATCTATACACATAATGTATACATGCAAACCTACAAGAACACACATAAAGTTCATAAAAGTGAAGCCATGGTATACAGCCCCCCCCCATTTGAATGTTGTATTATAGTCATTTTTCCAAGTTACCTATGTGTAACTCACTTTTAGTGAGGTTGTGCCCTCCTAGGAGCGCAGTCACTGGGTCAAGAAGTGTGAGTGTTTAGGACTAGCAGTCCCCTAAACGCTTCAAGAGAAACCTGGCTTTTCTTGCTCCAGTACTCTCTCAGGTTAGCAGAATCTGACTGTTCCATGATCTCTCTGCCTTTCCATGTACCATTTTTTTTTTTTTTTTGCCCTGCGAATCTTGAATTCATCTTCCTCCCCACTCTTTGCCATACCCAGTACTTCACATATGGCAAGCATTCAATAAAAGTCTGACGTGAGAATGAAGGGACCTTCAGAAAGACCGGTACAATACTACCCAATCAAGGCCGGGCCCATCTGCTAACAGACAGCATAAGCAGTTCAGGGACTTTACATGTTGCTTTCAGGAAGTTACTGAGCTGTTTTTGTTTCCTCAGTTTCCCGTGTATCCAGTATGTCTATAGATATTGGCCTGTCTCCCAGAGACCCTGGGTGGAATCTAGTATTCCAGAGTGCTTAATGGCACTGTTCAGTAAATAAAAGATGTCATTAATATGCATGAAGCTATTTCATCAAGAGGCCAAGAGCACAAATTTAAAAGCTATCTTTAAAGAAAAAGAACCAGGCAGCTATTATCATGCATACGACTAACCACATGGAAGTCTGCAGAAGCCCAGACAATGGCCTCCCAGGGGCTCAGAACACTCTGCTGAAACTAAAGGTGACTCTGGTCTCACTGCCAACCACTTAGTGTGGGTTTCAAGAAGAGGAATCATCTACCTCCAGACTCTCAAAGCAGGACAAGAATTCTCAGCATTGCAGGGCTGTGCCTATGGGCCCTGAGATGATATATCTAATGACTTCCAAGAACTGCATCTAAAAATATGAAGAATTAGGTAAGAAACAGACAGTGCATGGACAAGAGAAAGGCCCTGGAGGATTTATGTTTTGCCACCATTCCAAGGTCACATTTCTACTCATAAAGCTCAGAAATGGGGAGTGTGGTTAGGGCAGAGCCATTAGCGGTGAGCACAGCCCAGCATCATGAGCTGAACTTGGATGAGCAAAATGCTGAGAAAGGAAGTGGAGGTGTTCTGGGTTCTGCCTAGCCACGTGACCTCGGAGAAAACCTGTAAGTCCTCTGCCTAGAACCTATATTGTCCCCTGTCCACTGGTGACTAGAGAAAATCTCCTGCAGATTGCATGTGTCCTCATGAGCAGAAGGACCATTGTCTTACTCTGGAGATGGCGTATTAATTTTTTAAGGATCTTCTACCATTTGGTCAATCTTCACTCCAAATATCAGGAAGGAACAAAGGGTAGTCTGGTGTGCACAGCTGTGGAGCCTTGACATCTGCCAGAGACATTGCTGATGAGAGCAGCCCCATACCACTCCTGTGGTTTGTTTTCTTTAACACTGTTGAGTTAATGAGTTTTCTACACTGGTCCCTATTACTGGCTACACCAATCTTCTCACTTGTGACCTTCTACCCACCAGGATGGGTGGTTTCACTTAGACACCCACCAGCGGAAATTTGGAGGCTGAAACTGGAGCCTAGTCCCACAGCCACTCAGAGGCTTAATATTAATTACAAACTGAAGTAATATAGGAGCGGCAGGGCTGCATCCCCAGCACCCCGGCCGCCTGGCTAGCTTATGCCCCGAAATAACAACACACAAATTGTCTTCATTTAAACACTGCTTGGCCCTTTAGCTCTAGCCCTTACTGGCTAATTCTGATATCCCGATCAACCCACCTCTAATAATCTGTGAGCACCGGTCTTACCGGGAAGATTCTAGCCTACGTCCATCCTGGGTCGGAGCTTCATGGTGTGTGTCTGCCCGGGAGCGGGCAGCATGGCGTCTCTCTGAGGCGTCTGCTCCAGAGAGTAGAGCTGTCAAGTCTGAGCTCATTTCCTCTTCCTCCCAGCATTCTGTTCTGTTTATTCCTCCCACCTATGTTTTAACCTATGAGGGCTGGCCAAGCAGTTTCTTTATTTTTTAACCAATGACCTTCCTCCATCAACAAACTGTTTGGCCAATTAGCTCAGACTTATCATTAACAAGCTCTTACAACTTAAATTAACCCAATTTTTATTATTTTACATTTTACCATGAGGCTCATGGCTTGTTACCTCACATCTGGCTTCTCTGGCGACTGCTGGTATCTTCCAGACCCCACCCATCTTTCTCCTTATATTCAGTTTGACTTTTCTGCCTAGCTACATTCTCCTCTGCTATAGGCCAAAGCAGCTTTATCCATCAACCAATAAAAGCAATATATATTTGCAGCATACAAAGCCAACACAGCCACATCAGCCAACACAATTTCTAGGCTCACATCCACTTCTTTGAAATCTTGGCATCAAGATCAGACTATTTTTTTCCAGATGTTAGAACATTATTTTTTCACCAAGAGACATCAATGGAACTAGCTATTACATGTACAAAAGGATGCTTGGAGCCAGAGTTTCCTTGACTCTCAGGGGAAGCTGGAATGTGTTAGAATTTACTCTTCCATTTTTCACCTAGGTGTGGTTTGGGTTTTTGAAAGGGTACAAGGGCCTTATTTTTGGCTAATTAGGAGAAGCTTTCCTAATGGATTAGGGACCTTTCTGAAGGGTTCAAAAAAATTACTCTGTCTGCCTACACAACCAGACCAAACTTTTCAGTAAAATATTACAGGTGAAAATGAAGGGACAAATAACGCTAAGGGTAACTGATTAAGCCTCAAGGAATCACATTATTTTTACCTAAACTGTGTTGATGTTAGTGTAATTGTGCATCCATATATGTGTGTGGTGTGTGTGTATCTTAAATCAATTATGCTATTTGGACTGTGTGGTGATTTGAATGAAAATGATCCCCAAAACTCATATATTAGAATGCTGGCTCCCTAGTTGATGGAACTGTTTTGGGAAGGATTAGGAGGCAAGGCCTTGTTGGAGGAGGTGTGTCACTGGGAAAGGGCTTTGAGATTTCAAAGGCCCATACCAAGGCCAGTTTGCTCTCGCTGCCTGCACACTACAGTTCAGGATATAAACTCTTCGCTACTGCTCCAGTACCATGTTTGTCTACCTACTGCCACACTCCCTACCATGATAGCCATAGACTTCCTCTCTGGGAAACTATAAATAAGACTTCAATCAAATACCTTTTAAAAATAATGTGCCTAGGTCATGATGTTTCTTCACAGCAATAGCAAAGCAACTGAGAGAGGCTGACAATGTTGTACCCAAGAGCCATAGACTATCCAATAAAATACCCAGTATCAAGGAATTTTATTATATAATAAAACCCCAGTACCAGGGGATTTTTATGAGAAACCTTCATTTGAGTTGTTAATCCCAAGTGACTCCCAAAACAATATAGGCTAGAGCCACTGCCCTTGGTTGCTTCACAGAGAGTGAAGATAACTCCCTGTGGCTGAAAACATCACACTATTTGGACACAGGATGCGGAAAATTTAAGCTGGATATCATCTCAAAGTCTCCTTCCTGTGGTCTAGCTGCACTGTACCAGATGATGCTGCAAAAAGTGTTAAAGAAAGGGAAGCAACCAATAGTTCTACCCATCTATAAATCCTCTGGACCATCACAATAATTAGCAAGACAAGATATTCCTAAAGACGCAATAGTGGCACTTACATCTTGGCAATAACCAATCAAGTCTAATTAAACTTAAAACTTGCTCAACATGAAAGAACTCATTCTTGAGACTAGACACTTACCCAACTTCCTGAAGTGAGTGGCATCACAGATCTTAGAAGAGACCCTACTACTGACACTTTACGCAGCCAGCATAATTCTTAGCTCTATGTTTTTTTTTTTTTAATTGATTTTCCCCTTCAACCCTCTCCCAAGGTCCCCATTCTCCCAATTTACTCAGGAAATCTTGTCTTTTTTTATTTCTCTAGCTCTATTTTTAAAGTGCTTATAAGCAAAGATAACCAGAACGTATACCCTGTGTCAAAAAAACTTTCTCTTTGCAGAAAAAAAAGACCATTTTTAGAAAGCCACAAGTGGTCATAATATAAAGATCAAGTGATGGCAGTGTGGCCAGCCCCAGTGATACATCTCCAACATAAATTCTGCACCAAATTCTTGGGTAACATTCCAGAAGAGGAGGCAGAAAGATGATGAGAGCCATGAGATCAGGAAGTCTGTTGTGAAATTGTCTTCTAGAAATACCAGGGAAACGCCATCAGTAATACCTCAGCAATATGACTACTTAAACAAAAGCTGAAAAATGATAATACCAGTAGACACACTAATACCAAAGGGGGAACTCTTATAGGGTCTCCCGCCTAGACAAAAAGCTACAGAAAACTAGTGACTGATGAGAGAGGGAGAATTAGTCTCTCCCAGGGATAAGTCTCCTAAGTTGTTTATCCAATACAAATTAAAATGCATGCATATACATGCAATTTGTATATATAGTATATGTATAAATACATAGTCAAATAATAATTAAAGAAGAGGCTATCAATCTGAGAGGGAAAGATTGGAGGGGAAGTATTGTGACAGGAAGAAAGGTTGGAGGGATAAAAATGAAGATAGGAAGTAATACAGGAATATTTTAATAATAATAATAATAATAATGATGATGATGATAATAAAACAACTATGAGGAGAAGCCTGACCTGGGAGCCCATGTCTATAATCCCAGCTACCTGGAGGATAAGATAGAAGGATCATGAGTCTCATGTAAGATGGGCTACATGGAAATCTGTCTAAATAAACAAGTGAATAAAATGTAGAAGCCATGAATGACCATTGTATGTTAGCTACATGATGATCTCATTAATTTGTTCAATTAATCAGTTAATAACTATACTTTCAAATTCACCTTTTCTATTTTGTTATGATGCCATGTGCCTCAGCAACACTTGATTATTCCCTGTCATTGGGTGCTAGGAGAATTAAAGGAGGCATTGGCAAAAAAAAAAAGTGAATTTTGAAAAGCAAGAGACAGAGGTAAATAACAAGGAATTCAGGATCTAGGTACAGGTGACTGCTGCATACGTAGAGTTTCCCAATAGGCTGTAGAAATAGAAATTGGTTCCCAAGGGACATGCAGAATGGAACACTCTCGATTTGTATTTCAAATACAGAGAGGATGCTCAAGAGATACATTGGTTAAAATGAAAATTGAACAGTATTATTAGGCTATAGCCAGTCCAGTTATCTCTGACTTAAACAATTGGTACTCTAGCTGTCTCTCCAATTCTGCACACATTCTCATATCATTCTTTTACTTAAATATGAAATGAGAGAGTCAGGCAAAAAAAAAAAAAACCAGTGGGATTTGAATATTGTTTTCTGGTCAGAATGCTTTGCACAAATAAAGACTTATTAGTTGCTCAATGAGCAAACTTAACTTTGTGCAATTCAAGACTACACACGGTCAGAAATAAATGACAATCTTCCAAAGTTAATTCATCCCCTCTAGAGTAGCAGAGGTTGTCCTGTCCTGTCACTCCAACATGAGAACTCTGGAGGTGTTTCAGGAGGTGAGCTTGAGCGGCTAAGGGCCTAGACTCAGCTCTAAGTTGTATGTACAGTTGTGAGATTTTGAGTATGCAATAGTGCTATGCAGGGGCTCAAACTGAATGATAAGTGTTTATTTTCCCCAGTTTGGAGCAGAGTAATTCACTAAGACCAGGGGTAACATGAGGCAAACTACTGGAAACGCCGAGAATCCCACAGCAGTCTAGATTATGATTAATCCAGTTGGCCTTTCAATGTCTAATATTAAATCTTAATTCCTCTAATAAGCTACCTTTTCATTCTTCAAATAGGTAGGTTTAAATTTTTCCCTTGCACCAGGAATTGCATAGCCAATGTTTGTAAATTAGAATCAGTTGCGTTTCCTTCCACCAAAATATTGTGACCTTGACAGAAGCTTAGGGTTCTGGCAGTGTGTTGGGTGGGAAGAAAAGAACACTTAGGAATGAATTAAGAGGTACAAGCACCCTTGGAGGGCAATAAAGCTAAATGGGATTCACAAACTCAACTTATTAAGTCAAACAAAACTATGAATTCAGTGAGTCATTATCAAACCTATCACCTAATTATAGCTTGACTCCATTTGTCTTGGAAGCAACAAGGGTTGTCCTTTCTTTATAAAAATCTTCAAGAGATTATGAGCTACAGACAGGGATGGTGATTGTTATTTTAACCCTGTTTTTTTGTGGTCATTTCTCCCTTTTCACACTTGGTCCCTTAACAATAGAGAAGTCTATTGATCAAGGGTGAAGAGTTACATAATCCATGCAGAAAGAGCTTTGTGGGGGTGGGCTACCCTCTACTAAGACATATTCGACTCGTGAACTTATAGTAGGAGACTTCTGACCTTAAAAGATTTGGCTGTCATATATCTAACATTGCAGGATGCCCCTCTGCAACCTTGATGAAACATGAGCCCTTAAGTTTTGCTTAAGTGTCTTCCACAGAGTGACCTCACTCTTATGCCAGGAATCTTGGGTGGAACAAGTCTAAATAATAGAAAATTCTTTAGACTAGAAACACAAGGTCCCACATTTCTCTTAATCTTAAAGTACAAAAAGAAGAAAACATTTAGCCAGAAGCAAAGCCAAAGTCTCATGCAGGCATTGAAACAGAAGAAAAATTATGGTATAAGAAGTCAGCCTGCCTGTTCTTCTCATGGCCTCCTCTAGAACCAGCACTGGAAGCCTTAGAACATATCCTGACACTTGATTATATCATGAATCACATTATTCTTTTGAGAATTCCTGGGTACAAATCTCAAGTGGCCTATAAGCAGCTTGGTTGAATCTCCCATAGCATCTAGCCTGGGGCAGACTACCAAGGAGTTGCTTTTCAAACACCTGTTACTAAGCCAATTAAACTGTACACATAATAGAGTTGTTAAAACAATGACCTAAAATGTATTTAAATATAGTCTCTAGAGTTTTATCATGTCGGGTGTAGCCAAAGTAGAGTACTCTGCTTTGCCAAATGATTCTTCAAAGCTAGGCCCAAATTGGTCAATCTTTCCACATTTCTAAATGGCCCTAGAACACCAGGCAATTATAACCATAGGTTGAGACATGTTACAGAAATGGCATATTTGATGCTCCTCTTCTTAGTTTCAACACGATTCAAGCTCTCCTCAGTTGGTGTTTTCACCATCGCAATGGAATCTTGCTCAATTCCTTTCAATATGGTCTGCGAGATTATAGGAAAGTTTCTAGAGTCATCAGTTTCATCTCCTCAGAGAAATCTGTGCCCTTCCTTGGTAACACTCTTCAGGCATATACTTATTTATAGTGGAAATATCATTCTCATTCCCATCCTGTCAATTGACCGGGGACATGGGCAAGCCCGTATCACAGATGAGCTTGGATGAGCTACTTCCAGCTTCATGTATGTGTACCATCTAGATAACTGACCAGCAAACCAATCTCCAAACACGCCCCCCCTCACACTGTCATGTACATTTTATCTGCTTAGGTTAGTTGTATTATGGTCATATTGAGAACAAATGTCAAAGGCAGAAGGAAGACGGTGACTTAGGCATCGTGTGAGTGGTTGATATGGAGAGAGAAAAGGTCCTAGTATCTTTGCTTGAAAACATAGGAAAATATTTAGAGTTATAAGCTTAATCATAAAGATACCAGCATTTTACTATTTCAGATTTTGACTCTGGAACATACTGTGACTTTGTGGAAATGACGCAGTCTCCTTGTGCTTTAATTTTTCACCTGGAAGACCTGGGATAGCAATGACACCAGATTCCCTGGCATTTCAAGGAGACTGCATAAAACACTGGAAAATACGCTGAGGCGTGCACCCCTGTTACTATTCCTTATTTTCTTGATATTGTTAAAAATTTAACATAATTGAAACTAGGATTAAAAGTATTGTTTTTCGTTCTGAGATACTCAAAAGAGTATAACAGTCCACTGTAATAGTTTGTATAAATAATGTTAACAAAATGTCTTTGAGTAAACAATTGCCTTTTTGAAATTTTCTTTGTGCGTTTTGTCCTTTATGTTAAATACTGGGTTAAGTTTACCCATACCCTTTGAGAAACTTTGCGACGCTGGGGTCACGAAGAAAAGTTATCAGGAGGAAAATATGCATTCACGAATCTAGTAAAGATAGGCAGAATACTGAATCCCCATGAGGTGAACCTCAGAAACTATGAATGTGTTACCTTGCTCATGCTTCCGTATAGTCTCACAGTAGAAAGATTTTCTTGGATTAAATTATCTAGGCAGACACAACTGAACCAAAACGTTTGAGACTGTAGGACCGCTTCCTAGCTGTGATCAGAAAACAGGTCCAAAGAATGGCTAGCTAGGACAATGACAGTGTCTGGAAATGAAGGCAGCCGTTAGGAGCTAGTAAAGCACAATAATGCATAGCCATTAGGAGACAGGTAAAGCACAGTAATGGATTCTCCCATGAGCCTCTAGAAATAGACACAGCTCTGCTAAAATTCTGATGGTAGCCCAGTGAGACCTATGTTGGACTTTTGACTTAGAAGATAATAACCTTTTTATGTTCATGCTACCAAGTTTGTGGTAATTTTATGGCAGCCAAAGAAGCCTAATACAGATCTTTTGGAGCAAGGAAGGAGGGACAAGAAGGGAAACCACAGAAACTCAAGAGGATCTGGTGATTAATTTTTTATGAGCAGAATCAGCTGACAAATAATATTAAGGATGATGCTGATTACCTTGAAGAAACCTTACTGCACATGATTCCAAGCTATACACAGATGACTTCATTGAATGTTTGAGATAGAGCTCATTATTGACCCCATTTTATTTTATTTTATTTTGTTTTGGTTTTTTCGAGACAGGGTTTCTCTGTGGCTTTGGAGCCTGTCCTGGAACTAGCTCTGTAGACCAGGCTGGTCTCGAACTCACAGAGATCCGCCTGCCTCTGCCTCCCGAGTGCTGGGATTAAAGGCGTGTGCCACCATCGCCCCGCTATTGACCCCATTTTAAAGATAAGGAAACTGAGGCACAGGAATACTAATTTACCCAAGGACATAGAGTAAGTCCCTGTATATCCATGATTTTAATTCAAGCGGTATGAATACAGACTTACACTGGCAACCATGTTCTCTCCACAGAGTGATCTTCCTGGAAATTCAGTTAGCAACTTCCTGGGTTAGACATGATTCTTAACCTTGAACTGGTAAGGGATTATTTTTGAGGTAGAGTCTCATGTAGTCTACATTGGCCTAGAACTTGCTGCATCATCTAGGTTGGTCTTGAACTTCTGATTCCCCTGCTCCAACTGCTCCAACTTCCTGAGCTCTAGGATTAAAGGCAGGGTCAACACGACAAGCTCTGAGTAGGCTTTTGATTGAAGAGACCAAGATCATTTCAGGCAGCTGAACAGTGTTCTAGGAGCACCTCTGTGCTTGAGAAAAGATGGGACTTGAGTTGATGGCATTCTAAGTGCCAGACACAGGTAGACCTGGAAGAACTCACTTGGCTCACCTGACAGACCAGGAAAGAAAAGGCCACAAACAGAGAAAGAGACTTAAAGAGGAACCTCTTGTTTACGGGACCAGATTTTGCCTTGACTCTCAGGTCCACTATTCGACATTTTTCCTCCTTATACATTTAACTCTGTCGTTGTTAATTCCTGACTTCAGTGTCCCTGTAAGGCAGGACTGGCTTCTATCCTTATGCACCTGAATGCTGCGCAGGTATTGGCTAGAAGTGGCAAGTGAATGAACACATGGGTCACAGAAATGTGTTTAAATGTTTCCCACTGAAACTGTGTGCCCTTCCTGCTTCCCAAAAAGACGACAGGCCCGTGATGTGGAGGTAGGAAGAGATGCACCTGCCAAACTGCTCTGTGTCCCCCTAGAAGGATGAGAAGGTCCAGCTCAGCAGATTCTAATGGCTGCTCTCAGAAGAGGTAGAGACAGATGTGTATGAGAAATGGTCTTGGGGAACCCTGGAAAGGCGAACTGGGCTGCATAGACAGGGCTGTGTGATCAGAGAGCCACAGGACAGTGATACTGGGTATTAAAGCAGTGGAGCCCAAGATTTGGCACCTTTAGGCCCAAAAGCAGGAACTTAGGCTACATTTGTTGGGATGGGGCCACAGGGGTAAAGTATCTAACAAGCTTCAGGACTTCACAGTGTTCTGAGTGTGGCTGGTTTACTTAGGTCAAAGGGTTTAGAGTGTCATTTACCTCAGTGTCAAATGAAGGCAAAAGGCAATCTATATCAGAAACAAGTTCAAGAGAAGACTCTCAAAGAGATACTTTGGATTCTTCCCTAGTCTTTGGGATAGAGAAATGCATCTCCCCATTGCCACTTTGAGAGGAGAGAGGTCAGGCCTAGAGAACTTCATGAAGACTCACTCTTAACGAAGGGTACTAAAGGCCTGTGCCCTGACTTGGTGGAAAGGATCTGGGTGAGATCAAGATGTCATCCCTTTACAAAAATCAGAATAACCTAGCAACCAGAAAGTATTTACCTGATGCTAATAGATCCCACCTATGAAAAGAGGGAGTCCTTATATCATGGTCCAGCCAACAACACAGAAATACCCTAGCCTATTAGAAATAGCTCCATCGCCAGAAATTTTCTGACAATTACATGACTTGCCCACTGCGTGGTAATTGGGTCATATATTCTTTTTCAATGACCTGAAGCAGTTTTTTTCTTTATTCTTGTTGACCAAAATATAATTTAACTTTAAAGAAAACTGTTGTAATAATAATAAATCACCCCATATTCTGTCACTAACATGATCCTCATTTTCATTGTCCTTATTGTTAATCCCTTTAATCAATGACAGATTCTCTTTTGTCTTATAGAAAAGGCATTCTTAATGAGAAAATGGAAATAGAAAAGGAAGAATTCTTCTATTATCTACTTAAAGTGACACAAACTATTTGAAATGGAACACAAAACTCATACATGAACCTAGAACCCCCTTTCCTGCAATGGAATGCAGCCCTAAGGCGTGGAACAAACCTTTGAAGTTTAACAAATTACAGTAACTAAAATATGCATCCCATTGAAAGACAGGAGCCAGAAATTATGGCTGACAGAAGAATGGAACGGGCAGGGAAGGGTGGCCCTCTGGACTGGAACTTAATTCCTGCTTGAATCCTAGCTTAGTTGGCTTCTGTTGTATCTACCACCACTAACAGCCCTAGGATCCAGACTTTGGCAAGATTCACTGAATTTGCTTTGAATATGTTGCCTCCAATACTCAGGTGCTTTCAATGTGATGGTAAAAGAGGTGGAGCCTCTAAGAGGTAATCAGGCCATGGAGACTTTTAGAGGCATTTTACCTTCCTAAAAGGGGGGGGGGACCCTCCAGCCCTTGCCTCTGCTGCTATGTGAAGATGAAAGAATTTTATCACTGGACCAAATGCCAGTATCTTCACCTTGGACTTCCCAGATGTGAGAAATAAATCTGTTCTTTATGTTCTTACTCAGGTACCCTTTACACTTGCCTCATGAGGATCTTCCCCTTCTATCTGACCAAGTATCTCACACATTAGCTGCGAGTCAAGCTGTTCTTTCACTCCATAGCCCGCAAAGATGAATTCTTGCTTCTTTCGGTCTCCCTTCCGGCTGGTGGCAGGAAGGGTGAATGACTCCTGTTCTACCAATGAGAGACTGCATTTGCAGGCTGGCTCTGGAAAGCATTTCCCCCCTTGCTGGATCATAACAGGCAGGATTGGCATGAAACCTTTTCTTCCTGCCTTGAAAACAGATGTGACCCCTGGAGATGGTTGGCCTACTTTATAAAGGGTGATGGGCTAGAGGAACAAAATGAAGGAACTCTCCTGCTTCTCCGAGTTGCTGAGTACATACCCCAAGCTGCCCATCTCTGGATTCTTATTAGGAGAGAAACAAAAACATTTGCCTCAGTAGATTGGGATACTTCATTAATTGACATCTAATTATTCTTAATTGATATAACCACCTTCATCCCCCTACACCAGTCAATTCAGCCTGAGAGTCACAGTGGATTCAGATGGTTCTTCAGCCAATGACCACTTGCCAGCTCTATTATCTTAAGTTATCCAATGCATGGAGACGTCACGCTACTTATCCAAAATATGGGAATAAAAGTAGTGTGTTCCTCACATAAGTTGGAAATGAAATGATTCATGTAAACTATTTAAGACAGATAAATGTCAAATAACATTGCTTTTCCTAGTAAATGTGGTTCTGTCCCTTCACAGCCATTAAAAACTAAGATTCCTAAACTCTTTGTGTTTCTTAAAGCAGAACTCACCCACCCAGATTTTATTGACTCCCCCATCCTTAGACCCCATAGCATGAAAAAAATGCAGAGTTATGACCCCCCATTTGGTCTGCCCTGCCTCTTGCTGATCTCCCCTCTGAAGCCTAAGTCAACTGAGTCACACTTGCTTTCTTTAATCCCAGCTGACCTGGGACCTCATTCTAAATTATCCATGGGTTCTTAAAAAAAAAAAAAAAGGAAACTTGTAGCCAAGAGAGGAAAAGAAGAAAACTGTGAGTCTAGTTTCCAAGATTTTCTCCCAGAGGCTGATGGCCAGGCAGCCTAGAAAATCCAGCTGTTGCCATGACAGTGGGCTCCAAGACCCCCCACAGCAGCCTCCTGGTCTCCTTCATACTTCAATGATGGGAAAAACAAATTGTACAAAGAGTCTCCTGATTTCTCGGGAACAAGGGATTATGCTAAAACTTTATTATTACTTTAAATAAATAAATTAGTCCCTTGAGAGCAGATGAAAACACGCTCTTATTAAAGTTTTTTTTGAGGAGGATTGCAGTTGGTGAGAATAGAAGTCAAAGGTGCCCGAGTGGGCTGAAGTGGCCGCTCTGAAGTGGACTGAACAGCAGTTGGTGTTTCTATTACACATCTTGCCAGAGGAGGTTAACTAGGGCTCTATTTCCCTGCTAGACCAACTGCAGCTCTGGTGCCTTGTAGGGGGCAGATCTCAGCTTCAGGGCTCTGTCCAAGGTGGCTGACCTGTGTCTGGTCCTCAAGGGTGGCCATCCTCTTAAGGGAACTAGGAGAGGGTATGTCTCACTTCCTTTGGTCAAAGGGAAAGAGAGTTGCTTCATCTCAGTCTTGTAAGACATAGTGGTGGCTGTTCATGGAGACCCAGCTAAGAGAGCAAGGGATATACACCTTCCAACAACGCACGTGCGTGAGTGCACACACACACACACACACACACACACACACACACACACACACACACACACACACTTTACCACTGAGAACCAATATGGGGAGAACCCATTTCTTCCTCAGCTACTCATTAATTCATTACCAGAAATAAGAATTTTTATTTATGGTTTTCCCAAGTGTATTTAACATGGAGAGCAACAAAGAGGGTAAGACATAAGACATTGTACAACATCCATCAAAGATGTGATTCAATGCGTGTTCTTCTCAGAAACATGTGCACTGTGTTGAAGAAGGGTCAATAGGATAAATTGTCTGTCTGGTGGGTGAAGTTTCTGGGGGAGAGGGTGGTCACTCTACCTGAGAGGCTGGTTAGGATTTCACTCCATAAACAAAATGTAATTAAATAACGCAGCAGATTTCATCCAATGTGTACTCTCTTCCTGGCACTCCGCTAAGAATTTGATACATTTTAAAAGCAAAGTGCCCATCTCAGTCTTTTCAACAGTATCAGTTTACAGACAGGAACTAAAGTGCATGGAAGCTGTGGTTTGGCCCCTAGTTAAGGTCAAGGTTGGAATCAAGCAAATCTGCTTCTTCTTGGGCCTTCTGGTCTACCTTCACTCCATCTTGCCTCATGTATCTATTTGGTCCACAAAAATTACATACTTGAAATACTTACTCCTCTTTTATTTAGAAATAATATCTGTTTTCTTGAGAGTAAAACCCTACTCCAAACCTTCCAGTGTTTAGGATATGTCCATCAAACAAATGGTAAGAATGATAGTGGAATGATTTCCACACTGGCAAAGTTTTGGGTAGTCTGTGGGGTTTTTTTTTTTTGTTTTTTTTTTTTTGTTTTTTCGAGACAGGGTTTCTCTGTGGCTTTGGAGCCTGTCCTGGAACTAGCTCTGTAGACCAGGCTGGTCTCGAACTCACAGGGATCCGCCTGCCTCTGCCTCCCAAGAGCTTGGATTAAAGGCATGCGCCACCATCGCCCGGCTTGGGTAGTCTGTGTAACCGCAGCTGACATCTGTGGAACATGGCTGGACAGTTGTGCTTCTGAGTCTCCAGTATGATGTCATCTACACAGTGATGTGCACTGTCTTCAGCCAGATTCCCAGATCTTTCACTAACCATTTCTGAATCTCATATAAGCCCCTCCATTTTTGTAAGTTCTATTGTCCCTAACTTTTAGAGAAGGGGAGATAATAATAGAGGTATCACCTCTTAGAGTCACTGCAGGGATTCAAGCCTCAGTACAGAGTGCCTGGCATAGAGGCCTACTGGCCATGATGCTCTGAGATAATGACAAGATGGTAGAGGTGGCTCTTCTCATACACTTCCAAACACCGTTGGTCTTCATAGGTTGGCAGAGGCTTTGTCTGACTTTGAAAAAGCAGTGACTTTTCGGTTGCTTCTGCTGAGTTTCTTTGGGAAATTCAGTGGTTGTCAGTGAGAGAGACCTTCTACATAGGGTTAGAGCATAGAAAAAAGGCTGATTAGATAGTCTTAAAGTGGGTTTAAAAAGTAGACTATTTAAAAGAAGATAGTGTGCAGTGGTATCAGAAGGGAAGTTGGCCTTTGCAAGCCTTCGTGCCTTTGTCTTCCATAATACTGGCTTTTCCTCACCTTTACTTTCTGTCTCAGAGTCCCTCAGGTTGGTACCCAAGTTCCCTCTCCATGGTCACTCTTCCTCCTTGTCTTTGCCTATGGTAGTCACAATCATCCTTTCAATCCAATGTAAACTCATGAAAAGTCTCCTTCCTTGGAGTGCTTATATCAGAACTGTCTCCATCTCTTGAATGTCATGCTCACTGTGATGACATCATATTGTTATCCAATTGTCCACATTTAAGCCACACAGAGTAGTCTGCAGTTTTCCATGGACTAGACCTGTGCAAACAATGACTTTCGGATTCCAGCTTCAGGTTGGTACAGAGGTCAGTCAAAGCTATTACTCAGTACTCAAGACTTGTTGACCATGAAGATCAAGAGAAACTAGCCAAACTGATAGGTTTCTAAAAGTTCACTGCTAAAAATTCTTTCAAGCGAAGCAAGTGGCTAAATAGATTCCAAGTGGAGATATTTCCAGAACAGAATCATAATCAGTATCACAGCCAGACTCGTGTGGCTCTACTTAGCACATGGGAATTGTAAGCTTTCTCAGAGAAGCAACTTCAAATTATACTTTCCATCCCTCACCCTTCATCTCAATGGAAATTCTGAGCTTTGTTGTTTAATTGAGAAAAGAGCTAAAATGACATGCTCACCCTTGATCTCCTGTGGGCCTTCCAAACTGCCCATTTTGAGATGTGAGTTCTCTGGCCTCATTTTTTATATTTTATTTCACTGTGCTGAAATTTTTACAGGTTCTCTTAAGTTCTCATTGATGCTTCACTGTCCTTGACTAGTTTCACATGTTTGGGACTTGTCTTTAAGGTCACAATCTGTATGAAACTTTTACTGATCACCCAAGATTCTGATGTATCCACCAAACGCTGCTTTAGGACTGAATGTTTTCTGCTAAGAATCAGATTAGGTCACTATTTGGAGCCTCTATTACACAGGAATTTTTCTGCTCACTTGTCCATCTTTAGTCCCACAGGATACACTAAATATCCAGGGTGTTTTTCCCCTGGCCTTACTCCTAAGCCAAGCATTCTCAAGTGTGTTTTAGAAATAGGCTGACATATTGATAAGACCCTGACTCCTTGGCTGTAGTTACTAGATGATCTTGTAGGGAGCAGTTATTGAACTTGGATCAATCACAGTGTCCTATTACCACGGATGATTGATGCACTGAATACTATCTGATTCCAAATAGCAGAATCAAGCTCCTAGGGAAGGTGGTCCTTTTCCTCTTTAATCATGTACTAAATGTTTGGGATCAAACTGCTGGAGTCCTATGCCTCCCTCCTACATGATGGTTGTTGGGAAACAATAACACATAATGAGAAAAACAAAGATGATATTTAGAGGAAGGGAATTTTAACCACACCCGAGTCATCAATTTTGCAGTCTAGTATCACTTCTACCAGTTACACAGTTTGATCAGACAACCCTGTTATGGACTGAACTATGCTATCCAAAAGTTCCTGTGCTTGAAGTAGGCACACCTTGAGAAAAGTATCTCAGTTTGAAGGAGGCCACAAAGGTGGAAATTGGTCTAATATGCTTGGAGTTCTAGTATAAAAGATTTTTCTACATGCAGAAGAGATACCAGGGATAAATATATACAGAAGGAAAAGTCACTTGAAGGCACAGAGCAAAGGGACCTATCTACACCAAAATAATAAGGCCTTAGGAAAAAAAAAAACCTGACAAACAACTGACCTTGGATATCTAGTCTCTAGTCTTGGGAGACAAATTTCTATTGTTTAAACAAACTAATCTGTGAGTTTTTAAATGTAATACCAGAATTAATATAGATCTCAACATTTCCTTCTAATTGCTTAAATTATATTAATATATCTCTATAAATATTGTAATCGAAGGATACAATAACATGTCAAATGCCCTAAGCAAGTTTTGTGGCTGAGTATATTCCAAATGGCTTCATGTCCCACCTCAAGGCTCAAGGCTGTGACAATAGGGATATAACAGGTTCCTTCACAGATCCATTTATGAGCCAAAATCTGATCAAACCTGAGTTAGGTAAGTTTAAAATTCTGCCTCAGTATGATGAATTAGTGGCTGCCTGAAACATTCTTCTTGCTAAACAACTTTTCCCCTTAACAGTATCCAGAAACCTAGCACTGAGGACTGAAAAACCTCAGTCTGTGAGCAACAAAGGGCTGGATAACTATAAATACAAAAAAGGCTTGATATTCACTTTTGATAGTATTTGTTTTATGCGAACTTTCCTATCAGAAGAGACCAGTGTAGGTAGTCACTGGTCTTAGACCAGGTGACTTGCTTCAAAAAGGCCTGAGAGACACAATTTTTCCAAAGTCGAAATGATTTACTTGCTAACTACCAAGATAAAGTTCTTTCTAGCACCATCATATGTGATTTCACTTATTTTTCATCCAATTATGTCACCTAAGTTCTAAGTTAGAGCCCCACTAATTCACTAAGTAACTACTGACCATTAGAAAGCTCAAAGTTCCTTGAGCATATTAACTTGGCTGCTTGAGTTAAGATCTCAAATGTTCACTGTCTGCAAGCACAGGCCTTCGCCATTATTCTCAAATCTTTCACAGCCTATTTATATTTGATTATGCCTGTTGGTGAGTTTTCCTCCTCTCTGATCTTCACCCACTCATCCCATTGGGGGATTTTCTCCACCCTAAAATTCAGCTGCTGGATACATTCTACTTCCTCATAGATAATAATCACACCACTTACTTAAAAGGAAACTAAGGGGGATTTTTTTGGAAATTTAGGGAAACAAAGATTAATAATAAAGAGAAAAATAGACATGAAGACACAGAAATGAGGTACTGATTTTTTGTTGTTGTTGAATTCTATTTCTTCTTGGTCTTTAGAAAAATGCATCTTGGGCTGGAGAGATGGCTCAGAGGTTAAGAGCACTGGCTGCTCTTCCAGAGGTCCTGAGATCAATTCCCAGCAACCACGGTGGCTCATAACCATCTGTAATGAGATCTGGTATACAAGTATACATGCAAGCAGAACACTGTACATGTAATAAATAAATAAATTTTTAAAACAAGAAAAGAAAAATGCATCTTTCCCCAAGGATCTGAGTGTTTCACCCTTATTTGATTATTTTTTTCCACTTTTCTGTCTCCTTCCCACCTTTACCATGTTCCCACTGTGGGATCCATGGCTCATAATTAGTATTCTACAGTGAGCATGCTTCTAGCAAGAGGCTTAACTGCGTTCACGCACTTCTTCCTCCATGGAGCAAAGGATTAGGAAAAATATTTATTAAACAGCATTTTATTTAAATAAATTTATTTAAATAACATAACCATGCTCTCTGCAAAAAATAGTAGACAACAAGTACTGAAATTATTTACTACATCAAGTTTTCAGAGTTCTTTATGCAGACAAACACTTGAGCATAGCTAAAGAATTCTCAAGAAAATAGCAAATGAATTCCTGACTGTGAGGATAAATGCTTTTGTCCTGAAAATAGGAAAATTGAGGCTTTTTTTTTGTCTGTGGATCACAATTCTCTCAGCTCAACAGAAACTCAGATTTTATACTCTCGGATGCACCCATCCCAGGCATCTTCTGAAACATTTTATCTTGTTTTAATAGGAACGTCTCAAAGTATTACAAAAATAACAACTAAACTTGATTCTGAATTCAGAAGTCCTTGGAAAATAAAGACTTCTTTGAAGAAGTGAGAGTCCTTAGAGAATTTTGAATGGTTGTGTGTCCGGAGAATCTGGGACGGGTGCCACTGGAAGCAACACTCATGGATTTCCTTGCCCTCTGTGCCCCTTTGGTAAAGAGCCTCTTTTAAGGTCAGTGATCTGGTGACATTGAGTTGACATTGCTAAGTCACTTCCAAAACTTAGAAGAAAAGAAGAGTTTAAATACACTCAAAATGTTACTTATTTAAATGTGAGCTATTATTTTTTACTTGTTCTCATAGCTAATAAATGTCTCTGAATAAATACTTTATCTGGTTGGAATAACTTGGCATCTTCTTTTTGGCACCATCCCTAATCAGCCTCTTGAAGTCAAATAGTCATATATTTTACAATATAAAGAAAATCTTGTGATTTCACACCAAAAATGTGAACATTGATGCTATGACATGGGAATGAACATTTTGCTTGCCCCAAGTCCTGATGTCCTACATGTATAAAATGCTGTGTATGGCCACAAATAATATTATCCACCCTCACAGAAGAGGGGAATTCTGGCCCATCCTACAGGGAGCAAACTTGAAGAAGATATTTTCCAAACATTTTCCAAAGTGAACTGAGCCAGATACAAAAGGACGGATATAAAAATCTGTCACGTGATTCCATTTTTATAGTTACTTCAAACATTCACATTCTTAGAGACAGAAAGTGGAATGGTGGTTGCCAGAGCCTGAGAGGAGCACAAAACAGGCAACTACTCTCTTATGATTGTGGTTGCCTTTTAATGATACTAAAAAGCTCTAGAGGTACCAGAGGTGGTGGTAGTAGCAGAATAATGTGACTATACTGAATGCCACTGGACTCTACACTTGAAATAACGGAAGGGACAGATTTCCTATTATGCATCTTTGATTGTAGTAAAGAAATAACTTGAGATGACAATCTTACAAGTCTCCTAGGGAAAAAAGGTGACTCTTACTTCGGAAGGACATCTTAGCTTTCCCTGTCATGCTAACCTAGAGATACCACTTGTGAAAGAGGAAATATCCGTGACTGAACATTTTATATTTCAAATTCACTAAATGTTTGCCAAAATTAAATCTAAGAGTTTTTCTACAATGTGAAAAGTTGAACCCGTCTTTGGTATCCCTAAACATGTACTAAATGAAGTGAAAGAAAAGAACTATGACTTTTATTACTTTCCTGCCTCTATTTCCCTAAAACCAAAATGAATTAAAGCCAGAGGGAGTCTAAAAAGAAAAGAAAACTATAAGAGGAGACACAGAGCTAGCAATTCAGAGAAAGTGCTGACATTAGAAAAGACAGTGGACTTTGCCCTTAAAACACCCTTCCATCGTCTTCATTCAATGTTTCATTCAACAATGAATCAAAAGTCCTCATGGATTAGTAAGAGCTACATAAATGACTGTAACTTTTTAATCCTCAAACATATTTAAATATCTCTCTTTAACAGTAAAAAAAAATCCCAGGACTTCACATGAGTTGCTATTTCCCTTGGTAGATTAGCATCCTCTCCATGGTCAACCGGGATGTTCTTAGCACTTCCCAAAGCAGCTTCCACAACCAAGTCACCCTTTGTGCCCCTTCCTCTCCAATGCATCAAAACATAGCTTGCTTTAAGACATCATCAAATGTCCATTTTTCTGATGTGGGGTTTCAAAGTGGGGAAGGGAGGGAAATTTTAGTTAAAACAAGATAGCCCTAGAATATGACAAGCAGGCCAGCATCTTAGTGACAAAGTTAGCAGACTGTCTGGCTTTCCCTCAGTGTGTGAGGTGAGGCGTGTAAGTGTTAATGGTAGAACATTGGAAAGAAGTACCTCAGAAAGAAGCTGACTATTGATTCTTAGTCTTACCTCATAAATAATGAGGTACTCGCATCTTACAAGTCCAGGTATTGTGGGTTTTCTTTTGATGAGATTTTCAGAAATGTCTCATATTCAGGATCCTATAAAGAGAGCCTTTACATCTCTCTGGAAGTCACTCCAATTCCGTCTCATTCCTAACATCTTCTCAGGCCATCTATCCCTCATCAATTTCTCTCTCTGACTAGCAACAACTATTGTCTGTAGCGCTCATGGTGTGTTATCTACTACAAATCTTTTTGTTGTTATTGTTTGTTTAAGAAACATGGTCCAATAGATAGCAAAATGCTCCAGGGCAGAGAAGTACATTAAACTCTTCTTATTATCCCCAGTTTATAGCCCAGAGCCTGATCCACAGCCCATAAATGTTCAATAAACATTTGTTGTTAATGATGAGATATCGCAGATGCATCTGAAATACAATCTGGATAAACACAATACAGGAAAAGTGCAGATGATCATCTAACAAACACAGAAGCCTCAAAATCAATGCAAGTGCTGCTTGGGCACAAGGGAAAGGCAAAACAATGCACTTCACTCTACTCCAGCATCTACCATGGTGATACATTACACTCCATGAAGCTATTGATACAGAAAAATGTAGTCTCAATGATTTCTGAGTTGTAGAAGGGAATCCTAGAGACTGTAACATTACCAAAGCAACAGAAGAACTGGAAGGCCATTCCTACAGAAACAGATGAATACCATTGACCATTTAACGAAGAGCCTCTTTGTAAATGAATTACTTCAAGGACAATGAAAGCAGTGTGTTTCCTTCCTCCTTCACTGCTCCCTGAACCTAGAGACTGACATTCTGATGTCCCTCAAGATAGGTAGAGAGCCCAGCACTTACCTTATGAGTAAAGGAAGCAGAAGGCAAACTTTGAGCATTCAACCTTTGCCAAAACAAACCCAACCCTTCCAGATGAGTTATGTTCTTGTCATGTGAATCAAATTGAGTATTTTTCTATCCATCTATTTATGTGCACAGGGGACAAAGATAGAACATGATATCTGGCACCAATGTTTGTCTTCTTCCCCAAGATTTGACTAATCTCAATAGTGGAAATATTGTGATGAACACAGTTCATGATGACTTTCATCTGTCTTCTGTCTCCTTAGTCCCCTTCTTTTATCCTGAACTATGGGGACTTTTAGGTAGAAATCTCTACTATTGTTATGGGAAGTTCTTGGAACAAACTAGCATAAGTAGAGGAATTGTATAGCACAGTGGACCAATCTATCAGACCAATCCAAATGTCTCTGGATCGTGGTGGACATTTGGGATGGGTTAATAGAATGAGTATCACTAGTTTGCTATCCTATTCATATATGCCCATTGTTAGGTGAGAAGGCTTAATCGAATGATGGTTTGGTCCTGTCATTTCATTAGAACATTGACAACAGTTGGAGTGATTTTCCATCGCATTTATCTGCTCTTCAGACCAATGAACTGATCAAGATGATATGTCTTCTTACCTTACCCATGACTAGATTTCTCAGTCACCTTAGAGATTCTGAAAGGGACAGATCGCTTGCAGAATAATCATCTGTGCAGAAACAACTGTAATGGCCTGGTTTTTTTTTCTTCACTATTACTAACTCTTTTGGCTCATAAAATCCCACCACTAGAGGAAAGAACCGTATCCCACGAGTTAATCAAAGGGAAGTAGAAACAATCTCTGCAATCAGTGTGGCTTTCTTCACAACCAAAAGAGCACCAATAATATCCGATCTCTTGGAAACAACTGGCCCATTGAATCGTTTGTGATCTAAGGCCTCCTTGAAAATAAGAATTCTTTTTTTTTTTTCAGAGAAATTGCAGAATGTTCCTGTTTAGAGTCAGTAAGTCATTCTTATAAGACACACAATCACCCTTTTAGGACTGAAGACACAGACTTATAAATGATACTCGTACTCACGGTCTTTCAGGTCCGGCTTAGGAAGTAGACTGGGGTGCTTCAAGTCTTGTCTGTCAATAGAGGCAGAAGATTTTAAGGCAGTGCACTCACATCCAGAACCACTCAGTAAGAAAACTGGAAAGACAGAAACAGAAATACAGACCAACTTATTCAGAGTGGATATTCTTTAGAGTGATAGAAGGAACTCCCATCTCTCAAAAACTGGTGCGTGGGAGCCATGGCTGCACCCAGTATACTGCTTCATGGGGTAGAAAGTGGAATTTCCCACTAGGTGGTGCTAGGATACATCTGTGGCTTCCAGGGTATTGCTGCCAATTACAGGAGAGAGAAACATTTGGCTTTTATGTCTCTGCAAGCAAGGTTCTTTATGACCTTCCACATGGATTGAGTAAAACTTGATTGTGCACTAGAAGATATACCTGGAATTCAATAAGTACATGTCTTTATGAATGTGATTTCATATGTGAACATGAGTGCATGCAAGGGCATGCTCATATATACACACATGCTAGACCATGTAGGTATAGGTCTATGTCAGTGCAGATATAGACTGGAGCACGTTACTATAAGAAGTAGAAAGCATGGAGGAGAAAGAGGATGGGCTCCCTGGGAGTGTGTACTATATGCTGGGTGTATCATTGGCTTCTTCAGTCCATCTTCACAGTGACTGGAAAACAGCCATCAGTACTATCACTACTGCATGTTTATCAAACAGTAAACTTGACGGACTTTACATAGGCTAAATAACCGTCTCAAAGCCATAGAGCTATGAAGTTGGAAGGCCTGAATTGGCTTACGGTTTTGCTGCTCTTCAATGCCAGGACACAGTCATGTATCACTAAGACTTGCTATTGTTTCTTACACTGTACAAATTAACTGTAGTGAACATGATCGACAGCATGCTCACACAAACAATAAGGCACGCTCATTACATAGATATAAATGTCTATGGTGGGCTAAAAATACTTAAGCATTACATAAATAAAATATTCCATCTTCTTTCTTATTAGATAACTTATTATTAGATAGTTATTAAATAACTCCACCACAGAAAAATACACTAGCATGAGTTCTATATAAATAAGTCATCTAAACAAATAATAAACTTACTTTAAACTTGACATATCAAGACCACATGCATAAGTAACTGAAGCCATTTACTGTTATCCTCATAAAAGGGCATTAAGATAAGGTAAGTTCCATCTTTGTTGCAAAAGCATTTCCATTGAGATGATTGATGCCCACTCAACTACGGTCTTCAATTTCATTGAAGACATTGTAGTCTTTGGGCAGCAGTCTTTTAATTTTTTGTTGTTGTTGTTCTGAAACAGTACTGTTTTTAAATTGTGTTTTTGTGGGATGGGCTAAATAGTGATGTATATATTGGGCATTTAGCACACTGTCTAGCAAACGGAGAGCTACGAAGGAAAGCAGGCAATGGTGTTGATGATTGCTGCAGGAGGGGGGAAACAGCAGAGGAGGAAGAGGGAACTGAGGGAAGAGGAGACAATGAAGGAGGTGAGACAGAGAGCAAAGAGGAAACGGGTGGAATTGTGGGAAGAACGGGTAGAATTGTGATCTTTTTAGCTCAATGTGATAATTTCGTAGTTCCATTCTTAGTGGCAGAGGTTTTTCTCTAGGGCTTCAAAAACCATATAAAAATTCAAATACCTGCCCTGAGTTGTGAAACTCAGCCTGCTCTTTATCTCAGGTTTTGGTGTATCTTTTCCTTCCTTCCTTCCTTCCTTCCTTCCTTCCTTCCTTCCTTCCTTCCTTCCTTCCTTCCTTCCTTCCTTCTTCCTTTTTTACCTGAGCATCTCTGTAGGTTGAGAAGACTGAGTCCCTGTCAGACCAACCGTGGAACTGGAAACGGAAAGGAAGATGAGCACTGTTGTTTCATTTGGTGGTTCTCTGGGCACCAGAAAGCACATTGGCTGCTTTGTTTACAATTTTGTTTTAAAAGCAAGCGAGAAAGGTGGACTCTAGGACCCTGATACCAAATGGAAGTTGGGGTGGTTCCTTCACAAAAGAATCAAAACAGAAGAGATGTTTTTCTGTGTCTCCCAGAGCTCCCCTGAGCATGTCTAGGTCATTACTGAGGCACAGAAGGAAAAAATGAAAACATTTGCTGTCCCTTTCAGAAGTAAAATTCCACTTTGAACTCATCACCTTGCTACTCAACCCCCTGAGCAGCAGAAGACAGGTGTGTGCCACCTCACACAGCATTTTCAAGTTTTTTTAATCATCTCTGTTAGAGGCACTAGTATTCCTCAGAATTAATTTTATATCATGGATCTCAAAATGATTCAGCATCAATTCTGGGAATGCTTCCTATTAACCCTAATGGTAGAATAATAATTATCATAATTTCCTGTTCTTGACTATTCCTACACTGATACTATCTCATTCTAGAATCCTACTGTATATTTGTAACAGGTTTGTTCCAGCCCCGGGGTTCCCTACCTGATGAGCTCCTGGATTCCTTCTGGTTAGTTTTCCCCAACGCGCTCCCTGGTTCCCTTCCTCCTCTCATCTCAGTTTCCCAGCTTGCATTTCGGCTTCAGTCTGTCTCCTCCTGGTCCTTCAGTCTCTTCCCCATGTTTTTAATCTACTGCTCTCCAAAGTGAGCCCTCTGGTTAATTCACCCACCTTCCTGTTTCTCCTGCCAATCACTGTCCCCTTTCCCTCCCACTTTCACATAGTCTGAGACCTGTGGTCGCTGGCTACCCATCCATCACTGCTTTCCTTACAGGCCCCTGCCCTGTATCTCTTACAAGGATGCCGGCAACTTACACTGCATCACCTCCCCCCCATCTCATAGTTCTCAGAAAGAACTGTCTATGAAGAATGTCTCTTTTGATTTCCTGCCATTCAGCCTCACATGGGAGCTTTCCTTAAACTTTGAGGATGGTGACCAGACTACATCATTGCAGAACTCAGAAATACTTAAAATCCCTACGTTTACTGGAAAAAGTAGTGCATATTTTATCACAGTAAATAAAAATTATTTTATTGCACATGTAGACCGTCAAGCCTAAGTTTTTGTTTTGTTTTGTTTCATTTGGGCTTTTTTTTATAGGAATAGTTTCAAGTAGTCATGGCATTGTCTCCTCTGAGTAGTTAAGATTCTTCGTTGGAGGTTACAGGGGGCTCTGTGAAGATGAAGACGAGAGAGAAGGAAAAATAGAGAATCATGAGACTGTGAGTTTTATAGCTGCTATCTGAGTAATCCTAAGGTTAGATATTTAGTCCCCCTCAGCAACAGTTTCCTATGCTGAAAATGGGATGTCAGATACCTAAACCTGCATGGTTATCGCGGGAAATAATGCCAAGACTCCAAAAGCCCCATAGAATCTGGGGAGCTCTATACACGTTTACTGCTATTAGGAGAGATGTCCTGGCCATCTCTGGCTTTACTGTGCCCTAGCAGAAATCTTTCTAGCTGCCCTAACCGTGCCTGTCATGAAATGTGTCACTGTTCTTTGTGTCTGTGTGGCTCCTTTATAAGTCTGGTCTGCCGCTCTCTTACTGACACTCAGTGGCGTCCTCCTCCTCCTCTGCCTCCTCTTCCGTTCCTTAAGAATCCTGTGGGCATTTTGTGGTTAATGGATAAGATAGTGAATCTCATTCCGACATATTCATACATAGATGTTACTGTAACTCTCATATTTTCCTCTAGAAAACTATTCTTTTTAGTGCTCAAAAGCTGATTCTTAAGCTACTGGGAGCAACCGGTTCAAATGTTCAAAAGATTCATCTGCTGATTTTAATCTTGGACTTTCAGTTAAATGTGCACACATGTGTACATGCACACACACACAGACACATGCACACACGTGCACACACACACACCCCATTATGTACATGTTTACCTGCCCTTTCTTTCACCTTCTGTTCCCTTTCCCAAATTTCCATCTGTTTTATCCTCTCTCACTCTTTTCCTCCCTCCTTCCTTCTTTATCCCCCCTCTCCTAACTCTCCCGTCTTCCACACACCTCCTTCGCCTCCCCATTTCTTCCTTTCTTCTTGCAGAAGTGTGTAGTATTCACACGAGAAAACGTTGCATCAATCTTTAGTGATGTGTTTCACTTCTTCCCTGCCCTGGCCTGGCCTGAAATGTCTGCAAAGTCTTTTTCGTTCTTTCCAAAGACTCTTAGGCAGAATATTCTTAGCCGTGTGTTATTTATCAATCAGGTTCTGAGATAGACTATAAAGTTGATGCATTTTCTTCTATGCATACTTGGGCCGAAGGGCACTCCCCAGGCATTCCCCAGCCTAGGGAGTGATGTGTTTCCTTTGTGATGGGAATTAATGAATCACTGGGTCAGAACACTCTGAGTTCACATAAAAACATTTATATTCACTGTGACTTCAAAGAATAGCACTCTTCTGTTTTCCAGATACCCACAGTTTTTGGATTATTGATCAGATAACATATCGTCATATCCTCTGGATGTCCTCAGTACTTTTCATGCACACCCCTTCACCCAGCTCTCCCAACTGCTCAAATTATTATTTTTTTGTTTAAGATGTAATATTTCAGCTTTCATTGAAAGATACAAATTCTGAGTGAGCAATAACCCCCAGGAAAAGGTAAACAAAATGCTGTTTATGTTCAATTATAAACATGTACATAGACTCTCAAAACTGGGAAAGGCAATAGCATAATTCATAAATTATTATGGTTAAAGCTAACCTAGGTAAAAAAAAAAGCCCCCTTTAAAATCAAGTATCTGTTATGGGCTCCTTTCTCTCTCTCTCTCTCTCTCTCTCTCTCTCTCTCTCTCTCTCTCTCTCTCTTCTTCTCTGTGTTTGTGTGTGTGTGTGTGTGTTGTTGTTGTTGTGTGTGTGCATGTGCTAACTTTCCTGAAGGGACTTTGTTAGTGTTTATTTAATAAATGTGCTCACATTTCAAATAAGTAAGTGGGATCTACCCTTCTTCTGCATTTCCAGGACCACAGCCTTCAGAAGTGCATGTCCTCTGGTGGCTGACACAAGCCACCCAGAGTCCACAAAATGTTCTGAAACAAGACCTAGTATTTAACTCCATCCCATCATGTCTACTGGGACACCTATCTTCTCCATCCTAGTACAAAGGCATCTCTGTCACTTGTGCAGATGAAACCACATGCTTTTCTCCTCTGTTGCCATGGGAGGATTGGTCCCCTGCTGTTCTTTCTATGTCTTGTCAACCTCTACTCTAATGACAAACCCACATAACTCAGAGCTCTTAGTGAGAGTACAGATCTAACACACAAATCTTTTTCCTACCCTCCTGTGTCTCAGAACTGCCCAGGGATCCTCTTTTATACTGAATGAAGGTGTCTGTAGCAGCCTTCTTGGCAGAAGTAACAGGGATTGACTCATGCTAAGTGCTCACTCTATATTTTGAATAATAGCTAATAGATTCCAGGACAGGTCCAGCCAAGCGTCTTCTCTATAAAGCTGGGCTCTTACAAGCATTCCATCTTCTATGGGATCATTACATACTTAACACGAGAAACCTGAAAAGATTTCTAACCTCCCTGAATAGGTTCTGTACTGGTGGAATTTTAGATTCGATACAAGCCGTGCAGCCTTGAATGGTATTTCTTTGAATTGTACCTACTCAATCTATTTTTTTTTCTGTCAAGGGCTCATAAGCACCATAACAGCAATGACCTTTTCCCTACTTCTGTGGTTAACCCCCAGCGGTCTTCATTATATTGCTCTGTTCAACAAATGTGGATGTCCGGTCCTTTCAGCTCCTTCCATCCCCAGACAGTTTAGAGTTGACTCTAATAAAATGTTTTGCAACTTACAGCATGAAGTCGTTAAAGATACTCTGTCAGATAATTGATAAAAAGAACAGTGCAACCTGCTCTTAGTGTTCACTGGCTCAAAGTTCATACACCTATACTCGTAAAGACCATGCCTCGGTCACCTTTGGCCCACTTCTGTGAGGGTACCATCCATCAGCAGAGAGATGTGATGTTACATCTCATCCTCTTTGCCATCTGACAGATGGTGCTGCAGGAGGGTGGTCCAAGCCAGAACTGTAGCCTGGATGCTAGGATACAGACAGAAGCTCTTTCCACTGTGTTCCCTGCCCAGCACCAAGAGGATGCGCCGACCTAATTCCACAGCAGAATCGTGGCCATGATTGTGACTAAATGCATGTATTTTCTGCTTAGGCTTTGGAGCAAGGCTAAGAAGGCAGCTACCCAAGATCTGTGCCTCCTCAGACACTCCCACTGACTAACTTCATTCTGTTTTCATAAATGATTAGTGTAGATAGAGGCCTAAAGCATAGGCTAATTTTTAGGAAGCCACTTGGATAGGTACCTTCCCTAGAAATTACTCTTTTAAATCTCAAGGAGAGGTTAGATTTGGAAGCTGTTTTAATTTATAAAAATGCATTGCTTGAACTCAGTAAAATCAAATCATAGCTTACTTGTCCAAATACAATCTCTCTTGATACAATCCAGATAACCTAAATTTAAGACAATAATTTATAAACAATCTTTCTTTTATTGTGAAGGGAACTTAAAGTTTCTTGGCCGTAATAAATTTACTGTCTTACTCTTAAGAATGTTATTTGCAAGATAAAATAAGAAGACATGACCACTCTGCTTATTTTTCAGTCTAAAGTTATATACTTAGTCTAAGTACAGCAGCATGAAATGTTATCCAAAGCCTTCAAAACCCAGCTGTCAGTTAAACCAGATGCTTCACAGTACACAGAAAGATGCACATGGCAGTTTAGCAATTATACCATAGTGAAGATGGAGCATACAATCAGATATACAAGTATATTTTCACCTAACAGGCATCCAGTTCGACTTCATAGTAGGACTACAGTTCCAGGCAGGTGTACACATTCAGGCTTGAATATGTCTGTTTGCTTGACTAGCACAAGGTCTCGAGAAGTTGATATTTGAGGCTAGGACTGTGGCTCAGTTGTCAAAGTGCTTCCCACACAAGCATGAGGACCTGATTTGGGGCATCAGTCCTATAAGAAAGTCAGGTACACAGGCGTGTGCCTGTTCTTCAGCAGCCAGGAAAGTAGAGCCAGGGGGATCCTAGGACTCACTGGGCCAGCCAGTCTAGCTCAGTCAGTGGGCACCAGGTTTATTGAGAGATTCTGCTTCAAACACAATAAAGTGGATGGAGACTGGTAAATACACCTGACACAGACCTCTGGTCTACCTATGTACATACATATACTTGGCCCTTCACCACACACAGAAAAAGAAAGTTGATATTTCCCTGTTCCAGAAACTCATTTGAATTCTTTGAGGATTTGCTTTATATTTTTTGATTCTCTTTTATGGAGTAGTCTCAAATAGATGATAGTCTCATTCTTTGAATGAATACTAAATATACCATTATCACACATAGTATATTTTATATGTATAAAATCCTATTCAGAATAACACATATTCCCAGCACTAGAGAAAGAAATATGAATTATTAACATTTGCTCTTTGAGCTGTGTAAAAATAACTCTTAGATCATGGCACTAAACACTCAGTATTCTGACATCTGCACAGCTTGCTGGAAAATTCACACTATAGCATCTGACACACTCTTTCTCTCAGGTGAAATACTCTGGGAAAGTTCCATAATTCATCCCATTGATAGAGTAAGGCTGAATAATTAGATCCTCTTCTTGTTCAAGGCTACATTTTAAATGACCATTTTAGCTCTATAAATTAGGGTTAGTCTGGAAATAAAAGGGGACAAACTAAGAAGTTACTGTACATGAAATAACAGCTATTTAATCCCATAATGCTATGAAGACTCATTCTCAAAGGGCATGCATAGAATTTATATTATTGGCGAATAAGATCCTCAAATGTTTCAATCAAAAATACTACACCAAAATGAAGCACACATACTGTAGGGCATTTTGACTTTGGCGGGTGAAGCAGAAAAAGATTAAGAAGTTTAGAAGCCAACAGTCACCCCATGAGCAAACAGAAAAGATCAGTTTCCAAATATTATCCAGAGAAGATGAAGTCAGAGAATGAACTAAGCCTCACCCCTCACGTCTCCTGAGCTTTTCGGGGTGACTTTGTGTAGCTGAAGTTGTTACAGAGTCTGCCTTACCTATGAGCCTGCAGCCTTCCTTGAGTGTTTAAGGCAGAAAACAGAGCCAGCCTGAAAGACAAGCAACTGATCCAGTATCTGCGTCCAGGCTGCCCCTGTGGCTCCTCTCCTTCTGGGCGACTTTGCTCTACTGTGGGTTTGTCACTCTGGAAGACTTGCTTTTGTAGTGCTAATCTCATCAACATCTTGTTATCCTTCAGTGGTCAAGTGATATGTGAGGACAGAGCGTGTTCTCATTGGAGGGTTTGCCTCTCACTAAGTAGCCAGACAACCCATCTCACTTCTCTGCCTGAGCCATTGGATGGCCGTGTATTCTCTGGCCACTCTTGCTCGGCTTGGCCAACCTTACCAACACATGGTTTCCTCCCTTACTCCCCACTCTCTTTACACATTACCAAGAGGTTAAATTTTTACAAATCATATGTTCATAAGACTTTTTTTTTTTGTCTTCAAATTGATAGAAGATAAGAAGGGCTCATAAACTGGCCTTCCAGGGTGGAAAACTCCATTGGAGATCTTGAATGTTGGTACACGGGCATACTTGATCATGAGTTTCAGGTAGAAAAAGAAAATGTTAAAAAGATGAAAGAAATTAGACACACACACACAAATTAAAAAATAATAAAAGTAGATCTTCAAAAGGCTAAAACCCATCCAATGGGAGCTGGTTCCTTTCCCTTTGAGAGGATGAGAGTGAAGCTGCCCGCTGGAGTAACTTTGTAACTGAAGCAGCTTAAACTGGCTAGCCTGGAATATCATTTGCAGTCAGCATCCTCATGTGATCTTCGTTATCATTATCTCACAAAAGGCTGTATTCCCCAACGACGACTTGCACAGGTTTGCCACAAGCACACGGGAGGAAGGAAGGCTCACTTATATTCACTGTTCTCTTTGAACAGCACATAATTGGTCCCTAGATTTGCCTGAAATCTTGGATTTTATTCTGACGACCTTATATCAACTATGACTTTATCCTGAAGATCAACTGTCTTTATACCTCAATATCTACTCATCACCTTTGGAAATGCAATTGTTTTTCCAAAGGTTCCTTTGGAAAACAAAGCTGTCCTTTGGGCTTTTACTATATCTATGGCAACCGCTCTGTTGTGGAGATTTGTAAATAAGCAAGGCTTTGGAGACCTGGCACACAGGAAAGACACATGGCAACATATACATTTTAGGTTCCTGGTTTAAACTAGCGACAGTAGCTTATTACAAGTTGCTGTGATATTCCCCTTGGCTCTGATTAAAAAGAAGTCTATTTTTTTAAAAAAAAATTAGGGAAGAAAACAAATTTAGTATATTACCAATTTAATTTAAGATTTTTTTCAAGTGGTAGTTCAGTAGTAAAACTATCTTTAAGAGAGTTGTGTGGTCTTAACTGGCAAAGAAAGATGGAGTTGTTATCTTGGCTACTTTTCCTACTTTTTTCTAGGGATCACCCATCTATATTGAAGGTCTTTTTTTTTTTTCATAGAAATCCTGTGACTTCATGAAGCCTTTATCTACTTTTGGTATTCCGGTGAAACTGACAGAAGGAAGAACACCGAATATTTTATTAGTGAGAGTGAACAAGGAAAATAGTGTTGTATGTTCTTCAACATTTCCTTTTAGTGAATAATCTACTTATTGAAAGAAATCTGGGCTCTTCAGACAAATTAATGAATTGATGTCAGGGACACAAAAATTATACAATGTATCAAAAAACTCTCACATTGCCAGAAATGAAGAAAGGAAGGAAGGGAAGATGGAGAGAGAAAGGGAGGGAGAAATGGAGGAAGGTAGGAAGGATGAATTTAAATACATAGACACACTCACCTGCATGAAAAATGGGTATATCAAAGATATATTGAGAGCCCCCAATTGCCAGAATTCAAACAATTTGGCAAGCAAAATGAAGTAGGAGAGAAAATCCACAGTTCCACAATGATATAAAAAATATTCAAATAAAAAGTGAACTACTTTGTAATATGTATATTAATATTACTGGACTGTGCCTTGGATAGACTATTCTATTTTCTGAGATTTAGTTTTCTTGTCTGATAAATGAAGAGACCTCATTATAGAGGAAAAATTTATATTCCAGTTCATATTTCATATCTCTCCAATATTAAATAAAATAGACCAATATCTTTGTTTTAAAATAAATAAAAACTTCAATATTAAAAAGGTTAAGAAAGCTGGGTGGTGGTGATGTATGCCTTTAATCCCAGCATTTAGAAGGCAGAGGCAGGCAGATCTCTATGAGTTCAAGGCCAGCCTGGTCTACAAGAGCTAGTTCCAGGACAGGCTTGATAGCTATAGCAAAAAACAAACAAAAAACAAAACAAAACAACAACAACAAAGCCCAAAGGAAATATACAGGCGTGGCAGAAACTGAAGACCGTTGGTACTAGTGAAAGGAAATTAAGTGAAAGAGTTCGGCTGAGCCTTCAAATGGGTGTACATGAGTGAGTGACAGGGTCAGGGCTGTGCCCAAGCCCAGCACTGAAGTTAACATTCCCACTTGAAGCGACATCTCAGGCTGTAGTAAGCAGGTCCAGCCATGGAGAATAGAGCTGTCACTTCCGAGAGAGGGAAGCATCCTCTAAGTTGCGAAGGGAAGACTTTCTGTCAACACAGGCAACGGAAGATGGAGAGTGGGGTGATCACAATGTGCTCCTCAAAGGGAGCGCCAGAGAAACTCCAAAGGAGAAGAATGAAAACTTAGGGATGGAGAATTCTTACAGAAGAAAATAAAAAGAGTGAGAAAGACTGAAGAGAAGTTGTCTTTTTTTTTTTTATCAATAAATAAGGTGAAAGTGGGAAATGCAACAGCAAGTTAAACACTAGCCTGGCATTACCAAAGCCATTCAGGATAAAGAGTGGCACAGTGATAAAAAAATTAGAAAAAAAAAGTTAAGTATTGTGGAAACCAACATGTGTTTAATAATAAAAGGAGAAAAAAACCAGTAAGAATAAGAAAAAAAGACTTAAAAGAGGTAATGTCTGTTATTTTCCAGAATTCAAGAAACAGGAGGTTTTCAATGAGACACAATGAATGCAGACAATAGAGGAAAGACAAATGAGCCCACACATGGCTGTCACAATGGAAAACAGAGGGCTAAGCTCCACGAGATGAGACGGTTGTCCAAAGAGAACAACAGTCACGGTGACAGCTCATTTTTCACTAATCAAAGATCTTGTTCAAAGCCCTGTAGGAAAATAGCTGTGAACAGAGACTTCTGGGCACTTTAGGAAGCAGAAAAGGGAGCCTCTTTAGACGGATGGAGTTTAGCACTCAGATCCTCACTGAAGGAACTGCTGAAGGACATAAATCATCACGAAAAACTCAGAAACAAGGAGTAGGGTTTGAAAGAGTTGACAAGAAAAGAAAACAGATATCATGTGTATAAAAATACACAGGTGCTTACAGTAAATAAGCAAATAAATGAAGTTGTTTCTATCTTGCAACCTGTCAGCAATGAAATTTGAGACCAGAACAGCACAAAAATCAGAGGTGGGGGATTTAAGGAGCAGTGGGCAGCACTAAGTAAATGCTTTCCTTGCATACAGGTTAGAGTATCAATAATGACTAGAAGTATCAAAGATTAGAGACAGCCCCTAAAAGGTTAGACTTAAAATGTATAACTTACAAATGAGTATAAGAGGAATAAGGAGAAAAGAAAGTTAAATAGAACTAATATTATAATAAATATAATTAATAAATCAGATAAAGACTAGAGTCACAGAAAGAGAAATCTAAAATAAAGTAGCAGAAAAAAATCTAACTGTACAAGGTGAAGCAATTTTTAAGATAATTTATGTCTACCTTTGATACATGCTATATAAAATATCAAAACCCTAGTAGGCTATTAGGATACATGCATACAATATGTGTGGCCAAATGTGTAGAATATTTTAAAGTGTTTAAGAAAGTGAAATTTATCTATCTCATCATATATATATATATCTCTGCAGTGTTCTCCTTCTCTTAGACTAGAATTGCCTGCTCATGCTTGACTCTGTTAAAACAGGCTCTTCATATTAATGGTACAGTAAAACTCAACTTTGCAAAGTCTGAAATATCTGTTTATTAAAATAGTGACAGCAAAATACCCATGCTGAATAGATAGACACGATGGAGACCCAGTTATTATATTGTCCTCCCGATATCTTCTGGCTTTCCATTTTTAACAAAATGTGTTTGGGCTGCGTTAGTCCTCCCATGCCTAGTCACACATACGTTTCTAAAGTGCCCCAAAGTGCTGCTGACAAAACCTGGATCAGCACCAAGGTTTTCTAAATATCAAGCCCGTGGTTCTTTCCATTACTCCAGACTGTTTAGTGTTCTAGTTACAATCAACGCTAGCCATTCCCAGGGGTAGAAAACTTTGAGAAGTTCCTACGATCTCTCTCTTTTCATTTTCCTTTGACTCTCAGTGCTCAGGTTGCACCAATTTACCCTGGAGAGGTTCTTCGGAGTCTTAATTGAGAACCACAAAAGATAGGAAGATCTTTAAGTGAGTAGCCCTTAGCGGATCGCTCTTCGGAATTTCATTTTCAACATGAATGGTCACACTTCAAGCAATGAATGAGAGCATTGTTCAGGGGGAAATGACGCACTCATCTTTGCCGAGCTGCTCAAGAGTCCCTAAGCCACTTAGGAGTGCGTCAGCATTTTCATTAGAAACCCATCATCAGGGAAAGTGCCTGGAGGCTGCCTCAGGAATTGATTTGCTGAGTCATTGCTAAGAAGAGGTGGCATAATGGGACCCACAAAAACATCATCAGCATAAATACCAGCCTCTTACAGAATGCTTCCTCTGGCAAAATCAACTCTTATGCTGCCCTTATTTTGACCCTGAATGTCTTCCTTGTTGAGGTTTTGTTTTCCTGCTTATGAAACATTCTTATTATCAGTTTATATCAATAGGCATTTGCTTCTCTTACTGGGTCACACTTGTTCTCAGCAAGTGGATAGAACACTAGGGTAGAGAGGAGGTCTTATCCATTGTACATCTCCTTATAATTGGTCTGACTGCCACACACCATGTGTTTTGAAAGAGAGTAACTGGATGTGAAAGGTAACCAATAATCTAAGATTTAATCATAATGTTAAGTATAATGAAAAAATTTGTGGCTTTGATTCACTCCCAGTTGAAGGGCTGGATGGCAATGATAGCAGTATGACAGTCTGCCTTCTGATGTTTCTCTTTCTCTAGAATGTATATATGATGTATATAGAATTCATTGGGCTCTGATTTAAATGGTTTCTTGGTCTATGGGGTATGTCAAGGACATTTTCCTAGCCATAGGAATGGTAGCGCTCCTGGAGACCAGCCCCCTTCTCAGCTCTGAGGGACAGTTTGAGAAGATAGAAGACAGTGTGCAAGGCACAGAGAATCAACTCCACATTGCCTGCCCGTTCTTATGATGGCACCAGAGGAGCCCTTTCCGGTTGCATCTCCCTCCAGGCTCTACAGTTTCAAATTGGGTTAGATCACAGAGTAACTCAGATGATTTATGATAGCATTTCTCTCCGTCCTGGAAATCAAGCAATCTGTTCTTAAAGATGCTCCTTAATATTACCGTAAAGTAGATTTTGGCTTAGTAGGAGAACCTAAGTGATTCTCATCAATAACTGTAAACCTTACATTAGTGGATGATTTCTTATGCCACTTTGGAGACTCACATTGAAGCTTGACAGTGTGAAAGACCTTTATCTCAAGAGTTTCAAAACTCTTCAACTGAAATTCACAAAAAGAAAACACACATGTTATAGATATATGTGCATATGTACACACGTGTATATGCCCATGTGTAGTCTCAGGATATACTTTGTTGCACACATATGTGTGCATGTGTATATGCCTGTTTGCATATGTGTGAATAATGAATATATGTATATGCAGGTGCACATGTGTGTGCATCCATGTTGAAGCTGGAGGTTGATGTCATTGCTTATCATCCTTGATTATTCTCTACCTCATATAATCAAGGAAGGGTCTCTTGTTGAATCAAAAGTTCATTGTATAAACTAGTTTGGCTAGCTAGACTGTTAAAGAGATTTCCTATCTTCACCTTCCAAAATTGGTCAGAAGAGACAAACAATGACACTTCATTCTGATCAGGGGAACAACCAATAAGACACTACAATCCTAAACTTCTATACAACAAACTTGGGCACACACAATTCCATAAAAAGAGAAAGAAACCATCCTATTAGACTTCAAGACACAGTTTAAACCCAACACATTATGTGAGTAATTTTGATAACTGACTTTCTCCATTGTACAGGTAGGTAATCAAACAAAAAATAAGCAGAAAAACATTAGAGCTAAGTGATATCAGAGATTAAAAGGACCTAACAGATACCTACAGAATAGTTCACACAAATGCCTCAGAACACACACTCTTCTCAGCAATCTATGGAAGCTTCTCTAAAATAGACTGCATATTAGAACACAAAGCAAATCTTAACAAATACAAAAAAATTAAGTAACTAGCAACAATCTAATCAAGCTCAAAATAAAAGCAAAAGAATCTTTAAAAATGTCCAAACTCATGGAGTTTAAACAGAACACTACTGAATGATGAATGGATCAAAGAAAAAAATAAAAAATTGCTTAAACTAAAAGAGAATAAAACACAGTACACCAAACCTCTGAGGTACATTAAAAGAAGTCCTAAGAGGGAAATTTAGATCACTAAGTTCCTACATTAAAAAAATCAGAAAGAATAAGTAACTTAAGAATGTGACACAAGAATCTAGAAAAATTAAGAATAAACCAAATCCAAAAACAGTGGATGGAAAGAAATAATAAAAATAAGGGCAGAAATTAATGGATAGAAATAAACAAACAAACCCTAGAAAATCAAAGAATCAAAAAAACAGAGAATTGATAAAATTGAGTATGTTCTTTAAAAAGATAAAAGAGAGTGAAAAGTCCATAGCCTAATTAACAAGAAATATGAAAACATCTAAATTAATAAGTTAGAAATAAACAGGGAAGCACTGAAACAGAAACCAAAGAAATTTGCAAAATCAAAGGGAATACTTTAAAATCTATACTCAGTTGAGTTGGAAAAACCTAAAAGATATGTATGAGTTTCTAGTACATCTGAAACAACAAAGTTAAAATAAGAAGTTGATAACTTAAACATACTTATAACAAATAGGAACATTGAAACATAATAAAAATTCTTCCAAATAAAAAAAAAAACCCAAGTCCAAAGATGGGGAATTGAGAAGGAAAATTCTACTAGACTACAACAAATACTTGTCAAGTTATTCCAAAAATTAAAGACATAACTAACCCATCAAAACTCCTCTGAAGCCAATATAACTCTAATACCAAAGCCAGATAAAGACACAAAAACAACAACAAGACTACTGCCCAATACACAGGATGCACAGAGTTCCAAAATTTCTCATAGAAACATTTACCAACCAAATACACACACACACACACACACACATATATGTATCAAAAGATCATCCAACATCATCAAGTTGCTTTATTACAGAGATATAGGGATGGTTCAATACAATAAGTCAACAAATGGAGTAAATAATATAAAAGAACTTAAAAACAAAAATCATAAGATAATCAATAGATGGAGAAAAGACATTGGACAGAATCCAACATGTCTTCATGCAAAAGTCCTAGAGCAAGTTGCACTATAAGGAACATACTTCAACATTACCGAGGTTGAATATGATGGAGCTACAGCCAATCATTCCAACTGGAGAAACTTGAAGCAATCTGGTTCAAATTGAGACTGAGACAAGGCTGCTCACAACATTCACTCTTTTCCAATATAAGGAAAATTGAAAGGATCCAAATAACAGAAGTCAAGTGATAAAGAAATCAGATGATATGATGTACATTAAAGATCCCGAAGATTCCACCAGAAAGCCTCTATAATTATGAAGACTTACATCAAAGTGGCAGGATTCAAAGTTAACATAAAAAAAAATGGTAGCCTTTGTATGGACAAATAACAAATGTACTGAGAAAGAAAACAGAATTCGTATCTTAAAAATTAAACAACAGCCAAGTTCACCATGACCTTTACAAATAAACCTTACAAGGAAGTCAAAGGCATCTAGAGTGAAAACTTTAAGGCCCTGAAGAAGTTTGGGAGAAGAGTAAAAGGTGGAAAAACCACACTGCTCATGGTTTGGAAGAATGAATAGTGTGAAAATCATCACACTACTAAAAGCAACTTATGGATTCAATGCAATCCCATCAAAAATCCCCTTAACATTCTTCACAGAGACAGAAAAGAAAATCCTAAACTTCATGTGATGATACATAGACGCTGGGTAGCCAAAGCAACCCTGAGCAAAAGGAGAGATGCTGAAGGGATTACCATACCGGGTGTCAAGTGATATACAGAGCCATAGCAGCAAAAATGGCGTGGTCCTGGTCCAAAGAGAAATGTAGACGAGTGGAAGAGGATGAAAGACCTGCACTTAAACCCAGGCAATTGCAGCCACCTGATATTCAGCAGAGATGCCAAAAGTACGTACTGGAGGGAAGCCAGCATCTTCAATAAACAGTGCTGGGAAAACTGAATGGCCTCAGGTAGAAAAATGAAATTAGAGTCTTATCACTCACCTTGTATAAAAATCAACTTCAAGTGGATCAAGGACTTCAAAGTGAAACCCAAAACTCCAAAACTACTAGAAGAAAACCTAGGGAGTATCATATGAAACATAAATACAGGAAAGGACTTTCTGAATAGAACTCCATTTGCTTGGCAATTAATGCCAACAACCAGGACCTCATGAAACTAAAAACCTTCTGTTTAGCAAAGGAAACAATCCATTGAATGGAAAGGATACAAAACCAGAAACCGGGAGGAAATCTTTACCAGATACACACCCAACAGAAGTTTAGTGTCCATAAAATAAGAAGAGCTCAAAAAACAAAGCATCAAGAAAATAAATTACTCAATCAGGAATTGGATGTTAGTTCTCAAAAGAAGAAATACCTTGTTCAGAAAAAAAAGTGTTCCATATCCTTTTTGGTAAATCAGGAAAATGAAAATTAAAAATATTTTAGGTTTCATATTATCCCAGTCAGAATGGATAGAGTTGAGAACAAAATGACAATGGATTTTGGTAAGAATGTTGGAAAAGGGAAACAAATATTTATTGACTATTGGTACGAATTCAAACTGGTGCATCCACTGTGCTAGTTAATGTGGAAATTCCTCAGAAAGCTAAGACCAGACTGACTGTATGACCCAGATATACAACTCCTGGGCATAAACCCATATACAATATTCTGTATCCTGTACAATGACACTTGCTCATCCCGTTCATTATTGCTCTATTCACAAACGATAGGAAGTAGAAGCAGTCCAGATACCCACTAACTGATGAGAGGATTGTGAAAATGTGGTAAATATACACAAAGAGGTACTACCAAGTTGTAAAGAAAAATTAAATCACAAACATTTCAGGTAAATAGATGGAACTCGAGATTAAAATATCTAGTGAGATAACCTAAAGATAAACATGGCAAGCTTTCTCTTACATGTTGACCCTAGCTCTGAAGCTTAAGATTTGCATGTATAACTTGGAACAACTGAAGAATCCAGGAAAGTAGATAGGCATAATTGGTGGAAAGGGAGGCGGGGCTCTAATGAGGTAGTAGAATACAGTTGCTGTGTAAGGAGGGGAAGGCAAGGGCAGGGGTGGAAAGATAAGTGAAGGGGTGGATGGGAAGATAAGTCAGCAGGGAAATGTGGGGAGTGACACATAACACTGAGAATCTCTCTACAAGTCAAGGAGAAACCCACTGAGAAAAAAAAATAAAGCCTATTTTATAAGCTTTCTTTAACACACACATGTATGTTTGTTGGCAAGTATGTATGTATAGTATGTATGCATAATTGAATGCACCACACATAATGAGCCCCTCTCCAGAATCCATAGACTATTACATAATAAATGTAGTTCTAGGAAGGAGATGGTTCCCTTCAAGTTAGTAGTCAGGGTGAGGATGATCCAAGAAGCCCCAAATCGGTACAAGCGTTACCTGACAAAATGAGGGTAAGACCCAAAAGTTGAAAACACCACACACTTTGGGTATGGGACTGGGAGAAATCAAGATGGCTTGGGCTGCCTGGAAGCCTCCTCCCTGAAGGCTCACTCTCATAGTGGTAGAAAGTGCTGGTGGGGGGTGGTGAGCTTTAAGTCCTGTGAACTACGATAATGATTGGCAGTGCAAGTCATACCTGATGGTACAATAGTGTCACTGGTATCTTGAGGGTGACCAACGGCGGTCTGATCAGGTTTAAGGCTCACTTATTAAGAAAGAACCCATGCCTGACGCTCTAAACTGGGCAAAAATCCCCTGGCTGGAGAGGTCATAGACCTTAAAGGAGAACCTAATTCTACCATTTTACTAAACTACCATGCCCCACATAAGTTTTATAGATACTTGTCCAATACCCACAGGTAAGTGCAGCTCTCAGCCTTCAAGCAAGAGGCTTATTTTCACATCAGATGGAGAAACTTCTTCTTTAATGTCAGATTAAAGTGCCAACACTCATTCACTTGTCTGCCCGCAGAAGAGGGATTTGCAAACTTCTGCAGTCTGAGTTGCAGCCTCCTCAAGCAAAGTCAGAAGGAAGAGTTTGCAGACAGAAGAATTCATGAAGGGAAAAATGTTTAGCCTGCTAAAGAAAAAGGTCAACAGCATGATCCTCACATAGTTCAAGAAACAAAACAAAACAGAAAACCCAACTGATCAAAGTGCAGAGAACAAGAGACTATGGAACACCTGTCTCCAAATGGGGCAACTAGAACATCTCCAGGATCCAAGGCTCACGGGGCAGCACGGAAGAGGGTTGTATAAAGATTGTAAGAGCAATGAGGACTGCTGAAACTGATCTCTTCTGTGTGTGACAGGACTGTTACACCCATGAACTACAATATGATTGCCTGCGTAAGAACACACCTGTCAGCATCACAGTTTGGGTGTGAAAGGTACACAAGGCTGGACCCCAAGTTGAAGAAGCACAGGTCGTAGTTGGCTCTGAGGGAGGGAGAATCAGTTTTCTTTAGGGATAAGTCACCCGATCTCTTGGCCATGTCTATGTGGTCAAACCTATACCCAGTAAATATGGACATTGCTGACTAGATTCAGTAGTCATACTATAGAGTAATATAAGTGAGTAGTATAGTAAGTTATATTGCAGGGGGAAATGACGTGGATTTTAGAGTGCAATGCAGGGGTGTGACACATGAGGAACTGGAGCAAGAGGGGAGGAGTCTCAGGAAACTCTTTCAAATATCTAGCATTCATGTATAATCCGCTGATGCACCAGGATTATAAACAGATAGGTCATGCCCACCAGGATTTTACTGAATCCTAGGGATGCTGCCTCTGTTCCTCATCGCTCCGAAAGAGATAACAGACATTGGCAATGATGGCCACTTTCCTAAGTTTCTACCCCACGCTGGAAGTCTCTCACTCTCTCCTACAGTAAGAGAACTATGCCTCTCGAACTTCATGGAAAAGCAAAGGTTGGAAACACCTTTCAACCCTGGCCTTGCATTTCTCATTCCTGGTCTTTGAACAAATTATTTCCCACTTTGGGTGTTTTCACAACTGTAAAATCTGGATCATAACAACACCTTACATTCTGCCTAGTGATTTAAATATTCCCTAGGTTATAGCAAGTAGGTAACTGAACTGTATGGATACTCTAAGCTAGCTGATAAAGAGGATTCCCCTTGAGGCATAGATGTGGGAAGAACACGGCTAATTCTTATTGAACTTGCTGTGATGGGAGAGTATTGCCTTGTGAACCAGGAGACGTTGATACTGGTAAAACTTATGCCATTGTCACAGCCCATTTCTATGACAAATCAGGAGTTGTACTAGTTGACCAATCTGGTCACCGATTCAGTAGCAGAAAATCCCAAAGGAATGATCTGAATTGCTGATATATGAATAACCCAGTGCCGCCGGTAAAAATGCAGACTGCGAGATGCACACAGAAATTCTATTGCACTCAGTGAGGGTGGGAACAGGGAAACTATTTTTAATATCTACTCCAGGAGTCTTAAGAAGCTTTTGAAAATGTGTTCCTCTTTGAGATCTGTCAGATTAAAGTGCCAACACTCATTTATTTGTCTGCCCTCAGAAGAGGGATTTGCAAACTTCTGTAGTCTGATTTGCAGCTTCTTCAGGCAAAATCAAAAGGAAGAGTTTATAGAGAAAATATCATATAAATAGCAAAATGTTTAGCCTACTAAAGAAGAAGGGTCAACAGAATGATCCCAGGTAATTGCAGAAGTCACTTTGTATGCAGGCAGCGCTGTTAAACAGGGAAGGTGCTAATTACAAATTATTCTTATCTCACCTACAAAGCCTTTTCCAATGTTCAGACATGAATTCTAGACATCACACGGCTCAGCACCCAAACACCAGGTATACACCAGGAAAAATCAAGGTGATAAGTATTCCATTTGTGGTTTTACAAATATGGGACCAGGGAGAGATATTCTCAAGGGAACTCTGACAAATAAGACCGACCTAAATATAAAGTAGGAGTGAAGTTGTCTGATTACACACACACATACGCACACATACACACACATACACACGCTTGCCTTCCCTTTCTCTATGGTTCCATTGGTTGCTGCGTCCATTACCTTTCACAGAGAGCATATACACATCATATCACAAGCTTAACCTTAATACACTGCATGTAGCATGCATGGTCTTGAAGATGCAGGAAGCCACACTCACTAATGTGGGCAATGTCATACAGGTAGTGAAGGAGCTGTGGACTCAGACCCCGGGTCACTATCATCTTACACCACATTCTTTATGCATCTGCAATGAGATTCCATTTTCTTCTGTTGATGACAGTTTCCTCTTCAGATTGTTTTTATTTATTTGGATGACAGATTTGTTTCCTATTGACAAGAGAGCCAGCCTCTACTGACACGTGGTGATGTGACAGGGACTTTGCCAGCTAGCTTTGGGGCCTTGTGTCATTCACCTGTCATAGAAACATAATAAACAAGATTGTATTATTATCCCCACTTAACTCACAGCAGCAGAAGCAAGAACAATCGTAAGAAAACTTATATGCAGAGAGTTATTGAGCTCATAACTCTTGAGTCTCGATTTGAAGTAAAGTCTTCCAGTTGTGAAGCTTAAGTATGGGCTGTTATGCTTAACACAATTAATATAACTCAACTCTCTATTCCAGAGTTGTAAGGCTGAGTCTTAAATCTCAATCTCAAGGAAGGGAAAAAAACATGTAAACTCATTACACTGCCTTGTATAGAACAGAGATTAAAGCAAAATAAAACAACCGTAAAACAACAACAAAAATATCTGTGGATCATCTAGCAGGAGGCCAAGAGGCAGACGTATCTTTATGTTCATTTCCTTCTTCACCTACTGTGCAGATAGCATATTTTTCCTCTCCATCTGCATGAGTTACCTTGTTGTTGCTATGAACAAACTACTTAAGGAAGGGAGGGCTTATGTCAGCTCACAGTTTGGAGGTACTTAATGGCAGGGGATGAAATTCACGCATGGCAGGAGGTGTTGGCCAGATACCATCAACACTCAAGAGACAGAGAAAGCAAATGCTAATGCTCAACTCACTTTCTCCATTTTATTCCTTCTAGGACCTCAGCCCACAGAAATTTACTGTCTGTGCTGCGGGAGGTCCTTCTGTCTGTGTGTTGCTTTTATTGGCTAATGAATAAAGAACCACTCTAAGCCTATGGCAGGGAAAAACAGAACTAGGTGGGAAAGCTAGGCTGTATGCTGGGAGGAAGAGGGCGGAGTCAGAGAGATGCAATGGAGCCATCGTTGGAGAAAAACATGCTGAAATTTTGCTGGTAGGCCATGGCCTCATGATGATATCTTAATAGATTAATAGATATATTAATAGATTAATAGAAATGGGTTAAATTAACATGTAAGTTAGCCAATAAGAAGCTAGAGCTCATGGGCCAAGCAGTGATTTAATTAATACAGTTTCTGTGTGGTTATTTCAGGGCTAAGCAGCCAGGAACCAACAAGTGGCTCCTTTCCTCCAACATATCTGCTTTTAGAGCAGGTATCTTCAGTTTGAGTTGGGGTCTTTGATGTATTTGGAGTTGATTTTTGTGCAGGGTGAGAGATACGGATCTAGTTTCATTTTTTTTTATTTTATTTTTTTATGTGTAGCTCTCTGGTTTGGCTGTCACCATTTCAGCTTATTTTCTGAGGCAGAATCTGTTACTGAACCAGCAAGCGCCTGGGTCTGCTTGTCCTTAAGTATCCTCCATGCCCATAGCCACCAGTGAGCCCCCATGCTGTGGGTGCAGAACACACTGCACAGGTTTTCATGTGGGTGCAGGGGATGCAAACTCAGTTCTTCATGCTTGCACAAGCACTTTGCCTACTGAACCATGTCTCCAGCCCAAGAGAATTTGTTATTTTTACACTCATTTATACTCAAGGAGGGGTCAGCTATTCATCATAAGTACCTTTTAACATTCACACAAGTTTATGACTACCGTCACTTCTGGTTTGGGTAAGCAGATCTTAACTGTGGTTCTCTGTAGCCTCCCGTGTATTCACAATTGTGGATAACAATTCACAGTGCAGTTTTGGGTCTTTCACAGCTGAATGTTTTTGTTTTTGTTTTTAATATTCTGCTTGTTTAGATTTTCTGGTACTGAAGGGACTGAGAACTCTGTACAACCACTATGCGTCTCTGAGATTCTGCCTCTTCATGCTTCTGGTCTTGTCTTTATGTCTTACAGCATTAGGGTGTGCGTTAGCTGTGGTCCACTTAGCACTAACTTAGCATTATAGATGGTCTGAGATACAGATAGATGGTAAGTCTTTTATTCTCTTGCCTACAGATATACAGTTATTTAAATACTGTTCTTGGGGAATCTGTTATTTCTCATCTTGTCATCTTTACACCATCAGTTTTCCATGCAAAGATTCTCCTCTGTCCTAGCCTACAGATCCTATGGCTATTAAAAACCCACTCTGCATGGTCCCTGTCACTGCACATATGTAATAAATACTGAAATCCCACGGCATTAGCCCTCCAGCTTTTTTTTACTTTGTTTTAAATTCTATGAACTTTGCATTCCTATAAAAACCATCCTCTTGAAATGAAAGCCTAATGTTCTGATTGAAGTATTGAGTTTAGGGATCGCTTTGGAGAGCGTTGATGTCTACACAATGTGGAAATTGCTGCCTTGAGCAGCACACCCTGCACCATTTAGTAGCGCTTGGCTTCTCGCAACAGCGGGCGGCACTTACTTCCCTGTGTGCATCTCACAAGCGTTTCGTCAGATTTATGCTTAAGTAATTTATCCCAATACTCTTACAAACGCCATGATTCTAAAAGTTTCATTTTTTAAATTATTATTTGCTACTCACATACGAACATGCTGCTGATGTTAATATAGCTATGTTTTTATCATGACACCATTGTGAAATTGGCTTGCTAGTCCTGGCAGCGTTTTGTAGATTCCATCAATCTTTTGTATGCTGTCCCAGCTTTCAGTTGCTGTGATGAGCCCTATGACCAAAAACAATGTGGGGTGTGAAGGGCTTATTTCGGCTTATTCTTCCAGGACACACAAGTGCACCATTGAGGGAAGCAGAAACCATGGGGAACACAAATGGCTCTTCTTCTTCTCCTTCTCCCCTGCCTCCCCCTCTACCCAGCCTCTTCCTTAGGCTCATGCTCGGCTGCTTTTCTCACGCAGCTTGGACTCACCTGTGCACTGAGGTATTGGCCACAAGGCGGTAGGCTCCCTACATCAATTATCAATGAAGACGATGCTCCACAGACAAACATGCAGACTGATCTGATGAAGGGGATTTTTCAGGGGAGGCTGCCTCTGTGCAGGTGTCTCGAAGTGGCTTCAGGGTGAACAAGAACCTGTGGCTGTGGCTACTAGCATCCCATTCGCAAGTGAAGAGAGTTTTGTTTCTTCCTTTCAAATCGGATGCCTTTATTGTCATGGTTTGGCCAGATCAAATCTCCAGCATGTGGAGAAACAGAGGTGAGAAGCAAAGAAACCAAAGTAGCCAGACATGGTGGTGCATGCCTTTAATTCCAGCACTCAGAAATTCCAGAGGCAAACGAATGTCTGTGAGTTCAAGGCCAGCCTGGTCTACAGAGTTCTAGAATAGCCAGGACTACACAGAGAAACCTTGTCTTAGAGAGAGAGACAGAGACAGAGACAGAGACAGAGACAGAGACACAGAGAGAGAATACACATTATAGACTTAAAGGGATCAGTATTCTGTGTTTTCTCATTGACTGTGGCAGCTGTAGACTTATGCATGCCCTTCATAAAACTGAGAACATGTCTTCCATTCTCCCTGATTCCACTTTGTCAAATATTCTGTACCAGGAATATTTGAGGTAGCCATGTCTATGAAGGCTCTGGACAGCCTCAGGAAGCTACACAGTGTTGCATGATGTAGCTTTTGCCTTATGGTCCAAGTTTTTTCTGTTGTTATTGAAGCATGCCATGGGACCAATTTAGTGACACATGTGTACCCCTGGAAGTTTAAGACAAATATCCCCACATGGGGGCAACTTTTGACCTATGATAGAAAGGCAAAGATGCTCTTCTCATCTCCCCATAACCAGAACCTTCCTATGATACAAACAATTCCATAGCTACTCCGGGCATCAGACTGAGATGGAGTGTGCCAGTGATGCTTGGTGCCAAACAGATATCAGCCAGAATAATTCTTTTCCTTCATTTCCTTTTCAGTTTCATTTTTCTCAGTCTTGTTTCCCTTGAACATACTTATATATACTTGAATATTATTTCTAGTAAAGAATAGCATATAATCTATTGCTCTCTAGGAAGCCCAAGCTAGCAAAGTATGCAGATATGAAACTTGAGACATAATGATTACTTTGATGATGTGACAGGAATCACTACTAGAGGGGGAGTCTGACCCATGGTGATGGGTGAAGCTAGTGCAATCGCAGATGAAAGAAATTGAGTCCACCGTGATAAGTCAATGCTCTGATGCTTTCGCTTCTTCTGGAGTCCGGTGTTGTAGACAGAACACTTTCTTGTTTTAAAACCTCTTCAATAGATTTTCTACTGATTGCAGTTGAATTGCATCCGCATTAGTATTTCAATTATCATTTGCCTTATATTACAAAATGGTTTTACATTGTAAGATTTAATAAGTATGGAGTTGGAGAGATGGCTCAAAGCTTAGGAGTACTTGTTGCTCTTGCAAATGATGTGGGTTTGATTCCCAGCACCCACTTAGTGGCTCACAATCATCCATAACTCCAGTTCTGGACATATGATACCCTCTTCTGATATTAGGTACCAGGCACATGTGTGGAACACAGATGTGCATGTGAGCAAAACATACAAAGTAAATAAAACAAAGTAAATCTAAAAATAAAATTAACCTGTGACTATTTGTTTCTCTCTTTTGGCTTCACTGTTTTGGGTGAAAGTATTTCATGCTCAAGGACCTGTTTTAAGTTTTAATGTGAGGTAAAGCCCTGACTTTTTCTGCATTAAACAATTGCATACTCTAATCTGCTCAACTAATCTTTCATCTTTTACTTCTCCCATAATCTAAGAGGTTTTGTCTTTTAATATAATCTCCTCTGTTTATGAGCTTAGCTGGGGGTTAAGATGTGCTCCAGAACAAGAATATATCAATTATCTGTCATTAAGAGGTGGCATTAATGATCACCTGTCACCATTTACATTTTAGCTCATTGCACTTTCTGTATGGATTTGAGTTTTTCATTGAAAAATTCGAGTTATTTAATCACATGAGCACTGTGTATGAAACTTGGACAACAGCAAGGTGAATATGGTAAAATGGTGGCAGAAACAAAAGTAGAGGTCATTAAAGCATCTGTCCAGTAAAAATACAATATAAGCAACTGAAGTACTCATCAAATGGTCAATCTTACCCAAATGCATAAAACTGATAAGTGTTCAGGCAGACATTTTCTGGCAAAAGCTCTGCTATGCAAGAAAGGTGTTGAGTAAACTCTTCTAGGTAAATGATAGTTCTTACTTTCAAAGAAAAGAAGTGGAAAATATTTAGGGAATGAGCTACAGCATCATCAGCATCAGAGGCACATCTGTTAATTGTTAAGTTGACAGTTGGAGGAGGTTCGAAGGCACACATGCTGCAGTCAGTAAGAATGTGCTGTATACCCGCCAAGTTCAGGATGCCTCGGACCTAGAAGTGAAGATGAAGGATGGGATTAAAGAGCTGCTGATTTTAACTGCCGGGGGTCTCTGGAGCTAACACAGAAGTCTTCAAGGAGGGAGGAGTCTTCTGTGAAAGGCATTGTCAGCCTCCGTGCAACAGACATGATTCCCAGCGGCTGAAGCCGTTGTGTGGGGATGAGTGGGAGCTGCAATGGGTGACCAAGTTTAAAACCTTAGTCGGGTGACCTTAGTCTACTTCAGTGAGAACGCACAGAAGGGGGAAGCCCGCCTAAACGCCATCCCTCCTAATCACTGCGCTTATGAACAGATGGACCCAGGAGCTACATTTCCAAATCTGACTGTTCATAATTCTAATCTATACCAGTCTCTGTTTTTGGCCATTTATACTGTTCTAAGTCACCAATCTGTCAAGTCTAGCACCAGTACCCTACTGTTTTAATTATTCTTTCATGATTTTTATTTGGAAAAAAAACCCCAATTCTTGGCAATCTAATGCCTTTATTCTTCCAGACAATTCTAGAATCACTTTGGAGTATATTAACCTGTAACCGACAATGGGGAGATGTATCGCAATTGTGACATGTGCTTTCCTGTTCAGACTTGGCACACTCCTTTGTTAAGTCACATTCCACGCCTTCCAGGCCTCCGGGACTGTCTTCACGTGCTATCACATCTTTTACCCACAGCTACTTCCTAGACCTTTGTTGCTGCTGCTTTAAATAATCTTGAATTTATTGGGTCCTTAAGAAAGAGTCAGGTCTTGACGACGTGCGTTATGTGTTCCTTTTTTGAATATAAGGAAGCTTGTGATTTCTGTTTCTTCATATTATAAAAAGCTCTTGCTGCCTTTAGTAGTTTAAAATTAATTTTATTACTAAGTAGTTTCTATCTTTTCCTGTGCTGTGACAAAATAAGGATTTCTCTTTCAATCTCTTCAAAGTTTGAAGCGGCATTTTCAAATCAGTCTTTGGAAGAATTTTAAAAATTATTTATCCTTAGTGTTGAGTACATTTTCCAAGAAGATTGCTGATTTCTCAGTTTATCACCGTAGGATTTTCTGTAACAGAAGATGACTCAAAAAGTGTAGTTATTTCATGATGTTCTATTTTCTTTCCCTCTTTTTTAAAAAATACAGTTGTTATTAAATATAATTGCACCAGTTTCCCCATTTCCTTTTCTCTCTTCAGGCCCTCCCAAGTTCCCTTCTCCAACTCTTTCATGTCCCCTGACTCTCAGATTGATAGCTTCTTGTCTTTGTTATTGTTGCTAATATCTGTATTTGTAAGTATAAATACATAAATAAATCTGCTTAGTCTGTTTTTGTTGTTTGTATGTACACGGTTTCAGGGTCGACCACTTTGTATTGGGTGACCAATCAGGGAGCTCCTCTCTCTTGAAGAAGCTCTTTCTCCTTCTCCCAGCAGTCCTTAGCAGCCTGTGTCTAGGGATGGGACCCTGTGAGAGTTCCACTTCCTCATTAGCGGATCTATTGACATTGACATTGTTCAGGTCCTGTTTGTGTGGCTATTTCTGTGAGAGACTTGAACAGCGGACATCCTGGTATTCTGGCTCTCACTTTATCTTCTCTCTTAATGAGATTTTCTTAGAGGTTATTTGATTTTAATTTTCTTTTTCTAATGAACCAGATAGTATTGCTAAAAGTGTATGTATATAACTTTCCTAGTTCAAATTTCATTAATTTTTATTTCACATATAGTCTTTCACTTTCTTTATTTCCTAGGTTAGTACCTTAATTTCTAAAGTTTATTAATTTGACTATTTTAATATAACTTTCATATTTTACTGCTTAACTTGAAAACACATAGTTATATGAATTTATAACTCTTTTTTAAACCACAACTGAAGGCGTAAGTCACTAACAATGCCACACCAGTTTGGAATTATGATTAATAGGGTGGTATTTATTTAAAGGGGAAAAAACTTACAGATCACCGTCAGCCCTCTGCGCAACCAGGAAGGAAGACTAGTCACCGGTGGAGCGGGAAGTGAAGAGAGAGAGGAGAGGGAAGTGGCCGCTTTTTTAAAGGGAGAGAGACCATGCCCCAATGGGTTGGTATCTCAGCCGCTATAGGCTGGAGGAGCGGGAGGACCTCCCGCAACACACAACTCACACATTTTAATAAATACTGAAATCACGGAATATATTTTGTAAGTTTATATTTATGCTCTTGGTTTTCTTTTAAACCCAAGAGTTTTAGAGAAACTGTGTGGGTTGTACAACTAATACGAGAATGGTTTTTTTTCATGCTCACATAATCACACATATACCTTACACACACACACACAAACCCTCATTCTTACTAACAGGATAGAAAAGGCACTGTTCACAGAACATGTTTTCAGGAATAACTCTGTGCTTTTTTTTTTTTTTTTTTTTGTCTTTTAAGAAAATGTACTTTAGGCCAGGCAGTGGTGGCATATGCTGTTAATCCCAGCATTGGGGAAAAAAAGGCAGGAAATCTCTGAGTTCAAGGCAGCCTGGTCTACAGAGCTACTTCTAGGACAGGCAAGGCTAGGCTACACAAAGACATTCTGTCTCCAAAAATAAAATGTACTTTGTCCTCCTAAATCTGCATTGGTAAATCGCTCAGGCAGAAGATGAGCCTCTGATATAAGTTTCTGTGGAGAAAAATGACTGACGTGGTCTCTCTGAAGTCAGGGAAGGGTGGAAGGGAGAGAGAACACTGGTACAGAGGAAGGGAAGAGGTATCGGCGAGGTGACACCAGCGCGCATGACTCTATAACAACCTCTCAAGCTCTTTACTATGGCTGTCTCTACTCACGCAGGAGAATAGGCTTTATACTCTTCCGTCACATGTAGTCACAGGGGTCTGAAAGGTGGAACAGGCAGTGTCTACAAAAGCCAGGGAAGTCAGCAAACACTCTCAGGAGGACGTCTGCTCCCTGGGAGTTCTCAGGCATCTCTAAGAAGGCTTTGCTTATCACTCTCAAGTGGGAGAATTCGAGGTAAAAGACAGTTCCCCTGGATCCACTAGAAACCGAGAAGATACAGCAGATATCTTTAGCAACCGACAACTGTACAGATTTCTCTGGAGGTAAATCTGTGGTATTCTAATTGTCAGTTTTACTAAGAAACTGACTAACTCCTATCTACACAATCAGACATTTTCTATGGCTCAGACATTTTTTTAATTAATCATGATAATTAGGAACAGAGCCCAGGAGTCAAATGGCCAGGGCAAACATCAAGGCTAAGTGCGAGCTGCAGAGTCTTGTGCAAATTACTTCTCATCTTAGTACCTTGGTTTCCTCCTTTGTACAGCAGATATAAACATTGCACCGAGCTGCGCCGTGGCTCATCAGTAAGGAAGCTAAAGATGTGTGAGCACACACCTCACCAAAACAGGGTTTCAGAAAGTCAGCTGTTATGTGTATTTGGATCCCAGCTATTTTAGCGTCCTTTCTTCAGCGTGCATCTATCTTTCCTCTGTTATCATACTTGCATTTGCTCTTGCTTCATATTAGGATGGAACTTCTCATGCTCACCCTCTGGGTTGCTCCTTTAATCTCGTGTGATGCCTTTGTTTTTCTTTGATATCAGAATCATATGCTTAGCAGCCGCGTCTGTGTTTTCTGCGCTGTCTCCCGTCTTACCTGTCTCTCACTTCATCCAAGGTCATCTCAGCACTGTCCCCATAACACAGCTGTCAGAAACTCTTTGAAGGACACTAAATGCTCTTGCTTCTTGCTAAGAGTCCAAATCTCTTTTCACTTTCTGAATGTTGTTTGTTTTTATTATTTTGGTATGTGATTTTTCCTTTGTCTTAAATGCTGTGTTGAAGTGTTCTGCATCTCACTGATAATCTCTTCTTCCTAGGGAAGTGGAGGCCAGTTCTGGGATCTCCTACCAATGGGCAGACTGTTCCCTGTAGCTTCTGTTTGTCTTGTTGGGTGTGGGTCTCTACCTGAGGTTTAAACACTGGGCGGGTACACTCAGATTCTAAGAAATTTGCTCTCTAATATGATGCTTTTTTATGTGATATAACTTGGCTTCCAGAGTGAAAAGATGAATAGAAGGAACTCAGGGAAAACCAGAAGCTATCTTGTTAGCAATGTTCTTTCTCTGCCTCCATCTACAAATACGTTCTCTAGGTCATTCTCTTCCATTCATTCATTCATGCAGACAGGCATTCAGTAACTATCAACTGCATATCTACTCCATACTAAGCACTGATGACAAATTGCCTGCAAAATATATTTGATCTCATTCCGTAAGAGGCACACACAATCTTATAAATACATAATTGTCAATTTCTGAGTACTGTTTGAGAAGGAGTAATGGGGTGGGTAATATATTCCGGAAAGGAAATAAGTCCAATCTCAGAACTGATTAGGGAAGACTTCTCTGGCATTGCCATTGAAGCCGATAATGGAAGGGTAACTGGAAGCATCTCAGTGGGAGAAACAATGAGTGCAGGCATGGTGAGCCAGACCTGAAAGAAACTCTATGGCAATAGGGCAAATGTGAGAGAAAGGGTGGCGGGCCGTGCTCTAGATGGGGCTCCCAGGGCCAGGTGGGACACCCTAGTCCTGCTACTAATGCTGGGATTTGCCCTACAAGTATTGAAATGTAACTAATTGAGCTGTAAGCAGAGCAGCCCTTTTGCAGAGTCTCTCTGACTGGAGAGGCAAGCTTGATTAGATAGTAGGTCTTGGACACAGCGAAATCATATGGGGGCTAGTAGCCTGTGCTAGAGACAACCCCTTCTGTCAGGATGGCTTGTGCAGCCGTGGGACACAGTGAGTTGTCTGGGGATGCAATCAAAATAAAAATAGCAAGAATTAGATTGCAGATGGAGCTTAGCAGTAGAGTGCCCACCTAGGATGCATAAGGCTCTAGATTTCACTCCCAATACAAGGGAAAAGATGCGATAAAAGATTGGAGGGGAGCCTAAGGGAGGGACGCAAGAGGGTGATGCAAGAGAAGAGCAGAAACCTGGTTGGGTAGTCGAGGTTTTTACTAACACAAGTAGAAAGACTAGATTTGTAGAGAAGGAAAATGTCATTTTCGGCACTGTTTCAGATAGGAACACCATAGACATTTGAGTAATAAAGCTGAGGGTACTGCCAAAATACAGGTCTGGAGTTCAAAATTAAGTTTGGGTCTAATTAGTGAGATTTAAAACTCTTTGGTGAATAGACTCATATGGGTGTTTAGTAAATCTACAAGACAGGAGTTAACGTTCAGTGAGAACTGAGTTAGTTCTGAACCTTGCAGAAATCCGTATTGATTGGGTTGGTGAAGAAAACAGCCAGCAACCCAGAGCTGGTTCACAGCATGGAGAGAAAATCCGGAGACAGGTGAATCTGCAAAAAGTCAAAAGTGTCAAAGACGAAGTTCTGGGACCAGGGTCCTTCCTGATTCTCAATCCAGAATTGAGAAGTTATGAAAGCTTCTTGTGTGAGAAGATGTGGATAGAAATGGTAGTTGGTAAAGGGAGGAGATAAAGGAGAAGGAGGCTGGATGCGTCACACTGTCTGTAGAATGTCCTACGTAGTGAGATGCCTTCAGCTAGGAAGAAAATCGCTGCAGCCCTCAGGTTCACCTCCTTGCTCTTCCTCTTCACCGGCTAAGGACATTTGAACGCGTTTTCTGTGAGTGATTTATTTATGAAATTGGGATTAAAAATTTGGACTTCTCTCATTGCAGCTAGTGGATTCGGCGAATTTTGATTTCACAAGTGTCCCTTCCAGGGAGCGGCTGGTACTGAAGAACGCTCAGCGAGCAGAAGGTGGACAGCTCGTCTGAATGTCACCCCAGGCTCCCTGGCAGTCTGCTCACTGCTGCAAAACTCTCTTTTCTCATATTTAAAATAGATTTTACTTAAAGGTACCAGACTCATTGCCCATTGTATGCCACAGATTTAAATTCTTCTTCATTTGATTTGAAGACAAAATCACCCCCATCAACACAGACAAAGGCAACAAAGGTTACTTGCCAGCTAAGGTCTCAGAAAACAGAAGATACGCTCACGTGTTACTTCCCTGAACAAACAGGGAACTCTGCTGCCGTTCTTCAAGGGAGCGACCCCACAGCCCAACCATAAGTCCTCACCATGGAATATTCTGCATTGTTGGAATTCATCACTGTGAATAGCTGGGGCTTGACTGGCTGAGCCCAGGCCTCTCTCCCACTAGCCTGACACATTACGATACAGCTGATTCAAAAACTTACCTCTGTGATCTTCTCTTCAGTAGAACACGCTTCTTTCATACCTCACAAAGGCTAGACAGTATATAGAGGAGGGATGCATTCCCCGTCCCCACCTGCCTAGTTATCCCACAAAGGCCTCCGCAGCACAATGCAGCAACATCCATCCACCTGGCCTGTGGCTCTCGGAGCTATTTTATTTTTTAAATTGTTCTCTGCCCCCATTTTAAAAGTCTTTTGTTATATGTTACTATGACACTATTTTCTACTTTCCTTTGAAGATTCTTCATGTATCAGAGGAACATTTTAACATCAATATAGAAAGAGCTCCCTGTTTAAAAACATTGTACATAATTCCACGGCATGGCTATATGACGATGTGTTTCGAGGCCCTAATCAACAGTCTTTCCACTGGGCTCCAACATTCTGTTATAAACAGACACAGCATTGCAGCTATGCCTCTCTGCACATGGGCAAGTATATCTGTGATACAAATTCCTGAATTTATTTTGGTGTTCTTGGGCCAAAGGGTATTTGCATTTGTAATTTTGACAGATACCAATAAATTGCCCTCTGTGGGGATTTTATTCATTCAAATTTCCACCAGTAATATATAAAAGGAGTCAGCTTCCCACCGCCTTAGCAGCAGGCTAGGCTTTGATCTTATGGAATTTTGCCAATCTCGTCAGTTAAAAAATGGCTTGAAGTGTAATTTTTACTTCTGTTTTTTATTGTATATGGGCACATACATCTTTTATGTAAGGATCTTTGGGTTTCTTTCTTTCTGTTCACTGTTCATATGCAGGGTAACTTTTTCTCAGATATTTTAAGAATAAACAAACACCACCCATCTCATCTATAATTTTTACACTCTAACTTCAGACTTAGTTCTTATTGTTTTGGGCAGGACCTCTTCTCCCTTAATTTTCTTGTAATATTCATGTAAGTGTGCCCATCTAGAGAAGGGATACACGAGACTATTATTAGAAGGCGAAGGAGCAAAGAAGATGTAATTTATGGCTGACATTCAAACTCTGCCTTTTTTTTTTTTTTAACCTGTGATTCTGGCAGACTCTCTCTACGTAAATGGAGCTTCATTTCTTTTCCCAGTTCTAAAAGAAGTGTGCAAATTGAAGACTGTGTGCAACCTTTGTCTAGTAGGCCCCAGAACGACAGCTCCCAAGACAGTAGTTAGGGAAGTGGTAGAGAAAAGAAGAGGATTTCGGGGAAATTGTCAAGGAGGAGTTTGCCCTTCCAACCACCTGCCAGTCATCTGGAAACCCAGTGGCAGCTAAAGAAAGCAGTCAGGTCTCTGTCATGGCGAGGGGGAAGGGAGACGGAATGTCACTCTCAATAGAGACATTGACATGGTAGAGGAGATATACCATGACATGCTCCCTGCCAGGGAAGAGCCTCATTCCCTAGGTGTACATATCTGATCCACCTCATGCCTTAAAAATAGAAATGACAAGCCTAGTCCGGGGGCTGCTCAGTTGTGGGAAGGAAGCATAATTGTATGCAAAACTGAACCCAGGAATGCTCACATGGACAAGGGCTTAAGCCATACTGTCTTTGAAGATGAAATGCAGAATCTGATTTGAAACCTGACCAAGAAGCCCAACAAAGTAACACCAGGAGACCTTGGCTTTAGTCTAAGCTGTGCCATTTATTAGCTGTGTGTTCTGACACAAGAGGTTCAAGTATTTGGGGGTTTGGTTTCCTCTGAGGGAAAACGGAAGAGCACTTGGCCAATAGAAAACAGTTGAAAATTATTTGTGTCCCTCCACTCAAGCTTTGAGCAGCCATTGGGACATTGGCCTTCCCACATGCCATGGAAGCAAGGTGTTGGCCTCTTTTTTCAGCCCATCAGCCTATACACCCGTGCTCACAAGAGATGAGCTAGCCCCACCCTAACTCCTCCCCCTCACCCCCTGCCTTCTTCTTTAGACCCTTCTCTATTTCCTTCTGACCCCCAACTATTTGCCTCACTTCTCCTTTTCATAGACAGGTGACTTTGCTCTTGGCACGTCACTTCGATCACATGACAAATGAAGCTGTCTGCCATTCACCTCCCAGACTGCAGCAGGTGCCTTAGCTGAGCATCCTGCACAGAGTCTGCCGTCACTCTCATTGCCTCTAGATAACCAGGTTTCAGTGTCTTTTCAGTACTCTAGTGTGGTCAAAGAATCTCAGGCACAGGAAGAGATTCACAATGTCATCCAGCCTCAACTGTCACCTGCTTCAGAATTCTTCATGCGATATCTGGGTCAGAACAACAGTTAGGGAGGGGTTTAACACTCTTCTGGACAAGAAACACATGGCTCCAGGGGTCTCTAATTGCAATATCTGAGGAATGACAATACAGGGCTTTTGCTTTGGCCCTTTGAGAAGCAGTGTGACACTGATCCACTACTTTTTCTTCCTCTGGTATCCTAAATTAGCAAAAAAACATTTGTCAGTTGGCAGTCCCAAACTAGTGTTTATTTAATCGTAAGCAGACCAGATACAAACCTTAATCTAAGTAGGTATTTTGTGTGTTTTTGAGTGTTTCTGATACAATGATTACACCTTATGAAGCATTTTCCACTAAAATTGAGATAGTCTGCAGATATGTCAGGATTGGGAGGTTGGAGAACAAGGATTCTATCACAATTGTCTTGTTAAGTGTTGACTTTAGAAGAAGCATCAAATGTATTCAGACAAAGAAGACAATCATCCATTAGAAACGGGTGCAAAAAAGGTTCATTTACCAATATTGAAAAATATTCAAGTAAAACATGACTTTAATTTTTTTCCTGATGACTTTTGAGAATGCATTTCTCCTTAGATCCTTCATTATGTCATTGCAATAATGATGCTATTTCTAAGAAGTATCATTATCCTCTGAAGGAAACATGAATTAACCTGACTTGCAATAATTTTTTCTCATGGTATTTGAATATATCTGTTGACTTGGGGAGGGAGCAAGCTATCCTCCAGTGGCCACATGAGCCGAACTCCCAGTTTCAGGTTAATAGGGGTCTCTTAGAGGGGTGCAAGGCAGAGAGGTTCAGAGAGAGAGGGGTAAACTACGATGAAAACTTGTTGCAGTCAAGTATTGACAGGGTCAATCCAGGCTAGTCACTGCTTACGGAACTGATGCTCATGGAAGATTATTTTCTGGCACAAATCTACATGTGGAGAATTTGGTATCTGTGGAAAAAAACAACTCACCTACGGGACTCTGAAGGAAAACTGCCTCCCTAGGCTTTTTAGCATATCAGTAGTAATTTGCCTCACTTGGGGCTAATAGAAGGAGCTGGGTCAGAGGGAAAGCTGATCACCTGAGGAAGAGTTCCAAAGTTGTGATTTGGGTGATTTGGGATGGAACTTAGAGAAGAACTTCACTACTTAACTTTCACTGCTAGGCCCGAGGAGACTGGTGGTTTGGCCTATTGCTGGTTTAGGCCAGCTACTTTGAGAAAAATCGAACTAGCATAATACAGCGGAAAGAACATTGGCTCAAGCATCGGCAGATCAAAGTCCTCTGTGATTTAGCCGCCTTTCTTCATCAGTAAATGAGCATGATTACTGTTAATATTTCTTTAAGCATTAATTTTCCATGAACTTTTGCAAAGATCATATCTAGCTAGCCTTCATATCTTCAACCCACAGCTCACTGGACCTATTGGTTTTAAATTTCCATGTAATTAAATGGCAAATTCCCCATCACCACCTTTCTCTCCCACATGTCTGCTGTGTACCCTACCCATATCCCTTGCCCCCCCCTTGAAAATGACAGCATTTTCTCTAGCATCACATACCCTCATTGAAGGCTAGTTTTTCTAAAGATTTTTTTATGAGATAGGCAAAATATTTTTCATAAGATTTCCGATTAGAGTTGCCAAATAAGTTGCAAGACATCAACGTACATTTTAATTTCAAATAAGTAAAAATGTTTAAGGATCAGCATCTTTTTATTTAACATTTAGAACAACGTATGCTAAAAATGTTTATTATTTCTATAACTGGGTATCCTATATCTTGATCATAAACTTTATAATTCATACCTTTCACCATAATTTTCTCCTACTGTCAGGATCCCATAATCTCTCTTTGAGTTATTGTTCCATGATTCCCTTCTTCCATTATTACTCTCAACTGTGAATGCCTGTACCCATCCAATTTCTATCTGTATCCATCCAATTTCCATCTGTATCTATCCAATTTCCATCTGTATCTATCGAATTTCCCTACTAGATTTTGAATCCTACGGAAGACTGATTCTGTGTCTTCTTCCATGACATCTTATGTTGCTTTTTACCAGTAGCTTCCTTCGAGACTCCTTTACCACCCATGTGTTTTCACCCCGACAATTAAAGAACTAACTGCCTCTTCCGAGACTAAGATGGTATAATGACATCATGGTTGCCTATACCCATCAGAAACGAGGATGGCACAGTGAAAATTAGCACTGAGGTCCATAGTAACTGAGCAGTGTAGCTGTTATGGGGGAAGCTATAAGGTAATCTAATTATTCCCCATGAACTAAAATGTTCCATAAGGTCATTTGCAAGGCTGAATTCTTAGTCTGTCAGTTTTGTACCAACTAGCCTTTAAACTATAATCTCCATTTGGAAGAACATTGGGCCGATGCCTTTGGGTCCTTGAAAAGTTTTTTCAAGGTTGCGATTCCTTCCTATTGATATATAAACATCCAGGGATATGTATTCCTGCCTCCAGAACATCAGGGACAGCCGTCACATCCTTCCTCAAGATTAAGTCTGTCATTTTAGCTTCTATCCCGCACAGTCTCTTTTTCCTGTTCTCTTGAGCTCCACCCTAGGTTACTCACCACCTCATAACCATACTTTGAACATCACCCTCCTGCCTTTTCCTAGTGTTCCTTACCTCCACTTTTCCAGTCCCACAAGGTCATGGGGTCACTGGTTTGTAACTTTACAGGATGAAATATGCCCTGAGAATCCAGCCTGAAAGTCTGACTTTAAATTCAATGAAATAATGGATCCCAGGATGATTAGAAATATTCTCCAGCATAGCGGCAGACCTACAACTCCGTGTTCCTAAAACCTTTCTTTCGTTCCCTTTCCCATCCCTTCAGCCGTGCTCCCTTTAATGAGGGTCTTCCCCAACAACCCCAGTCAGACGCGTGTTCTGGCTCCTTCAAGCCAGGCAGTATTTTGTTTGGTATTCTCTTCAGGTATTTATCCCTTTTTAGGCTGTGTTTCTCTTGATGACAAGCTTCCAAGAGAAAACCATTCCCTGTACAAGAGGAGGAAAACTTGGTACCTCTGGAGCACAGGTTCCTTAACAGTCTGATGGTTCAGTTTGGAAGAAACAAGTAGGAAGGGTTTCCCAACAGACAGATCTCATGGTTGAGGCTTTAATAAATACAAACACATGCTTGCCCTTGACCCTTGACCCTTGGATACTGCTCAGAGTGAAGAGGTACTTTTGGGAGTAGAAGTAGTGATACTTGGATTTTTCCAGGGATACAGGTTACATATAGTGGTGAAAACAGGACCTTGAGGAGGGATGACTCATGTGTGTTATTTAGCCTAAGGAAATCTTCCCTGCGTTATTTAGGAGAGATACTCTAAACAAGTGTTGCCATGCTAGGGCAATTCCAAAGAAAATACAGACATGATGTGTGAGCAAAGTCGCATCTAAAGCCAGCCTTAGACAAGAGAAGCGGCGTGTGGAAAGGAAAGTAGAGCGGTGGCCAGCTTTGGCAAGGTCAGTAATCAGGCCAGTCTGTAACAAGCTAGCTGAATGGGGGACATGGATCATCCACGGATTTCAATGTTAGAGTAAATTGACCCACTGAATACTATTTTAAAAAAATCCAATATCCCATAATTAGAGAGTAAACTTGGTCAAATTTAGAAAAGAAATTCCTACTGGAAGTTTATCATCAACAATCTGTTTTATGGGAAATGATTGACTTGAAAGGACATAGATTTTTATCAGTTCCATTTTCTTTTAACTTTTTAGTGCAGAATGTTGAAATAGGAATGTAGGTAAAGAAGATAACTGTACATGGCTCATTTCTCAGTTAGTCATATTCTTATCTTCAGTGATTTTGTATCCAGGCAATGCACATTCTCATGGTTTCTACCCCATGCCAGGTGCTAAGGAGCCCCATGTATGGTAATAAATGAACTAGGTGTAACCTGTGTTCTTATTATACTTGGTTTCCTGATCCTAGATAATAAACAGTCTTTGTGGGAATATGGCACAGGAATTAAAATGTCTAATAAATATTAATAATGTTGAGGTGGCAATATTCTTGTTGAGACCCTATTTTACAAATTCTATGCCATCTCATATGATATAAGAATATTATATATGACATATGATATCATCAGATATGAGAATCATACATAAGGCATTGGCAGTACCACTAAAGCAATCTCCTTCCCACCCAAACAATGCCTTGATTGAAAGCTCCATCAAACGAGGAAGATTTCTTATGATCAGCTATATTCTGAGCACTTATGGTAAATTTTCAAAAGTAAATAACTTTTATCAAGATTTCAGGCTCATGTAAATAAATACTATGCTGCATATCTAAAAGATATCATTAAAATCTGTCATGTACTGGGTGCTGCTTTCATTTCCATACTGCAAACCGTTTTTGATATGAGTTGCATTTAATCTACACAAAACTATAAGAGCTAGGCAGGCACTGCTCTTATCAGTCCCACATAGATAGGGAAACTGAGGCACAGAAAGATAAACAATTTAGCCTTAAACACAAAGATAGTATGTGGTTAGTCAAAATACAAATTCAAATATTTTGACTCTATAGCTCACATATTCCTGTCTGTGTAAGCTCTCAGTGTGTTTAAATATACATTTCTTTCTACAAATCGTACTGGCTGCTCCTCCTCTGGAAAAATTAAGAAAATCAAAACGTAAAAATGGTGATTAAAGCAACTTTCTTTTTTCCACTTTACAGTACCTTAAAATAGAGTTGTTAGAAATTAAAAGATGAAGCAGGGCAAGGCTGACGTTCTTGTGAACCAACGGCATCTAAAAGTGAAGTGTTTGGCATCACTACACAGTTGCAGGTCCGTGGCAGTATCAAGATGGATGCAGCTCCCAGCAAGCTGTTTTAGTTAGGGGTAAGAGTCCACGAGAATCTGCAATGATGCACCAGCCGGGCCCACACTTAGTGACAGAACACACAGCATGGAAAAGAGGCCAGCCCAGAAGACAGTAGCTCAAGCCAGTCATGACCTGTAGCAACAGAACTCAACAATGACAAATGCATGTCTTCTCTGTAGCCCTCCACACTGAGTACTTGAATGTCATCGACCCTGGTGGAAAGTTAGACAACATATAAGGGTCTCTGAAGTGTTAGAAACGTAAGTTACTTGCTGGAATCAGGTATCTGGGTTGTCCGGGATACCTTAAATGAAAACTGAGGCAAAAGAGATTCCTTTTTTCTTTCAGGGGAGAATTCCCATGGCAAGAACCGTCATTTGACGAATTACTATCACGTGTCTATGAAATCAGTGATAAGAGCGGTCACATGAATGAAGCCAGTTTGTAGCCAGATGTTTGTCATAATTTAAAGACAATAAATGTTTGCCACTTACGTTTACTTGCTCCCTACTGTTGGAATTTATTAAAAATAAAACTCCAGCCCCAATTGCTTGATTTGTCTTCTGTGTTGAGTGACTGCAAGAGACTGACTACTCAGGGGTTTGAGGAAGTCCTGACACTGAGGGCTGCCACTAGGCTGGGTGCTGAGCCAATAGCATATACACAGTAACAAGAATTGTGACATCATTCGGAATTACATAAACTATAGTAAAAACAAATCTGTCCATATGTTTGAAAGTCATTACAAGTCATGCTGTCAACCTAAAATCCATCAAGCTGCTGGCTGGGGCCTTAGCCTCTTTGTTGAGCAAGAGGAAGAGATAGGGCTGCTCTCTGGGCCATGGCCACAATGAAGGCCCAGATGTGGAGAGCAGAGATTTCCTTCACTGACCATAACTTCTCCTTAGGAACTCTAATAGGCATCTCCAAGTTCCCAATATCCATCATCTGAAGAGTTGTAAAAGCCAGACAAGAAAGCTAAGAATTCAGAGTCCAACAGGACGGTGCTGCCCTCTTTGGGGCTCTAGCCAAATCAGCTCAGGAAAGTGGCAAGGCAATTTAAGGAATGTGTGCCTTGAATAAGTCTGTACATGACACCCCACATGCATTTATTCTTCCCAGTGATTATGAGATCTTTGAGCCGTGATGTTTGAGACTCGCAGAGCAAATGGGGCTGGGAGCATGTATGAACTGGCCTTTGCCCTGAGCATGCTCTTGTAGTTGAAATATGAAGTGTTCTCATTAGCTCATGAAATAGCGCACTTAGTCCCCAGCTGGTGTCACTATTTGTGAAGGTCATGGAACCTTTAAAGGGTGGAGCCTTGCTGGAGGGAGCATCCCCTAAGATATCTATTTGGAGGCTGCTATGGATCCACAGCTTCATATCAATGCTGAGTACTTCACTTTCTACGCAGTTGGTTCATGGGAATGCCATCCTTGCTTGGCTTTGCCTTTTTTATTGTGGTCTTATAGGGTGGTTCAACTTGCTGTCCCCTCTCTGGTTCCTGGGTGAGGGTGAAAATGGGATTGGCCAGCTTCCTGTTCCGGCTGCTATGCCTTCTCTACCTCTATGAATTGGCATGCCTTTCTCATCATGATGACTCTATCTCTCTGGAACATTGAGCTAAAATGAACCCTTTCCCCTCCCAGTTGATTCTGGGTGGGGTACTTCATCATAGCCACAGCAAGGAACTCATATACATGGAAAGTCACAAGTCTGGAATTTGAGTCCATTTATGGATGAAAGACCAAATAAGTCAGCATCTATAATGGCTGAAAACAATGAAATTCCATAATTAAATCTGAGTTGGACTCTGCAAACATTGAGGACGACAGTGTACCTATGTAAGGTAACATACCATATTTTGTATTACTATTATTAATTATTGTGTGTGTATCTGTTCCATGATGCATGCATAGAAGACATACAACAGTTTTGTGGAGTTGATTCTTTCCTTGCATCAGGGATCAAAGTAGCAACATCAGGCCTATGAGTCAAGTATTTTATCCACTGAGCCATCATGCTACCACAGGACAGTACATTTAAAATGCAGTTTACAAAAGCAAGCAAGCAAGAAAGGAAAGAAGGAAAG